>NC_042287.1:4916731-5289231 GCF_901000725.2 Takifugu rubripes
CGGGGATTATCTTTGCATAATTTGAGATGTGGGTTCCTCACCATCGCACAGATCACCCTGCTGAGGTAAACAGGATCGGCCCGTAGAATGTAATCCTTACGTTTGTCACTGAGGTGCTGCGGGCTGACCTGCAGGAGCTGCAGACATGCTTCCAGGACCCCAGGTTCATACTGGATACACACACAGGCACATATATTCAGCTGTACTTCATTTGCTTCTGTTATTAATGACCTTCCCACCTCTTCTACGGACCTACCTGACCGTATAACCAGGGTCGCCTACTAATATTCTGATGGCTGCCCATATACACCAACCCATAGTCACTCTTGATATACTCTTCTCGCTGGACGTCCAGAGGCATGTACACCGGGTCGCCTGGAAAGCAGCACTGCGTAATTGTGGAATGACTTTTGTAGACGTTAACCCAAGCGTTCCTGCACCGACCAACCTTCCAACCAAGGGTTGAAGAGGAGCACAAACGATCCCAGCGCGTACGTCCGTCGGCCCTGGAAGGTCTCGATGTGGAGAAGGAGACGGTAGAGCCCCACTGAGGACAGGACAGGGGAGCAGATGTGGACGGTGATCGACTGCAAATGCACGTCGCCCGGGGTGACTCTGGCTGACCAGGTGTGGGGGCTGGGATGGTTGGCAGAAAGCTTCAGTGGCATCCACTCTGACATATCACCTTTAGGAAAGGAGGGAACCTTTCAGGCGCAAACCACGAATGAGGAAATTTACTTTTATAGATAGATAAATCTGATGTAATCTGCTGAAGACAAGAAAAAAAACCAAGATCCTGACCGATCAGTATTTGATGGTGGTGAACCATCAGGACTGTTTGAAAAAGTGATGCGGCCTGATCGTTGCCTCATTGTTTGACAGTTCCTGTTAAGAGCATATTAGATGATGTACATGCAGCCTGTTTGTTTATACCTAGCCACACCTGCAGGCTCAAGGCCTCAGTGTGAGGATTCCAGGCATAGCCACCGAACAGGAGAGTCACTTTGAAGGGTTTCCCCCTCCGTACCACCAGGTGCCGTTGGCTGAGCCCCTGTGTCTCATGGGAGATGTGGTTCTCGTGAGCCTCAAAGTTGACAAACTTCAGGTGGCAGCCACCTCGACTGGTGCCTGAGAATGCAGAATTGCGCTAATCTGAGCAGAGATTATGGATAAGGAATAAAAGCAAAGCTAAAAGCAATGATCGGAGAGGTAGAAGAGCAGCTGAAACACCTTGCATGTTGTTTATCACCGGCAAACGCTTTGTTACATTCTTTCACTGGACCCTATCATTCCACATTCCACACTTTACAGCCATGCTGCTAACTTAGATTGGTGCCTTTTGTGCAGCTATTTCTTTTTTTTTACTTGAATGTGAAAATCTTAAACAACGGAGACCATATTAATAATCATTTGTGATCAATTTGAACGAGATCACTGTAATTTAGGCAGAAATGACTCACGAAACTCCATTTCTAAGAAGTGTAATAAATATTTTAAAACAGATACACTCACAGAACTCACCGGGCATCTTGTTGAGTGTCTGCTGCATGTATTCCATTGTCCTGACAAGTGTAACAAGCAAATGAAGGAATGAAATGCTGGCTCCACCTTCTTCCTTTTAATGATCTCCCCTGCATTTTTTTCTCCTTTTCTCTCCTCCTTACTCAGTATTGGTAATCCTAGTTGGAATTTATTAACTACTGCAGTTCTAAAACAGTAGTAGCAGCATAACATGATGAAATAAGGAGGTCTTATCACGATTGCATGTGTGTGTGTAGAGTTATCTCACTCTTGAAAGATTCAGTCCTGTCATTTGTGCGTAAGTAAAGTCAAAGAAAAAACTCTTATCAAAGAAAAAACTCTTATCAAAGAAAAATATTTCTTGAAATAGGTCATGCAGTTACTGTTACAGAAGTTAGAGTTAGAATGTTATTGAAATTATTAGATGATGTAATTAAATAATATGAATAATTAAATCATATTGCTTGCGTGCGTACGTGCGTGCGTGCCTCTGAGTCAGTGCCTTCTCAGAAAAGATATTAATGTGATCCATCTCATCTGTGAAATCTTATCATATCTTAGGCGGCCACATGCAGCCACATGCCTTTTGCTTATGAAGTTTTTTGGGTGTAGCGGGCAATGACAGGCGAGGACAATGACATTTCAGCGCTGCATCATCACAGGAATATGCACTGTTGAGAATCAAAACCTATTAATAAAGAAGTTACAGCTGCCTGTTAAGATGACAGCTAACAATTGGAAAGATTTTTGTGCTGTTGTAACCTGATGAGAATTGTCTTTATCTTGTTGTTATGTGTTTCACCATATGTTTCTGTCTTCTCTTAGAAGTTAGGCAAGGTAGACTCATTGGTAAATGTAATAAAGAATAGAGACATTCCAGTTGCAGGATTGTTGTCTGTTCTATTGTTATCCCAGGACCAGTCAGGCAGGGGTGTCAACCACTCATTGTATACAGGACATCAGGGGGGTTGATGATCACATTTGCATGAAGAATGGGATCTGGCCACCTGGGAAAACAATGGAAAAGAAGAACTCTACCAACACTGGAGGAAGAGGACGAGGACATCCCAGCAGGGGATCTGGATTGGATTGCATGAACATTGTGAATTTGCATGTGTGTGACTATAAAGGACTGGGTCAAGGGATAGTTAGGGGGTCAGACTTCATGCCCTGACAATTAACTCTGTTGTTGCTAGGGTTATGAACTGGCCCGGAGCTCTGTAATATTTGTATCTCAAATTGGTTCTATTGTTAAATACATTTTGAAACTGGTACTTTTCTTCTCGAAGTCTTCATTCAAAGAACACGCGGATTGGCAGCTACACTTGAAAGGTACCGCGATCCAACAAACCCTAACATTAACTAAAAAAACCCCAACTCTTCTAAAACAAAAAACAGTTCATTGGTAACACTACATCAGACATCAGTGTAGTTAAAAGGTTGAATAAACCCAAATATGTAATTTTATAATGTCTCAGCTTTATGTTCTGTAATGTGTATTCTGCGGGAAAGGGATCCCTCTAGCGGTTAAAACCAGTACTTCAGGGGTATCAATCACAAAAGGCCCAAACATGATTTTAATTTGATCTCGTTCAAATTGATCACATCAGGGAATATAGCCATCATAAATATGAATCTGAATAGGCAGGCCTATATGCATTTCTCAGTGAAATTTAATTTAAAAACATTATATTTTCACAGGCATAGAGTCTGGCATATTTGCCCATTTCCAAGTCAGTTCACTGTGAAAGAAAGTGACATGGATGGAATGTCAGACATTTACAAAAGCGTTTTCAAGGCAAACAGCTAATCAAATGTCAGTAATCCTGCTTAATATACTGTTCAAATGTGAACCATTCTAGTTTTTGGATCAATGTTGAGTTAACTTCGACAGGAAATTATGTATTAGTACAGTCTGTTACACTTAAAACTTCATTTATTCACGTCGTTTATTCCTTTACACACCAGCATTACATTGTAAACGGCCTTCTTTAACACTGGCAGAAGCAGTGCGTGAAAATAAATTATGCGGAGTTGCTTTTACATGGCCTGGGATATTTCATGGGTTAGTTGATTTTGTTGTTTCTTCAGATGGAGCACCTTAACACCGTCAGTTTTTAAGGATACTTCTATGCAAATCAACTCAACGTGACTGTGCAACAGGCCTCCTGAGTGATTTAAAAGCAGCTTCCCCCCAGATCACCCCAGCAGACAGCTGCTCTTCATAAAATGGTTTCCCATTGACTGCCAACACGATGGAACATTCCCAGCTGAGCCAATAACACTGTGTTCGAGAACACAGAGGATCTCATTCAGTGTTTTGAGGACATATGAGAATCAGGAGACTTTGACCCCAGGACCTTCAGAGAGGCAGGAGCCATGGACTTGCTGGAACATGGAGACTTTAAGTTCTTTCAGAACCTATTTCTCATCAAGCTCCAGAGGAAACCCTGAATCAGCATTTAGCAGTTCTATCAGGACACACAAAACATCATGTAATAAATATTCCTCTCAGTAAAATGTCCACTTTATGATTATTATGACTTCTCCTTATCTGGCACAGAAATTCTCTCCATTCCATGCGCTCAGTCCACAAGATCACAGGTCCATGTTTCACCAGAGGTTCTAATGTTTGTTAGAAATGCCTTTTTAAACGTCACTGTCATGTTGCACCGATGCTCCAGCTCGTTACAAGGAAAATGATTCAAGTCATGTCACAAATGCAGGAGTCAAGATATTTTCTTCCAAATCCAACCCCAGGGAGTGCCTCTCCTTCACAGACCGCTGCAGGTTTGAGGACCACCCCAGCTCTCTTCTGTAAGGGCACTGCGCAGCACCTTGAAGGTCTATGGAAGCACCCCCACACCCATGACCACAGCGGAAGCTGAACGCTGCCTCTTGACCTTGAAAAGAGTAAAACCCTTTCTCCGAAACCCCCTGAAGCAGGGGAGGCTGGACACGCCCTCGAAAACACGAGATCAGATTGTGACATGACAAATTTCAATCAGAATTCACTGAAAATGTTGCTGTCCTGAAGGAGAGATTACATTTAAAAATAATATTCCAGAAATATTAAATTTCTACACAAATAAGTTATTTTAAAAAAAGCATATTGGTACACAATAACTGACAAAAACAATTGGATTTTATTTGAACCCAGTGTGTTGCCACAGATTTTAAACAGAAAAGCTGAGATTGATTGTTTAGGCTGCTTCACGCCCCCCCCCCCCCCCCAAATGCACTTTGAACAGCTGCTCAGGGATGGAATCAATTCACTCAGTCTCGCTGAACAAAACATCACATGCACCCATCAGAGGCTGATTTGACTCCAACAAACGGAAAATAGACAAAAACGTGGTATTTCAACAGCGTCACGACACTTGACAAGATGAAAACCTGGTTGGAACGTCTCACCTAAACAAGGCACTGGGTTTGTCGTGCTAAAGGTTATGAATCGATGCATTCTGCGCCGCGAGTTAAAGGCAGCCGGAAACATTGTTCAGGATATATTTGTTATCGAAGCGAAACACCTTATCGGCGGGACTGGAATTAGAAAATGGATGAAGAGGGAGACAGACATTTAAAATGGTCTCCGGATATTTGCGGAACAGTCTGGAGCATCAGAAGAATACAGGATAATGTTTGACCAACTAGCAACATCATCGGTTGTTATGGAAAAGCAGAAGACACTGATTAATCTGAAGAACTAAAGGTCCAGTGTGTCGGATAGAATTCCACACCTCGTGTTTCTTAGGACGGTGGCAAAGGACATGAAATGTCCTCATTAATCTTGAGAATCTACACTGACATCCTCACTAATGACATTCTGTGAATTGCTGCTACATTTAATTGACCTTTTAACCTTCAAAAGATAATTATATGTGGCAAATTTGTCATTTGATTTTGCCATCGCCCCTTACGAATTAGATCAGCTTTAAAACGACAGAGCGAGTGGTTGAACTTTTTTTTCTCCCAACAATAATAAGCAAATGTTAACATTAAAATGGATCCTAACAATTGAGATGCAGCCATTCTTCTGCATTACTACAGAAATAAGACTTTAAGGTCAGCCTGACTCAGTCGAACTGAAAGACTAGTTCTAAACTAATGAAAGGACAGAATAAATAAAATTGTAATTGCACAGACATATTTAAAAATAACAAAACCTAAACAAACGTTGGACCTTCAATTTATGGTTTGAATAAAATGAAAATTAAATGAGTTTCTGCATCATTTGTGCCACATAAACAACTTGTTTAACAGGGAAATATATTCTCTATGGGGGGAACAATAAAAGGAAATATAAACATCACAAATAACAAGCTCATTTACAAATGATACATTAAGACACATTCAACTCAATGCCTTGGATTTACCAAGCAAAATAAAATTCTTGCCAGAATAATCAACCTCTTTTCACCTTTTTCAATGGAAACCCTTTTAAATAAATACAAGACTGAAAAAAATCTTTCAAATTTTCCACACACACACACCCCCGCACACATATCTAAACCCGATACTTCAGTAAGGCAAAAAAAAAAGAGCAAGAATATGTTAGCATAAATTAAAACATGAGAAAATGGTGTGTATTGTCAACACTCTGAGTACATGATAACAAGTTATTGCTTCTCATTTCAGCTTAAAAAAAAAAAAAATCAATGCGGTATGGATCAATACGGACTACACGTGAATATGAATCAATGCATTTTGCGCCACGATAAAATACCAGAGGCGTGTAAATAATTAGTTAACACGAAGTTGCTCTGAAACAGACCAAAATTTTCTACACAACACCCACATGCACGAGCGTGGCGCTTTGCCTCTTCTAAAGCTGGTAAGAGCTATTTTTCAATCACGCCACCGCTATTACAACCACCTAAAATGGCAATCGCAGACATTGCTCTGCTCCAAAACAAACACCTGAGACTACATGCGAACAGCCCAGCAAACTAGGCTGCATCAACAGCATTTAGAACTGTTTTCACCTTTCCCAGTTGCAGATTTGACTGTCCTCGGTTCATTTCCCATCCCATTTCCAATAAATCTCAATACACCCGAAGGGACAAAGCCATTCAGTTTATCACCTTATGTTATTGATTTTATTCCCTTATCTTTGTATGAAACCCACAGCTACATAGGCTTTCACGGCCTTAGCATTTTTTTGCTTTAGCTGTACTGAGATCTGCATCAGGAACCACAAAAGAGAGGGGGGGGGAAACAGAGAGGAAATGAACAATGTCACGGATCGGATCATTACTGGATATCAGCTGAAAGCCTCGCCAAAGCACTTCTTAAGAATCAGGTCGGCACAAGGCTTCGCTTGCCTTCCCTTTGTTTGGGAGGGCTTGGTGCTTCCACGCTGCTTTTGGATAGATCCACAGCGAACCTGCATCACCGACAACGTTGGTCTATGGATCTCGTTCTGGCCTGAAGCTGCACACTGCAAGCATTTTTTTTTCTTTCTTCTTTTTCATGTGAAACAGTTCAGCGAAGCGTTTCAGCCTCGCAAGAAAATGCATCAATGTTGAGGAAACCAGCCCAGTGAATCCAAACTTCTCATACGGATGAACACTTGCACAAGCCACGTAGTATCAAAACAAAAACGTTTGATAGAAAATATCAAAATAACATTCATAAATAAATAGCTAGTATTGATGTAAAACATTTCAATGGCCAAAGAGAAGTGCTAATCGTGTACTGAACACTTCAAGGGGGCTTTTAGAGACTCTGCTGTCAGCCTAGTATGTTTAAGAAAAAAAATGTCCCCCAAAAGAGAATGGGTAATGATAGATTTTAAAAAAACATTTTGATTTTGAGCCCCATTAGAGAGAAAAGTCCTCGACCCAAGCGCTAACCGTCCATCTAGCCATCTCCTAAAACGTGCGTCAGGTCACCAAAGTCACAGTCAAACAGTTCACTGATGCCTTCGTGGTCCTCAAGTCCAAAGTGATAGTCGTGGCTGTGGGGGGGGGACAGGTTGATGAAGCCGTCCAGTGGGAGAGAGAAGCCCTCTCCATTTAGGAAGTCCGCAGCGGAGAGGGGGGATAGGTCGAAGTCCGGCATGTCGCTGAGAGCGAATGGGTCTCCTCCCAAGAGAGATTCTATTGTGAGAAGACAAATGCAAGATTATAGATTACATGTGGTAAATTTACTCATGTTTTGTTTGTTTGGTGATGGTGATGAAGTCTCTTGACACCCCTGATAAAGAATAAAAGATCCCAAAACAAACGCGTGTGGCAAATCAGTGATCAGCAGCAGCGCAAAGACTTGTCAAAAGAAAAGAAGTTTAAAATAAAGAGCTGCTTACACAGGTAAACAATCGAAAACTTTATTGTGTTAATATAGATTCCTGGCTGGAATGGAAGTGTCTGTGGTCTGCTTATTCCTTCCCTGGTGGAAGGAGACCAAACAGTCTGTGTGGGCTTTCTGTCAAAGCTGCTGGCCTTTTGCCTCCACTAGCTAGCCTGACTGGCAAGCTGCCTTCCCACAATATGCACTCTGTACGATGCAGGCGAAGTCCCCCCCCGTTCTCAGCTGTTCAGCTGGGAGCCGTGACATTGCAGTCGTCAGTCACACAGGATGTTCACAAACGACACGATTTTAGCCCCGTCAAAAGACCGGCGACTGGTTTTTACGCTCCTCCCCCAAAATCGTTGTGAGGCAGTCGTACGCTCGCCGATAACCGGGTCGTTAAATGTGTGACACCGGATGAGAATCGGACGTCTGGCGTGCTTAATAGTGGGCTGCAATGATGTAAAAAGAGCTCCAACCAATGAGAGCAGACGGGGAGGGTCGGAGCGAAACGCAGACGTGACGAAAGCGGCGGCAGCGTGAACAGGATCTCGTCGGTCATTTCTTCTTGTTTTTTGAATGTATAGTGATGCACACACGACCTGGGGGGGGGGGGGGTGTCTTCTCTGCTTTGGGTGCACATTTGCAGTGAAAACTGCAACTGCGTGAGAGCGTTTCCTCTCTCACTTCCTGATTCAAACCGTTGTGGAGAGACCAAATAGAGGAGTCGGCCACGGCTGCTGTTGGAGAGTCGCGTGTTGGGAACACTCCCCAAGCCGACAGGCCATTTAGCGTCATTAACCTCGATATCTCCTTTCCTTTCGTGCAGTTTGGGATTTTACGACTCTCGTAAAGTCCTCAGTGACCACGGCTTTGGGGGTGTTTAGCATCAGGTGGTTTTCGCTGGATCTCCTCCCTGTGATGAGTCCTGTTGTCAAATCTTTGGTGGCGTCATCAGCCAACTCCACAGTCCTTTTGGAAGTTGTTGGTGGGGGTACAGGTGCGTGTAAAGAGGGCCCGGCTGACGACACAGGCCAGTGGTGCAACTGTACAAACGCACCCTCACATGGGTGTTTGGATACTCTAGATAATATGGGACAGGGGAACGTGTGGTAGAACCAAAATGGCGTCTTCCAGTGATGTGTTAGCGTTGTAGGGCCCAGCCTCCCGAAGCACTGCATTATCATTGGTGGCCAGGTGATCACACAGACCACACGGTCTGCTGGACCCTGCTGCCTGGACCCTGCTGCCTTGGTAATGCTCATCTTCTTCAGTGGTGATGTCACCACAGGACTACGGTAAACAACTGCTAGGTTGGTGCGGTGGCCGTGGCTCTCTCCCCGTTGATAGGAGTGCCAGAGAATGCGAAGAATGTGCTCGGCATGTCTGGAACCAACAGCTGCACAGTTCTGCGCTGTCATTGCATCCAGTGAATAGTTCTCCAGATGCTGCATGAATCCGGGGTCTTGAAGTGGCCCTCAGTGCGCTGCTGGTATTTGCACTTCTCTCATGCCCTTTTTCAGATCTTGGTGGGAATGCAGGTTAGCCTGTCTCTCAACCTAAAGGCAGCATCCCATGCCCTCAGCAGAGACCACAACTCCCAGTCCAGTTATGGTTTCTGCTTGGAAAACACGCTGATGGTCTTGATGGTGAGATATATTAATGGTGAAAAGGGTTATGTAGGCTATATTCATCCAGGTCTGGTCTGTGGGGTGGAATCATGAGCTTATAGATATGATCAGATGATCCTAGGCATGGAGATGAAGCAGCCCTGTGCATCCCAGCTGTATATGTATAAACCTGATCATGAATGGTGTCTCTTCTGGGTGGGAACTGAACAATTGTGTATAGTTTGGGACACACAGCCTTTAAATGAATACACTTAAAGTCCCCTGCAACAATTTCAGCGCTTCGAGGTCGAGTCTGCCGTTGTGGTGGGTCTAAACTGAGCAGCCCGCTGGTTCGATAACCTAGTCAGGTGTTGTCTCGCTAGGTCTCTGTTGTCATGATTACAAAGATCTATGGAAGGTTATTCTCAGTTGTTTCTCATATAGAGGTTAGCATGTAGCCTAGCTAATGTGCCAGTCCTGGGAATGCTGCCTGTCACCTCACAGACGGGAAAAGAGTTGCTTTGAAGTTTGCTGGGCTAAAGCTCTGACTCTGCTTACCGATGCTAAGCAGATCCCTTCGATCATTCTGGGCTTAAAAAGCAAATTAAAACCCATGGGGAAAAAACAGAAAAGCTGCTGAATTGTTTGCACTGCTGCGTTCACGTGCACCACCATCCAGCAGAGACACAGAGGAAAGAAGCATAAAGAGGGCAAAGGATGGACGCTCTTCGAGATCACAGTGCGTCTTTTGGGGTTTATTGATTACTATTTATTGATTTCTCTGAAATCACACTGAAATCAAGATCTGGAAGCAAATCGAACTTTCTTCATTGAACAACTAATAAAATTGGTGTTGAGGGGAAATCAAATGTCCATAGATGGGAACAGGAAGACTCACCTGAGTCGCTGCCTACCACCAGTGATGAGGTCTCCTGCTGAGAGGCCGCCGTCACTGTAGATGAGGTGGATGCTGGCGACGATGAACTCGCCTGTAAGGTGGCTGTTGATCCGCTGGCATTTGATTGGTCAGTGGGCTGTGCAACTGGGGGGACCAGGGAGGGCTCGGTATTAGTTTTAGTAGGGCTGCTCCCACTAACGGGGCTACAGGCACCCGAGCTGTCTTCTGGACAGAGGAAGACGTCGATAGGGCCTTGCGTGCTCTTCAAGGACATCTCAAAACCCTAAACGGATGTGGACAAGCAGGTGAGAATGTCACAATGTCGACATTGACGCATCAACCGAAGCACTTTGGAGCACTTTGGCGCCCACACCTTGCTTGGTTCTGACACTTGCATCTGCGTCTCCGGTGGCGCTCTTATCACCATGAGCAGCTGATCTGGGGAATCAAACGATCTCTTCAAGTCCTGGCAGCGTACGTACCCCCACGTGCTGGACGGAGCCGTTAAGGAATATAGTGCACAAACAGCTGTGTACAGAATCAATATAATATCGGATGATTTAGCTGTTAAATATCAAAATGTCTTTGTGGACATTTTATGCATATAAATTGTTGCTATGTAAAGCTTGATAACATGACTAACGATGTTACAAATAAGAGTTGTTGTAGGATTAAATCATATCTATGAATTAACGTTGCCCGTGTCACATCCTAAGAGGATAAATGGGTCAATTTCCAATGAGCACCATTACTATTATCACTGTTCTGATGGATGATGATCAATTAGTCCCATTAAAAGGATATTTCTTGTTTTGTGGGTCCTCTGTGAGCAGTCGCAGCTGGAGGCTGCATTTGGAGATGAGTTGGTCGAGCTGCTCCTCAGCTTCCGTGAGATCACACACCTCCTTCTGTAACTCCTTATGGCGGCTGACCAAAGCCGTATCCACCCGATTTCCTCTGCAGGAGAAGAAAACGGAAAGGTTTTTATAGAGGTGGTTTTAAAGGATTTAAGGATCTTTCATAGGAAGACAAATACCATCAATAAAATAAAAACAGTCTTCTTTTACTCACAGCCACTGAATGTTGTTTTTTGACTTCTTGGAAATGAGGTGGATTCCCTCTAAGACATTGGTTATGTCATATATGCGTCTTTTCTGGACATCCAGGACTTGTGACGCCCAGTTCAGATCCACCACTCCATCAGCCGACTGGGAGAGCAGATTCAGAAAACGCTTGGTGGTGAGGTTCAAGGAGGTGTCGTAACGCGACTTCTCTGTCGTGTTCCGAGGAACTGGATGGATGAGAAAACAACACAGTTAACTTCTCTCTCCAGGAGTGACTCATGCAATAATCCAGGCTCCCAGTCGAGCCTGTTTAGATGGCGAAGAAAGTGTACCGTACTTGAAGAAACATACAACTGAACATTCTTAGCTCTCCTGATCAAAGTTACAGAAGTTGGAACAGGCGGAGCTCATATTGTTCTTTGAATCTGTGTAGGATTCTGAACCTGGTCCACGGTGGGTTATTTGATGTATGACATTGTTTCAGTGCATATTTTCATCTTTTTTTTTTGTTTGTGGTCTGGTGTTTAAGAAGAAAAAAACACACAAATTCAGAATTTTGTTATTTTTTTTTCTAAATATGGAATAGAATTATAGGGATCCCATAACATCTCTCAATAGGTTTTACAGAAAGCCATTGCTAGCAGAAATTACAGCGGGGAATGGACATTTGGTTTAAAAGACAGGTTGCGATTATTTGTGAGCCTCTTTAAATAAATGTAAAATGCAAAAAAACATCCTGTCCATTACATGTTACACGTTACATGCAACATCAACCATTTCTGTGTGTGTACCTCTGGGAGGGGCAGGTGTAGAAGGAGCCTGTCCAATACATGGTCGTGTAGTGCTGACATACTGATGATCACTATCCAAGTCCAACTTCCTCTTTACCTAAACAAATGGAGATAGTTGTACAAGGAATCAAGAAAGGAGCTTAGTTATGCCCCATGTGCTAATAAAAGCACTCAATAGAGAAGGGGAAATCAATCCACTGCTGATCCCACTGAAAAGCAACAGTTGATTGGACTTCGCCCTAAATAAGAGATGTTGGCCAGTAATCACTCCTCTTATCTACCATTTCAGTTTCACTTTACATTGTTAGGTGAAAGTGAAAGGGTAGAGATCACCAATTTATCACCAATTTCTCACCGGAGGTCTTCCGAGGGCAGGTCGTCGCTTGTCGTGGAGTCCCACATCGGCTGGGCCCTGTGGTGTGGCAAACAACAGGATCTCCCCTGTGCTTGTAGGGGCAGATCCAGGGTGGAGTCCCTCATTGCTAGGACTGGTGATGATCACTATTTGGTGGTCCTGACTCAGATCAATACTCCCAGAGTTTAGCAGAGTCTCAAAGTCAGCCAAAAGGTCCTCTGATGTCTGTCCTGTTATCAAAGTCTCTGACATTGCAGTGTTTAACAGAGTAGTGCCTTGCTGGACTTTGAGGGCGTCGCAGGGGGTCAAAAATGAAGATGTTGATGGTCACCAACACCTATCTAAGACTTTCTATGCTCACTGAATCAAAAATACAATGAGATCCTGGGGCCATTTAAAAGAAACCTCAACATTTCTCCAAGAACTTGTTTCTAAAATACCTATAAAGAAGCTATTACAAAAATATTCACATCTACATAAATGATCTACTTAAAGCTAACTAATGAAAACAATCTTAGGCTGGTGTCAAAATAGCAAAACAGGATGTTCTGCCAAACAGGAAATGTGGCAAAAACATTATTATTGCTAAATGCATATCAACAGCGCGAACTAAGGCTCAAGAGCCAACATACCTATTCTGAGATATAATCAATTTAGCTATTGTAGCGGCAAAAGCTGTAACAGCGAGTTAGCATACAAGCGAGCTAATCTTTTGTTTTCATCTGTTAGGAACTGTACTGACAGCCGCAAGGCCTGACCACACTGCCTTTCCCTGCAACACAGGATGCTAACAAGCTAGCTTATGTCTCGATAACAAAGACAGAAAGTTTAGAAACGACCCGATTCGTGCGAAAAACGATCCACTTGGGTGTATACAACAATATTTTTCCTCCTTACGGCCAACGATTGCCTTAATTAAATTGCAATTAAAACTTTACAGCAGCATTACTGGAGTGAGCTAACGTCATCTTAATAAACTAGATATAATGTCCGTTACCATGACTCCAAATCACTCTTGAACAAATCTTAAATTAAGTACCATCTACTTAAGCAGGGCTGTTTTGATATGGACGATTACTAAAATGTAGGGCAGGTTAGCATTCTTGCTAACTTATTAGCCGGAATTCTTCAACCCCCTCGTTTTGTTGGGGCACGCAGGAAGCGGTCCGATAAAACTGGAAATGTACTGAAATATTGCGGCGAAACGCACGTGTGCTTTAAAATATCAGCTAGTGGTGTTGTCGTTACTTACAGAATGCTCAAAACATTTGTAAAATCCCAGTTCGGACCCAGATATCGCCACTAACTGTTGTTATTGTCCCAGCTGATCTACGTCTAAACAAGGATCGCCAGTTTTCGCGCGAAATCTTTTTTGCCGCGAAACCGGCACGTGCGTCAGGTCGACGGTTATCATTGGTCAGAAAGCCCCACCTTCTGCAGGGCGGGGTAAACGACCGCCGATTGGGTGGAGAGGGTGAGCCGTCATTCGCCACGCGCAGACATGCTTCAACGAGTGCCGATCTGTCGATCGCAAGCGGCCTTCAAGAAATACGGAAAAAAGAATACAAATATTGTGATACTTTTGATACTGGCATATTACATTCGAATTAAAAGAACAAAATTTAAACGTCTGTCTTTAATGCTTTCTAAATAGTTAAACTTATTATGTTTTTGTCACTAACCACTTCCACATTTAAAAATAACCTGAATCTTTGTGATTGGATTTTTAAGACGAGGCGACACAAACTAACAGACATTGCCAATCGAAGGTCAATCTCAGAGCAGAAGACTTTCAAGATGGCGCAGGCAATATTTGAAGTATTGGAAGGTATGAATGTTTTGTTAACAGTCGTATTTACGACTCTAAATATGATGATCACCTCAGAGAAATTCAGTGTGCAGGAGCATTTTGACATGTGTTAAACTGATTAAAAGGCATTAACTGTGTGTATATATATATTTTTTAAAAACAAAAAAACAACCAGATCAGTCCGCAGAGGAGAGATTGAGTTTAGTTGTAAACAAACCAAGGAATTGTGGTCAGGCTTCTTGGCCATCCTCGTAAATAAAGTGGTTCCGACATCATTGAAGACAGACAGTATGAAGATACGGACCCTATTTTGTAAAACGACGTGCATATTATTTGCTTGCAGGCCTTTTCGATGAACATGGCTGTGGTACAAAGTGTTCGTTTTACACAAACGTGAATGAAATAAACATTCCCAAAACATACGCCGTTTGACAAAATTCGATATACCCATTTAGTTTCCTTATTCTACTCTTCCGATTAAGGCATGGACAACCAGACAGTGATGGCAGTCCAGTCTCTGTTGGATGGACAAGGCGGGGTCCCTGATCCAAACAGTCAGAGTGTTTCTGGGGTATCTACCATTCAGTCGATGGGTATGTAGACAAAATGCAGACGGACATGTAGCAAAGTTCTGTTTATTTGCATCATTACTGAAGGAGCCAGTGTCACTCCATTTTTACTGCTGGCAACTCAAATGACTGACTGTCACTTAATAGACACATGCACTAATTAACTGAAGCCTTTCTTTTGACAATTGTGCTTGTGCGCCATGTATAATGTATACCTTTTTTTTATATATATATATAGTTTTTTTTAAAGTTATAGTTTAGGGTTATTTTGCAGATGAATTTTAGAAGCAAACTGATCCCAGGTTAGTGCTTGTTTGGTGTCGTCATCTATCATTTCTGAGAATGAAAAAAAATCATTTGAGATCAGAAGGTAACATTAAATGAATAATTTAAAAGAAATCCTAATAGGAAGCAATGATGGAGATTATATGTGGCAATTGCAGGCCTGTTACTGTTCAGTGTTATTGAAACCGTGTGCTTCAAAGCTCCATCTTTTTCCTACAGATGATGAGGATGTGTTTCTGTGTGGAAAATGCAAGAAACAATTTAATTCTTTGCCCGCCTTCATGACACACAAGCGCGAACAGTGCCAGTCGAGTGCACCATCACTGTCAACGGTGTCCTTGGCATCGACCATTGCATACACACCTGTTCCATCCATCAGTTCTGGACCTCAGACTTCTGCCAATAGACAGGTATTGAAAGTTCTGGTTATTATAACAAACGACTAATGGATTGAAAAGGTTGATGTTACTTTGCAGTTAGTTTCTCACACATAGAACAAAAGCTTGGAGGAAGCTCATAAATTTACAGTTGATAGAAAAAAAAATAGTGATGGTAAAAATACGCAAAACAAAAACACAAAACAAAAATTCTATTATATATTATTCTATTACTAATATCTTTGTCGTATAAATATGCACACCCTTAAATTAATACTTTTTCTACAGTTTCAACCCTATTAGAACATGAAATAGATTCACTTTAAATGATGGCAGGTGTGTAATGACTACTAGTTAAACTGACTTTCAATGTGATTGTTAATTCTGAACACAACCATCCTCCCCCCATTTAATTTTATTTATATAGTGCCTGTTATGATCAAGATCTTCTGTAGGTCCTTTATAGAAAGCCAGAGCCTTAACCCCCAAGCAAGCAGGAGGAAGAAACCTCAAGCAAGATGGGAGAAACCTTTATCCAGCTTGGTAAAGGAGGAGGAAAAGCCCTTTGAGGCTGCTGTCATGTTCTCTGGCTATGATGGAGCTTGGCCTCTAAGCCTTGTAAATCAAATATTTTGAAGTATATTCTGGATTTTATGGCCAGTCATTTTCACACATGCCCAGCTTTGAGAGGCTCTGCACACTTATGCAACCAAATACACTTGACACCACTTAAAGAGTTCAGTTTGTTTTCCCATTTAATTGTTGATCTTCACATTAAAGGTGGAAAGGGTTGTGACATGATTGTTCTTGGTCTCATTTTTGACATCACATGTTGGCTTTTTATATCCTTCACCGTCACTGTTATAATGATTTGGTTTCTCTGCCCCATTATTAACATCACTGAGAAACCGATTTTAGACTTTTGAGAATAAACATAGTATCAAAGTCTCACTTTTATAATAATAAAAACATTTTTACGACTTTAAACATTAGTTTGGTTTCCATTGATATCCATTGATTGGTTCCATTCCATTTTATAGCTTGGACATTACCCGTGACAACATAAAATGAATCTACAGTGGCCCTGTGTTTAGTCTGAATACAATTTTTCATCGCTTTACAGCACTGTTGTGATGTGTTGGCTGATATACAGTTTGGTATTGTTTCATACATCAGGTGTCCACCTACATCACGGTCCCTCCCTCTCCTCTGACACACACTCTTGTCCAGGGCAACGTGCTGGTCAGCGATGACGTACTCATGTCAGCCATCTCTGCTTTCACCTCCATCGACCAGCCTATGGCTGCCATGCAGACACCTATACAGGTATTAAAGTCATATTAAACAAAATCCGTCAAATTGTAAAAGATGCTATGTAAGTCGGATTGAATTGAATGTCTCAATTTTGGTGAATACATGAAGATAATCATGCGGGTTGTTTGATTTACTCACGTAGGTTTTATGTGTTGCAGAGTAACCTGAGCATGCACACAGCTGGCATTTCTTATCTTCAGCACCATCAAAACCACCACCCCCATCACCACCAGCAGCAGCAGCAGCAGCAGCAGCAGCAGCAATCGTCTCACCCCATGCCGTCTGGACAGACAGCAGCACACACGCTACCAGCTGGACCACCGGCCCAGCAGCCGCTTTCTTCACAAGTTCCAGTGAGCCACAGCAACTCAGTGGTCCAGGTGTACAGCGCTCTGCCCCACATGGCTGGGGGTGGTGGCGCGGGGGGTGGGAGCGGGGTTGGAGAGATTCACACCCTTGGTCTGCAACAGTTTCATCCTGTACTAGTAAGTAAAGCCTAGTGTTTGTTGACCATGCTCAGTAGATGAATGTAATATAGTACACTGGGATATTGTCTCATTCAGGTACCCAGTCAGTGCGTGGAAAGTCAGTCGTTCACCACTCCGCCTGTCTACAGCCCTGGAAAGCAGTGCACTAAGACAAAGATCTGCAGTGTCACAAACAGCCTGACAGAACTGGGTGACTTTGAGAAGGTCATCATTCCCAAACGACAGAGGAATAATAAAAAAAGTCCAGATGGCTCTACGGGTAATGAGACAAGAATTACGTCATTTAAACCTTTTGATTCATTCTTGAAAGAACTTAAAATTAAATGTGCATGCATAGGGGGTTGATAATTCCATTAATATTGACTTGATCATTTTTACCCAGCAGAGCAACTCAAAGGAAAAGTTCCAAAGCTTAAGTGTAATTACTGCGACAAAGTCTTCTCAAAAAACTTTGACCTTCAACAGCACATACGGAGGTGAGTTAACATGCCGTTATATATAAATTAGCCTCTCCAGGAATCCACAGTTGCACAGACTTTCAATTACATCAAACAGTTTGGGGAGTTTCACCAATTTAAGCATTGGACATTTCTGCTCCAAACTAACGTGTTTGTTTGCTGAAACCCCCCAAAAGACCAAGCTGTGAAATGCCGGTGGGACTCATTCACAGTTCACTCCTAAGTCACAACTTGAAAATTCTATTTCTCCATCAGTCACACAGGAGAGAAACCATTTCAGTGCATCGTCTGTGGCCGACCATTTGCCCAAAAGTCCAATGTAAAGAAACACATGCAGACGCACAAGGTCAATAAACACAGTTTGATATATTTCCACATGACGCTGATCGCTGAGTTTGTTGCCACGAGAGTCTGTGGTGGCTTGATAATGTTGCACGTTATTGGCTGTTAAAGGTGTGGCCGATGGGGGTGGCTAGCACGGTGGCGAGATTACCAATCACAATGAAAGTTGTGCCGATGTCCTCCAATGAGGAGGAAGGAGGAAGGAAACAGCCGCAGCAGGGCGACGTGGAGGGGGAGACACAGCAGCAGAACACTCCAACACAAAGAGAAGAGGAGACCGCTCACACAGGTAACAATATCTGGTCGGCGTTAAACATTCAGATGTACCGGTAGTTGTTCTGTCCTTCACGGAGTTAAGTGCACTATAGACGTTCCAGCGGAGTGTGAGGACAGTGCGACAGGGACCGATCCAGAGGGCAGCCAAGAGGAGCCGATACGTAATGAGCACCCTCCTGTCCAAATGGAGTCCATCCAGAGTCACCCAGGCCAAGCTAACACCAAACAGATAGTTGTGATTGACAGCTCCTACCAGTGCCAGTTCTGTGCCAGCAAATTTAAAACCTACTTCCAGCTTAAGTCTCACCTGACCCAGCACAAAGGCGAGCAGGTGAGCACAAAGTGAAGATTGTCATTATAAAACTGTGCCTGAATAGGCAAATCTATTATCATAACTAAGGAAATCATTATTCAGAGCTATAAATCTGGATAAAAAACTGGAAAAAACAAGGAAATAATACAATTCAATTTTTGATTATGGATTGGTTTGAGAGGTCATGACACAGTGAGATGATTACATTTCTGTATGTTTCTCTCTTTAAAATGACACTAACTATCATGGCGCTCTCAGGGTTCAATGTTCTCACCAGCTATCCTCATTCATCAGTCACGATATTTTTAATCTAATTTCTTTACCATCTATGTATTATGTCATTATGTTCCAATGGAATGTTTTATTGGATGAAACGTAAAATTCAAACACTTTTTTCCCCATCCGTACGCACGTATTACTGCGGATTAAACTCAGGGAATTCTATTCTTTTCCTTGCAGGTTTATAAGTGTGTGTTGAAGTCATGCTCCCAGACTTTCCAGAAGTTGGATCAGTTTCTGGAGCACATCAGAACGCACCAGGAGCAGCTGACCTACCGCTGCCACCTCTGTGGAAAAATGTTCCCCTCTTTGTTTGAACTGGGGATCCACCAGTACTCGCACTCCTTCTGCCCACAGCCGAACACACGCAAGGAAACCAGCATCTACAGGTGAACCCCGTCACTCTCACATATGGAGCACTGGCAAAAAAACAGCCCATAAAGGGCGCTCTAGAAACACACCGTAAACACAATGCATGCACCTTCCAGGGTCCAGAAATTGTTGATTTCTTTTTTTTTGTTTAAAATGTTTATATCACCCACAGAATATTCATATGATGGTTGAAAAATATCTTTTTCGGTTGACGGCAGGTGTGTGAAGTGTCAGAGCAGATACTCTACCCAGGAGGCTCTGGAACAGCATCTACTCACGGCCTCACACAACTTTCCCTGCCCACACTGTCAAAAGGTACAGAAGTACACACCAGATGCACAAAATTTACACAATTTATGACCCATGACCCATGTTAAGGATAGCAAATATATGTTCTTTAACGTGGGGCCATGGAAATAATGTGTGTTTTAGGGCATTTAGGCACACTGATTCTGTAAGGTGGTGATGTTGTGAAAGTAAAGAATGCATAGTTACACCATGGGACACACTAGAGCCCACAAATATAACCTGATATAATAATAATAATTCTAAAAGAATCCAAATCTCTTTTCTTTCTAATATCAGGTCTTTCCATGCGAGAGATATTTCAGACGCCACCTCCCCACTCATGGCATTGGTGGCAGGTTCAAGTGTCAGATCTGCAAGAAGGGTTTTAAGACTGAACACTACCTCAAACTGCACATCCGCATTCACTCAGGTCTGATACAAAGTAGCTGTGTTTTATCTGGTTTTGTCTGTCTGTGCTGCCTTTCCTCTATTCTTGCTTCTCCAGCAGTATTTTTCCATGATTCCTTCACCATCTATCTTTATTCCAGCTGTGTGAGGTGATGCTGGTTGTGTTTTCCAGGTGAAAAGCCATACAAGTGCAGTCTCTGTGAGGCAACGTTCAACAGGAAGGACAAAGTGAAGCGACACATGCTCATTCATGAACCCTTTAAGAAATACAAGTGTCCCTTTAGGTGAGGAAGAAAATGCCAGATTAGCTTACAAAAAGTCTTGGAATGTATGAATGGTTCCATCTCCTTTTAATGTGTTTGATTTGGTGTAGAATTGAGTAGTTTAACAGTCATGGCACATGCCGTTTTACTCCCACAGAAAATGGCGAGGTGAGCAATGAGTGGTTTTTGTATTTTATTTCCAAAGTACAGGTTTTCCATCTGGTCATTGCAGAAAGACAAAGATGAGCCAAATGTCTTTACACATTTGTTACAATGCCATCAAGTAGGGGAGGGCAATCTAGTCCTATTAGAGCCAGAATCCAACAGGATTTTCTGTCCTACCAGGCAGGTTTTTATCTGTTGCATAAAGTTGTGCACCTCTTTTTGTGGAAATTAGGGTCAGCCTGTCGTAACTGGCCTTTTTAACGGCAACCATAATAAGCTGACTTTAATTGTGCCTCATCTTCTGTTTTTCCTTTATTAGGACCCATGTAGGTTGCACCAAAGAATTCAACAGACCTGACAAACTTAAGGCTCACATCCTATCACATTCTGGTGAGTAGTTTCTCTCTCCATTTCTTTCCAAAAATGTAACCCTAAATATAGGTACTCATTCATTTTATTATCCCATAGTTGGGAAAAATAGCTTCTGATAGGAGGAGCGCATACATTTCTCCAAAGTGCGTGTGTGATGCACTTCTGAATATATAAGCTGAAGAGTCTGAAACCCAAAACATTTGCTGATTCTGCTCTTTTTTTAAATGTGTCTAAGTCAGTGTGAAGTTTTTCATTTTTAAAACGAAGGAGAATCACTATATGATTTGTGTGAAAAGTCCCGGGTCGGTGTGATGTATTCTCAATGGGTCATTATTTACATTATGATTTGCATTTGTTTGTTTATTTGTTCATGAAGTCCTCTTTTCTGCAGGTATCAAACCCTACAAGTGTTTCTTTTGTCAGAAGGCGTTCAGCCGGAGAGCTCACATGGTTGAGCATCAGCAGTCCCACACGGACGACTACCGCTTCAGATGCTCCACATGCAACAAGGGCTTCAGCAGACAGAGTTATTACAGAGACCACAAATGTCCCACTGCTGGGGACAGGACAGGAGCTGCAGGACAGACTGGAGAGGTGGAGGAGGATGAGGATGAGGACATATTAACACTAACCGGAGAGGAGAAAAATGGAGAGGATGATGGGACGAGAAGGGGGTTAACAAGGACAGGGAAAAGATCGGGCTGTAATGGAGAGGATGGAGAGAAAGACGGGACTGCAGGAGACGTCAGCGATCAGATGGGACTGCACAGAGACGAGCAGGAAGAGGAAGGGGAAGACCGAAGGACTGAGGAAGGCAGACAGGCTGCACTGTCCATTGCCAGAGCTGAAGGACAGGTGAAATAAAAAGCAGCGCCAAGGGGATTAAAATGCCATTTTCCTCCAGATGGTTTCTATCTATAACGTAGCTGACTGGAACCTTGGGGGGAACAATGAAATAAACAGGCACCATGCTAACAGGAAAGGATTATCTTTGGGAAATTCTTTCCTGGACACGTATTTAAAATAAATACTCAGTCTGGGAAATTTATCCATATTGTTTTAAATTAAAACATCGTTTAAAGTCTAAGCACTACTTTTCCTGATGCATATTTTATATTTCACAATAAAATTTATGCTTTTTTATGCATGCGTAAAGTGAGTTGGCATATACCTGTAGTTTCAACTACTGACGGACTAGGGCCAATGGCAAAAACTTTCTGTACATCATGGCCCCTGGAAATATGCATTAGTGGAAGGATTTTGAGTGCTTCCATCCACGTAGGTGCTATATTGACACCTACCTGGGCATTGTTAAGTCTGTCCACACCTGTTCATGGTAGCCACATTGGGTGACTGCTGTGGCTTTATTCAGCACATTAATGCAAAGCAAAGCAAAAATGCTGCAGAAATAGCCAATTCCATGGCTCTATGGAGGCCACAGCTTTCAGTTTACAGGACTTTAAGGTGATACTGCCAATACTGACATCACTCCTTATCCATGCCCTTATGGGCCAGGTTTGTTTAAGCAACAAAAGGGAACCAGACACTAAGTGGCAAGTGTTCAAAATGTTATGCCTGATCAGTTTAGGACTTCAGTTACTTCACGGTAGAGTTTCTCTTGTTGAGTGACCTCTAAATGGTTTAAAATCAGGTCTGGTTGTTCACACTGAAGGACCCAAAGACACGCTTTGAATTTCATTTATTAAGGTGGTATTTTCTATATTACACATTGCAAATTAAAAGAAAAGAAAATAGTGTCCATAAACCTCTTATTAAAACCTCTTTTACAAAAGAAAATCTGTTATTCACATCATTTACAATCTGTTTTTCATGTACAGGAGTACGACGGCAGAAGAACAAAAGATCTTTTATTTACATATTTTCTCGCCCACCGTGTCTCCAGGACTTTCTTTTTACGATACACCCAAAACAAAATTAAAACACTTGGCATTAAGGGTAATGAAAAAGCAGATAGGCAACTTAACCAAATCACCTTGTTGCCATTATACATTCTTTATATCACACTAAATGTGTCTCAGTAGTAAGAACCATGGAAACAGGGATCATCAGCTAATGATGCAGCTTCCTCTCAGCATTAAGCTCACCACAGTCCAGGCTACCAATTTGACCGTGAAGCCTTTTTGGTCGATGATCTGCGCTGTCATCAAGGTGCTAAAAAAGGTCTGAGGTTGAAACCTGAATGCTAACGTCAAACTAAACGTTGAAACAAAGAGCCAACAATGAATAACAGAAGACTAGAGGCTTCAACAGATGACCAACAAGAGGAAGGTTTTTTTTTTTTTTTTTTTTTTTAACTTTTCTTTAAGGTGCTGTGCTTTGACTGGCGGACAACACTTAGCTTATGTTCATTTGTTGTTTTAACTTGGACAACCGAAACTTGCTGTTCATTACAATGTACAGAAGGATTTGCAGTTTTAATATGAGCACCTTTCAAGTAGGTACATGAATCCATGATTGATGTGGTGGTAAGATAAATTATTATAACCTAAATCCCAGTGGAATCAACGGAAGACGCAGACCCTGTGTTCTCTACAAAGGATGTAATATTCTGCGTGGAAATCTTATGTGCTGCTTTATCTCCACACTTTGAACGTCATATTGTCAAAATATTATATATTTTGACAGTTGTCAAATTTCTGATTTTATTTTTTTCACATTGATTCTGTGGTTTGTGAACCAATACCTTAGGCAACATTGTTCTTCTACTTTGGTAAACAAGGCCATTATGAGGAGAATTATACTAAAGTAATCTTCGAAGCCAAGATTGAGCTCAACGTTTGCATTTCCCACATGGCTGTGTGGAAAGAGACCCTATAAAACTAGGATCATTCCTTCCTGCTAACTACATTCCCCATATCCCACCATGTTAAATAACACTCAGTGAATTACAGGAACCACAAATCACTTTTTCCCAAACGCAAAAGCAAATGAACAAAAAGAAAGTACAATTACTTCTGTTAGAGTCGTGTTAGTGTCTTAAAGCCACATGCTACAGTTCATTTCCAGGCATTTTTTTTTATCCATGAGGGGATATTCAACTGATTATATGATCAAAGATGTGGATGTTGCTTCACAGCAATGACACTTGCCCTCATTTTAGAAATCAGTCTAAATCTGAGATGCAGTGTAAAAGAAATCAGGTGATTTAAGGCAGAAAAGCACGGCAAATTATCTGTACCGGTACTTTAAAAATGGACATGGAGTGATTATTTCATGACGATCTGCTCCGATACTCCGAATTGTATCTGCAGAGTTTTCAAGGTTTTCCAAGTTATAATTTACAATATCTGAATCGAAAATGCGTAAAACAGCACAAAATGTCATCAAGAGTAACAGTGCCATACGTAGGTAATTACATTGACTCACTGATTACTCTAAATTTAAAAATAGTTTTGTTGTTGCTGCAAACCAATCCTTTATTGGTATGGGAGTGCTGGAGGATCATAGGTGCAACCTTGAGGCTTTTATTTTTACAGATATGAGTGTAGGAAGAAAAGAGTACTGCAATCCCATGAAAAACAGATGTAATGGAGGATGAGTTTGTTAAAGATCCCATGCATAATTTGCTGTACATTCGAGACTGGGACAGCTTTTGTGTTTCGCTTTAAGAGAATGCAACACTTTATGTAGACCTCAGGCTTTAACATGAGATGCACACGTGTGCATGGTAGACAGAAATCCCTCCTCTTCCAACATGCAGGCCACAGTCTCACAAACGCGTATATGTGTGTGTGTGTGTGTGTGTGTGTGTGTGTGTGTGTGTGAGTGAGTGCATTAGCACCATTGAATGAAAACACTAGGCCTTTACTCAACAGGCTCCCTGATTTCAACACTGGTGTTCTTTTATCCTTCAATCAAAAAAAATAAAAATAAAAAACTGCTGAGGGTTTCTGTCACTCCTGTCCAAAGCCTTCGGTTTCCTCAATCGCAAACATCAACTTTTCTTTCAGTTGCTCGTAGCTCTTGTATGGTGGCAAATCCAGTCTGTTAAAACTGGGAAAGTAAAGAAAAAGAAAAAAAATTATAAACACACAACAAATGATCTTATCATCAAATCTCTTTCAGTAATATATGAAATACTGGAAAATCCTGATTAATTTTGCCTTCTATCTATAAGTTGGTTTAGTCGCTACATTTAAATGGTCATAGCATAATCGCCATATCTCAATCAGAGATGGGGTAATGAAGACATCTACGTATTTGGAGCAAACTTTTGGACCCTCAGCGCTGGGATTTATCCACCTGCTTTCCAAAAGGAAATATCTTTATGACGTTCTATAATATAAGGTCGCTTTGTCAAGCTCCTCAGGCGTTAGTCCAGTTAAATAAGTACATCATACAAGCTTTAATCAGTTTGCTCATTTGTGATTGGCACAAACGTACCATGTGTGACTCCGAGGGAGCCAATTTTCTTTTCCCACCTTCTCAATACAGAACTTCTGGGGACCATTGCTTCCTGTAACACAAAGCACAATGAGGTGGAGCTACGATCACCACAGCTGGTACATAAAGCCCGGAAATACAAATTTACATATTAATTGTCTACAGTATTACCTAATCAGTTTTAAAAGTAAAAAAAAATCTGATTGCCATTCCAAATTTTGATTGGCACAATGGGGCCCACTTTTATTTTGAATCATCTGTTTTGAAGAAGTAATGTAAGCAAAGAACTGAGAAGTCAGGTAATTATCACAACCTTGTATGACCGGACTGTTTCTGAAGCATTCTCCTTTCCTTTGTTATGTACTTATCATGTGATCCAGGAGGTAAACAAATCTTGCATACACCAGCTAACTGAATGATGAGGAAGTATTTTAGTGTGGACAAATAGAAGATAAAATGCTAGGAAAAGGGAAGGTGTATGTGAGAATATAGCTAATGTAAAAATAATGATCCATAATAATGACGCTGCTGTAATTACCCATGAGGTCAGCAAAGCCTCCTACAGGCAGACGACAGGTACCGCTGACAAACTGCAGCAACCGCATCCTCTTCTCGTTGTCCATCTCCTTGATAAACTGCAGGGGAAAGTAACACACTCTTGGAATAATGGCCAAACATCACAAGAAGTTCACATCCAATAAATGTTACGGTGGAACTTTGATGCGCCTGGACTGGCTGTTGGAGGAGGTGGGTTTTTGTTGGCATAATTCATCACATTCAGTTCAATAGTTTTATGAATGTTTGGCACCAGAGCATACTGAAGGGGTTTATAAAATCAATAGCCTTAACCCTATGATAATCTTAACCATGTCATTTCCTCTTGCTCCGGAATAATTCATTAAACCGTGGGAACATGCTGTTTACGTGTTTCAAACTATTTTTATTCAAACAAAAAAGTCTTTAATTGGTATGTAATGAGCCGATATGATACACATATCAATATGCTGGTGTCAGCACACTGACCTGCCAGAACCACATGATCTGCTTGCTGTTTCGAGCATAGTGTCTGTAAATCGTGTTCCTCTGCCAATCTGTCAGATCGATCTCCTGCATTCCACAAAGCATCACCTGCACAAAACCAGGCCAAACATTTTAACAGTGTTTTGTCGGGTTACAGCACAGCTTCCAACCCATATGTGAGACGTGCTTTCTGTGCACCAAGCGTCGAATTAACAATTAGAGTTGGTGGTTTGATAATACCTCTAGTTCTTTAGCATCAAAGTACTGCAGGTACTGCTGAGGGAGGACTTCATTGAAGCCTTCAAAGAACGCTTGTGTCTGCTCCTCCACTCCTCTGGACAGCCTCCACTCTGCTACCAGCCTGCAAACACCCATTCAGAAGCACAAATGAAAGAAAAGCAACACTAACGCTTCCACTTCTGCTCTCATTCTGAAGGATCAACACTGAGGACTTGACAGACATAAAAGATTCCACACTGCAAGTCTTTTATATTTGAATCAATCTATAACTCAGACTCTTCTCACAGCATGCTGCTGTCAACACTATTCAGACTGACTCATCAGACTACTATGCTGTTGCGATACTTACGTGTACAAAACCATAACACTCCTTGTACAAACCCTTCAGTTCGATTCTAGCTCACAATAAGTCCTTAAGTTCTATAATATACCACACTTGACTGTGTGGAAAAAAATATTTTCAGTGTAATGCATAACCTCATGCAAATGATATGTTTTACAGAACAACAATGCTATCTAATCTACAAAAACCCACTTGATGTACTCCTCCTTGTTTTCCTCAGTGACTTGAATGTCTCCCCCTCCTGGTTTCAGTTCATGGGTGGTGATTTCCCCTAAGATGTCTTTGTCAACAGAGAAGAACATTTCCAGGTCACACTCCTCAATGTTGTTATCCCTATGGAGTGGCAAAAAATTGTTAACACATTGACACATTTATTAGAAAATTAATAAGATGATATTTTGTTTCTATTTATAAGAACTGTGTGTGTGTGTGTGTGTGTATGTATTTATTTACCGAATGTTGATATGTTATGTTGTTTATTAAAGACATTTTGACTGGAGGTTTTAATAGGTGGCACAAAGGTAACCACACACAAATATGTCCAGTAAAATGTGTAGGACTTAATATCGATTTCATCTTATTTCTATGGTTTGTAAAAAATTGGAATTTAAAGTTCAACAACTGTCAATACGTGTACAGTATTTATTTATGTTTTCCATGCATGATTCATATGGTCAATGTGTTTAGAATGAATACAAGTAAAGTAAAATACCACATTCTTGCAGTTCTACACTCACTTGATCCACATGAGGGAGTTGTAAAACTCCGGGTCTATTGACTCCAGGTCTTTGAGGGCCAACGGCTTGTTCAGGATGCGCTTGTAAAATGGTAGTGAGAAACCGGTGTCTATGAACTTTCCATGGAAAAGAGCCTGTGTGACAGAAACCAAGACCATGTTGAAGATGATTTGATGTGTTCACAACACACGTTTTCTGCCATACTGTGAAAGAGACATTCAGTTAAAACTAACCATGGCAATGAAGCGCCCTATGAACTTAAAATACTTGAGATGGTCTGGGTTGATGTAGGATGCAGGGTTGATTTGCAGACAGTAGTTATCTTTACCGGCATATTCAAAGAGGCAATACATGGGGTTCAAAACCTCGTGAGAGAGTAGGAAGAACCACTCCCTAGAAGAGAACACACAACAAAGCGTTTAGAACATTGGCATTTATATATATGTAAATTGAATTTTTGTTGTTTAATTTGAATCATTCAGTTCTTACAATATAAAATTCACTTCTTAAAATTCAATTTCAATTTACTGTGATAAACATCCAGGTAGTTGAGGACGATCAATCCACAACAGATAAGAAGAACTCTTCAGCCAATCAGTACTGAAGTTTTTGAACTTGTATAAATTCATATTATGAGGGAAAAAAGTCCTCATTTTACAAGAATAAGCTCATAATATTTTAAGCACTTTTTATGGAGAGAGACAGTTGTTAAAATGAGGGCCACAGAACATTTTCTGAAGTTGTACCTTTCATACCACAGTACCACAATATAATTTATACATATAATTTTTGACCTTTATATGTTTCTAAACTCACTGAAGTGATAAGGAAATGCTTAACAGAATGAATGGTGCTGCCATTGTAGCCTGAGCATGGTCCCACAGCTGTAACTGCACTAAATAACTTTCCGGTCGGAACACCATGGTCCTGGTACACAACACACCCTCTAAGCTACAGACACAGAGCTCAGGTCTGATCTTCCTGCTCCTCTCATTCACACACAAGCACCCCGAGCAGGTCTACCCTCCAGAGCTGGAGCTCTGGAGGTTTGCTCAGCACCGTGAATGGCAACAGTGATGGTACCGGCACAGGAATTACATTTTACAAGGATTTTTTCTGTGAGAACAATATTGGTTAGATACACCCTTCAAAGAATTTTAAATAGTGTAAGTAACCAGTGTTCTTATCTTCGATTTCCTTCTCAAATAATTGAACTATGAGATGGTATTTCCCCTTCATTTGTTGAGATATTAAGGTGAATTGCTTTACTTTTCAAACAGCTGCAAAGGGGTGCATTCTACAGCCCAGCACTGGTACAAGTACTGCTTATGGTGGTAATGGTGTAATCACTGTTGCTGGTAATGGTGCCAAGCAATAGCTCCAGAGATCAAGGTGGTGCTGATTGTCTTGTAGTGTTTCTGCACCAGTTACTCTTCCTCAACTATCCAGATGTCTGTCACAGTAAATTGAAATTGAATTTTAAGAACAGAATTTGAATTCAAATTCAAATTATACTATTCAGATTTAGTTTTTCAATGCAAAGACCCAAATTAAACAATAAAAATTCAGTTTTTAATGTAATTGGCTATCCATATATAAACCATTCAAATTCAGTTTCTTTTCTTGAGGCATAGATTTCAGCCCATACAAATACTACAAATGTAAAATCTTGAGAATCACAGGATAGATAGGCACCAAATATTTAAGTGATTACAAATCACAGAAAATTACAAACAGCCATGTATAAATGTAATGTATAAATTTCCAAACTACAAAAAACAAACCTAGCGACACCTCCATAGTCAAGGCCTTCTTCTCCAGGGAAGATTATCCAGAGTCTTCGTCGTAGGTCTTGTGCATTGAAACTCATTATCTGCATCACAGAGGTTTTGTTTTATTCTTTTTTATTCTCAGCTGTCTCCATACTCATATCAACTACACCAAATATATGAATTATTACGTCCCTGTGATTTTCTGTGCACGAGACAGTTACAAAAAACATTCTGTGTATGCATGTGTGTGTTTAACACTAATTCAACACCAGGAAGACTTCAAATGTTATCAGTGAGTTCTGTTTGCAGGCCACCCTACCTGCTGGAAGGAGTCCTCAAACAGTGTTTTTCTGGACACTGTGATTTTGATGTGTTGAGGAAGTGAGAGTTGCTAGACAAAAATAGAAGAAAGAAAAACATTGGTTATATTAGCTGTGACTGATGCTGAATCATTAACATGGAAATCATATCTTTGCACGCATGTTAGTAACTTCTGCTTTATTGTTCTTCTCTGGTAGTGTGAAGTTAGGTGATTAACTACTTAAAGATACTTTATAAACATACAAAGTCTGTCAACTGGTGTGTCGGCTTTTTTGATAAAATACGGTAACTTGTAAATCTCATTTTCCACCACGTTTGCTCATTGAGAAAACGTCAGTTTGGTCATGGATGCACATTGTTTTGGTTTTTTTTGTTTTGTTTTTCAAAATGTGAGTGCAACATGATTATATGAAAACTAATGTTGCAAAACATGGAATTACAAGAATTGGGAGTCTGGAACATTCGGGTTACCACTGTCAAGGACAAAACAATCTGATGATGGACAGCAGGTGTTAGTTGCTGAAAAGGTCTCCCAATCCTCTCCTCTCCTCTCCTCTCCTCTCCTCTCCTCTCCTCTCCTCTCCTCTCCTCTCCTCTCCTCTCCTCTCCTCTCCTCTCCTCTCCTCTCCTCTCCTCTCCTCTCCTCTCCTCTCCTCTCCTCTCCTCTCCTCTCCTCTCCTCTCCTCTCCTCTCCTCTCCTCTCCTCTCCTCTCCTCTCCTCTCTCTACCCAGCCACCAATCAGCAGGAGGGTCCCCCTACATGAGCCTGGTCCGGCTCAAGGTTTCTTCCTGTTAAGGGGAGTTTTCCTTGCCACTGTTGCTTGTCTGGGGTTAGGCCCTGGGATTCTGGAAAGCACCTTGAAATAATTTTGATTGTAAAAGACGCTATATAAATAAAGATTGATTTGATTTGATTTAATCACACTGATTAGCCGCAGGTGTGGTGACAGCCAGCACAAGTGATGGGTCAACCATGCCCCCAGTGGAAAAACAAAACAGCACACACAAAACACAGACCAAAAACAGGATCATAACAGTACCCCACTGTTAGAGTTGAAACAGAGCAACCCATTAAAACCCTGCGTTTCATTAAATTTTCAAAGTTATTGGGAAAAAAACTCTTACTTGGCACCAGAATCTAAAGTACTGCACTTTGGCCTTGAAGTCTCGTACATAGGTGATCTGAGGTCCATTTTCACTGTAAAAATAGGAATAATCTGTCATGAATTATTTTAACATTTTGAAACACATCAAAAACTTGTACGATAAATTAGCCACAGCTTTGAAAGCATCACATTTTAAAGCCACGGTGGAGTTAAACTCCACTGTGACAGTCTATCCTTAGTGAGACCCTGTCTGTGTCCATGTCCCCACAGGTCAGACTTGTCTTTCTATAATAATGACAATGCTGACAGCTCTGTGTACTGTATTACAATAAAAAGGTGATGATGCATATCTCAGCGCAGTGGCACACAGTAAAACTGCCACCGATTATTACAAAATGACAAAAGCTTTATTTCTGTTCTGCTACCTAATATCAATGTTTCAAGTCTTTTAAAATGCAGTTTCAGTACATAATTTGTCACAAGGCTGTTTAAACATTAAGGAATTTAACACCCTTAGAAGTTCGTCATCATTTGCCTTCTCGCTGTTGCATTTTCATCCACTGTCACCAAACCTGTTTTTCTACCGCTGGGAGCAATGCAGTAGATGTCATACCAAGCAGAAGGCAATAAAAACAAATGACTTCATTAGAAAAGCATGTAAGTACTAAATACACACTGCCTGGCCAGAACAAAGTCACCAACTCTAATAGATTGCAGGATCACCAGCATTCGCTGTGGCATTGTTTTAATAAGCTTCTGCAATGTCACAAGTTTTATTCCTGTCCAATGTTGCATTAACTTGTTACTAAGATATGTATTGATGAGGGGAGGGCCGGAGTCTCCAGCACATCCCAAAGACTCTCAATGGGGTTAAGGTCTTGACTCTGCGGTGTCCAATCTATGTGTGAAAATAATGTCTCATGCACACATAATGTTGCTGAATCTGGACCTGAACAATTGCAGCAACCCCAGATCATAGCAATACCCCCACAGTCTCATAGAGCAGGCACTGAGCATGATGGGTGCTTCACTTCATCTGCCTCTATTCTTACCCTGATGTGTCCATCACTTTTGAACAACATAAATCTGGACTCATCAGACCACGGGACCTTCTTCCATTGCTCCAGAGTCCAAACATTATGCTCCCTAGCATTTTTTTCCAATTAGCCTCACGGATTATTGGTTTTGTTAAGGCTACACAGCTGTTCAGTCCCAATCCCTTGAGTTCCTTTCACATTGTGCATGTGGAAATACTCCTACTTTCATAAAAAACATAACCCCAAGCTCTACTGTTGTTCTTCTATGATTTGTTTTAACCAAACTTTTAGCTGGTTTTGAAATGAAGCTACTTCTTGCATCAGTTGGGGTTAAATAACTTGTTGCCAGCCGAAAGATAATCACCCATGCAGTAATTATCCAATGGGAGGCTCTTACTTATTTGCTTAGTAAAATCCAGGTAAGCTACAAATACTGAGAGCTCTGAATAAAAAAAGTCAACAATATAGAAGAGGTTATAGAATAAATGTTAAATAAAAATATTCCCATGGTGTATTTAAAGACACCCTAAGTGGACACTGATATCGTAAATATTTGGCTTCTATTCCCCATGAATGCTCCTTTAGTGAACAATCAAATGGTGTGAGATTTTAATACCCTTTGCCTCTTAAATGATAACAACCTTCTCCATAAAATCATCCACAAGTTGCTGTTTTTCACCATCAGACTGCCTGATACTATTTGATGCAGAGACAAATATTTTGTCAGACTTTGGAGGAAATATTTAAAATGATGGTAGACCTACAGTGAGGATTTTCCAGTGCGAGGGTCAATGTACGTGGTTGTTCTCCTGTTGTGATCTACAAAGTATGGAATACCATCGACAGTGAACCTCATTTCCCACCCTTCTGGAAGTGGCTTTTCATTCAACAACCTAAGAAACAAATTCAAATTCTGGGTTAGGACAAACTAAAACTATACAGGAGCATTTGTGTCATTCAAATGGGGAAAATAATAAAAATACACACTAACCCCTGAGTCCGTGGGTCCTCCCACTGCGTAGCCCGTGTAGGGTGATGTACAAAATAAACTCTGCCATTAGGGTCTGTTCTCTTCTCTGGAGTAAGAATAAATTAGTGTATAAAAAAAAAAAAGGAAAAAAAATTAAGTGACCTCAAAAATTATGGTGTTCTTCTTTGTCTTCTTAGTTTGCACTAAACCATGTACATGTCTATTCCATATAGGTCACTTTAAGTCTCTTTACTAAAATCCTAAAAACATTCCCAAATCAAAATGTAATGAGAACTAGTACTGGTCAAACAGACTCACATCCATCTCGGAAAAGTGCATACATAGAAACCTTAGAGATCTTACCCCATCCGTGTGGCAGGGGTCCAAGGGGGTCAAACTCCTTATTCTGAGTGGCTGAGACTTGGTCCTGTAACTCCCCAAAACAATCTCAATTAAAAATGAGCCATTTAAAGAATAAATACATTTTAATTTGGACTGAACACATTAGTATGTTTTCATTTACTTGTCAAACAAAAAAACAATTACATCATTATAAAGAAAATCTCACCCCAAATATAAACCTCTGGTTAAACTGCTGCATGGCACCCTGCAGCTGGTTGCGCTGGTGCTGCCACTGCTCATAGTTGCGGACAGTCTCCATTGTGGGCCGCTGCCAAGTGGTGGTTCGTGTGATATGATCCACATAGTAGACACGTCCCATCTGGTCAACCCGACGTTCCCAGCTAAGAGATAAATGATAAATGAATACAAATTATATGTAATCTCTGACCATGTCACTTACCAAAACAATTTATCTGATAAAAAAAAAACACTGCACAACTCATTTATGGTAATGTGGTAATAAGAAAAGTAATACATGAAATAGCCACATAATTCCCTTGTTGAAATATGTGTAAAACACCATAAGACCCTTAATTATATACTGATTTCTAAACACCAATTATGTTTATATGTATAGCAAAACCCTGATGTGGATCAGACTATGCTCAAACTCTTATTCAAACACTGAATCCGTTTACATGCATATCTAAATTGGACAACACTTCTTGCTCAACTACATGAATAATTTATGCAAGTGGACTTTCTCTTGACAAAACAGCTCTCAGTTGTCTTCTTATGGGTTGAGTCAAGCCGCCTCCCTCTGCTAGGTGGCAATTGGCCCTGTTTTACTTTGCTGTTCTTGGGCCTCACAAGTTAACCTTTTACATCACACCACAGCAATCCATTAAGATCTTAGCCAGCGAGGTAGCAGCCCCAGCTAAAGCCACAGCTAAATCAGTAGCAGTGATGGACGAGTTTTTGGTTCAGTACTTGGTGTACTTTTTGTACACATGGCAGACTACAATGCTCTGCTCGCCCCAAATTCTTGTTTGAATAAAAGATTGTCAATAAAGTGAAAATGTAATGTAGAGCATAACTGCTGCAAAGACAGAGTATTCCTGACAGCATGTCAAACTCCACCGTCGAGAAAAGAACCGGTATTTCCAAAATATGTTGATAAACAAGTAAACTGGAATCTTCCAGTAGTTGCAGTTCAAAAGAAATATTTAATTAAAAGCTATGCACACAAATTAACTTGGGTTTCACTTTTGACACTTCCGATAGCTTCTTTAAACCTCTTGACTTCAGGCAGATAGTATTTTCCTATAAATGGTTTAGACCAATCTTGTAACAAGGACATCAAATCAAAACAACCAAACAACAATAACTGCCACCACATGATTTTAAAACAAAATTAAAGAAAAGACACTTGAGAAGATAGGTCAAAATAGCATGTGTTTACCCCGGGGGCAGTGGTTCAGGCCGTTCCCATGTTGTTCGTTTCTCCACATGATCAACATAATACACCCTTCCACCAGGATCTACTCTCTGCTCCCACCTACGTATATGATAAAAAAACATAATGGAATGGTATCAATGAGGTTAAGCACATGGTTTAATCATAGCAAAGTTTAAGAATAAATAATTCCTCCCTGACATTGTGTCACTGCTTTATCAATTGTATGATAGGTGTAAAGATAATTTACGTGATTACACTTAACTTGTTTATTATCGGAAAGTATCCTGAATGACTAAACAGACTTTTCCTCTGGGGACATTTGTTAGTAACATATTCTATTTCATGTCTATTAGACGGGCAAGACAGCTCACCCTGGGGGCAAAGGTCCAGTGTTGACAGCCGGAACTCTGGGAGGAACAACTGGATTAACACTGCTTGTAGGCTGTCTAGTTGAAGCGGTGCCAGAGCTGTTGGTTGATATAGAAGCTCTTTCTGAACCTGCCAATGGGCTCATTTCTGAAGCTGAAGCCGATGTCCGTGCAGGTGTGTCAGAACCTGACTGAGCATCACTTCCATCAGCTGATGCAGAGCCATTGCTAGATAATGCTGAGAAATAAACCAGATATTGAGGTTGACTTCTTTTTTTTTTATTAAATTAAGGCATGTTAGGATGATAGCTCATGAACTGGTACAAGTGGACGTGAAATGATGATAGTTCCTCTTAATCTAGTGATAAATGAGCTATATTATTAGATTCTAGTATGTACTAAAAGTACAAGTAAAGACCCACTACAGCGATGATAGAATAAAATATTAGTTCATTCCAATCTGACCTGGTGAAGAGGTGGGTCTTCGAGGGGTTGGAGGTGGTGGTCTGGAAGGCCTCGGAGGTCTGAGAGGCTTTGAGGGCCCTGATGACACAGATGGGGAGTTTGTGCTGTTCACTGATCTCCGACCACTAGGGGAAGACCTGTGCTCTACACCATCAACAGCTGGAGAGTTGTCTCGACTCTGCCTATGAAGAAGAAGAGAAAGAATAATGTTATATAGCACCTATATAAAAACTAAACACTGAAATACTCCAAAAAATTAAGAAGATACATCACTTTTTGATATGATCCCCATTTGGTTGTGATTCCCCATTTGATTTACCTACAGAGTAAAGAAAATGAATGAAGCAGCCATAAAAAGAAAATCAAAGATTTTTTAAATACTTTAACAGAAGTCAATCAATAAATTATGGGGAAAAACAACTATCTAGCAGTAGTGATAAGTTAACAGGCCTACAACTGGCCAGTTTATGCTTCTGTTACTTACAATGTTGATCAGCCTCAGCTGTAGCAAACATCTCAGGATCGATGGTCATTCCGTCCAAGCAGACGGACAGGTCACCCACTGCATCTGTCTGATCTCTGAGCTGTAAGGTCTGCACCACCTCGGAGACTACACAAATATAACACAATAAATCATATGTAACATTGGCCACCACAATGTATTCCACTTTCAATAACTTCTTAAGACTTAGAATACAGGTAAGCGTGAGCAGTAGGATATGTCAAGTGGCTTAAATCAAGTGCCTTTTTTATATTATCAATTTATTTTCTGAAAATGAATTTACACAAGGATCCCAATTGACAATAATTTAATTAAAAACCATACTGTTGATGCTAATATGATAATGCTATAAAACACATCAAAAAGAATGCAAATAAGCTCACTTTTCATGTCATTAGACTTCAGCGTGTCACTGACGTCCAGTGTGGCCATACCCAGCAACACATCTGACTTGAGGGTCTGATGGCTCCAGACACGAAACACCAGTTTGCTGAAGGGAGTAACGATTCTGTTGGAAACACGGGGTTGTTAAACTCAAATTTAGATGACAAAAAGTGGTATCCTTTTGTTTTTCTTCATTGTGATTTAGACGGCATTGTACTAAATGGAACTAACATGCAGAAACTAAAGTTGCTACTCATGGACAATGAATGTCTATAACTGTCACTGTGGCCCCATTTAGGCAGTCCTGTCAGCAACACCAAGAAAAGCAAAACATGATTTGTGGGTGCATGGTGGGTGATCCGATTACATCCTATAGTAAACACAAGTTAGGTAACTTGGGTCTAGCAAGCCACATGGGTTTAAGAAAGCTTGCAGCAGAAAACAATATGGTGCAAAGGCTAAAATTAAGCTGACATCTGATGTGTGAATATGTGAAGTGTTTTGAGTTGAGCTGAGCGAGTGTAACCGCATATGTTTCAAAACAGGAATCCTGAAACATATCCAGGCACTCCCTCACAGCAACTTGACATTTTGCTACGAGGTGCCAAATGCATGGGTGTTTCAATTCTTATCTAGTTTTAAATTATATACAACTAATCAATGTTCTATAATGCAGCAAAACGGCTTCTGCACAAAATAAGTTCAGATGACACAGCTGGAAAGAAAATGACTGCGTTTGATTGAGATAATGTTATGCAGACTATTGAATGCCATCAGAAGAAGGAATATTTGCAGATTTGTTTCAGAAACACCTCCCAGTTTTCTGATGAGATTCAATGCCCACAGTGAGCAATCATTTTAAACACTTGTTATGTGAAACACTAATCACTTCTCTCTCTTTTCTTGACCAGTATATCCCTTCAGGGTCAAGGGGACTGTAAATCTACTATCCCAGCTGCCTATGGGCGATCATTTGGGGAGTTCAGTACCTTGCTCAAGGGTACCTCTGCAGAGTCCCTGCAGGTGTCCTGGCACCTCCACCTGGTGCCAAAACACCCACAGACTGAGCTACTGCCACCCACACTTTCTAACTATATGAAATATTAGCAACAACCGCATTAACAGCCATTATTATTTATTACACATGACTGTCAATTTTATATCTTGAAGCTCAAGTCTAATTTATCAAGCAGCATCAATAGTAAGAACCATACTCTGCTTGTTCAGGTTATTAAAAAAAATCTAAACCCTAAAGCTGAACTTAATCTATAAACGGTGCATATCATAAAGTGTCTTTACTTTTTTGTTTATCATTTGCATTTTTGTAAAAGATATGCTAACATATAAAACTATCAGAGAGTCAAATTTGGGGTACTATTCTACTGTGATAATTGTTTTGACATTTATCCAACAGGAAACTCCTCTAGGATCGTAGCAAAGTTAATGCTACTCCAAACTTTTAGCATGCATACAGACCATTGAAAAGGACCTCACATGGGTGTAGTTGGAACATCATAAATGTGCTGACATGTCATATCTGTGTTGTAATCACAGCCAAACTTTGACTCACACAGTGAGAGGTTGCTTCCATTTTGGACTGTGGGTGTTGTTGCATTTCTCAGTTTTCTTCGACTGGCCATCGACTATAACTTCCACATAAGGACTGGGACCAAACCAGTTTTTCTTGTTCTCTTTTAGTTTTGCTGATATTACTGAAACAAGGAGATACGGAGAAGTATGGAAGACTGTCAGTTCTATCAGTGCAGTAGAAACAGGAAAAACTGGAAGAGGAACATTAAAAGCTGTGTATTACATTCAGTACTACACCCAAAGTAGTGGAATATAAGAGAAAACTGCTGCCAATGAAGAAAAATAAAACTGCTGATAGTAGCAGTATTTTTAAATGTAAATCCTGCTACTTTAAAAAAATTATTCTGGAAACTTACAATGTGTTACTGTGTTGTGTTACCATGAATTCTAAAACATACCAATAATTTGTAGCTGTGCCTTCATAGGGTGACCATTGGAAGTGCTTGCTTGGGTGACTCCACTGGCCATGACATAGGGCTGGAATGAAAGCCTGAAATCCAAAGACCACAAAGTTATGGTGTTGACCAATTATTATCTGCTGCTGCAGATATACAAAGTACACGAGATATAAAACGCTTTACAATTAACACTAGATTAAACTTGTTCGTATGAAGTGGTCAAGAGGATCAGCCGGCAGTCACTTTTTTCTATATTGTGTTACTGAAAAAGTCAATCACATAAAAATATAATTACAAAAAAAGGTCAAAAATGTACTTACAGTAACAAACTATTTCACTGTCAGAGGTTTACACTCATAGTATTTGGTCTTAGTGCCTATAAATAGCTAAATTTGGGTCAAACATGCCAGATAACCACATTTCCCAATAAGTTTTGGAATTTTAGTCCATTACTCCAGGCCTCCTTGCTTTCATTGTTTTTCAGATTTCAGTTGGAATAACGGTTCTTAGTGTGCTGCCCTTTCCATCCAAACATATGAGACAGTCTGGTCAAACTGCATGATCTTGTGCTGCATCCAACCGGGAGATATTTCTCCTTTTCAATGTCACTTTTTCACACCTTCTGTGTAAAAATATGATCATCTAAAATAGGAAATACCTCTTTTTGTTATGATTTTGCTTTAAGGATGAACCAGACCTTAATCTAATTTTAAACAAATTAAGATTTATGTAAGATGTCATGTTGATCGTAAAAGAGAGCACGTCATATATTTATATTAGACAATCCATTCAGATGATAAATCTTTAACATTTAAAATAAACACAATAACTGGGTAAGTACATGTCAACTTCTGCCTATAGAAAAAGTGGTCAAATGAAGTGGTTAATTTCACTTTAAGGATTAAACTTTAATCATGTAATGCACAAATGGGAGATTAACCAACCAGAAATAAGGAAAACAATGAACTATAACATAAAAACTGTTGGGTAAAGTAATTGAGACCTGTTTTATAATCTTCCAAGTTCAACGTAAGCAAAAGATCATGTCAAACAAGATTTCCTGAATGTTAAAGCTCGTTGTCAGATGTAAAACACTGATGTAAAACACCTATATAGAGCCACAGAACATAGGCTATAAACAGTGGCCCGCAAAAGATACTTTTTACTCTGTTTTGGATGTCTAAACATCCATTATGCCAGTTTAGTACCAAGAATGGATCATTTTATTTCTTCTTGAGGGACCAAATCTTCCTACACTAAGAAACTAGAGAATTGTTCTGAATAATAATGATGAATTCATCAGAAGCTACAACAGAATTAGAATGAGAATATGGAAACAATTAATGAAGAAAACATACAGGAAAACCTTGTGGTCTCACAACCTTCGAAGAAAAAATTCTGTTGTCATCACACATAAATAATACACACTATCTCTTCCTCTCTGCATATATCAGACCAGGAGAAATCTGGGAACTCCTTGGTAAACTTTCACTACATTCTCTCTGTCAATAATTAATTGCAACTGCTGACGTTGCAATCGTGCAAGCAGGCTAACCACATTTTGTAAATGTGAGGATTCATTTCATGAATAATAAACTTGTGAACAATGTGGCTTATTTTGCACTGAAATATCATCAGCAGACCTCCACAGTATAAAAGAATGTAAAATTATTGCTAAAATCAATTAACATTTATTACAAAATAAAGAAATTTCAATACTTATCATCTCAATGTCACAATGGGGGAAGGAAAAAAAAAAAAAACACTTGTCCAAGGGTCATTATGGCAACGTAATTAAAGGAACTGAATTTTGCAACACGTTAATTCTTTGGCCAGGTAAAAGAAATGTGATTAATATTTTACAAAGTGACAAAGCGCAGTATCATCAAGAGTACTTTTGATCACTAGATGCAATCAAAATAACCGCAAAACATGTATATTATCACGATGGATATATCTATTATCGTGCATGAATTAAACAATATTCAATTTGCATGACAATGAGAGACCAAAACATTATGTCAAATACTGCTTCATTTACTGCTCTCACAACTAACAAATAAATTATAGTTTGGTTCTGTGCTTGGTTATACACATTACAGAATTACTAAAATGAATGTCATCATTAATTATGTGATCATTACAAACTTGTGCCCTTCTGTAACCGGGGCGGTAAACAGACTCCAATCCTGGTCAGCAACTATACGAGTTGGACAGAACAATCGTGGAGGACAGGCCAAGAGAACTGACTGCTATCTAGTTGGGAAAGACGGACGAAAACAAATCAAGCCATTATCACTTTAGAGAAATGTATTACAGGGATAAAAGTGTAAATGCAAAACGTCTGCTCAATAATAAGGGAAGTGCGTACTTCACAGTGACGAAGTTTTTACAGTCCTTTAACGGTGCTTCACCGAATGTGCTGCTTAAATATTTCTTGCATTGGAATAATTTGGGAGAAACAAACACATTATAGTCCTTTTTTCCCATGAACTTTTATGTGACTACTGAACAAACTGGCATACTATGTATGGAATGACGTGTGGAACGGTTGGAATGGTTGCTAATGTTTTTGTTAAGTGATGCACTTAATTTCGCTTAACCACTCTTAACAACAGGATACTTATAGTTACATGAAGTTGGGAACACCCTCCCTAAAAATATATATTTATATATATATATATATATATATATATATATATATGAAGTTTGGAAATAAATATTTTTTTAAATAGATGAGGACAGTAGGGGAAACTGTGGATTTGCTAAGCTAATAAATACTGCTAAGATTAGCACACAATTTTGTTCAATAGCCCGGATAAGCAAAAATAACAGTATGTCTCCGGTGGAATACAAAATGTCTTCAATAGATGACACGTTCCACTGGTACTTTACTCAGAAACTACGGTGAAATAGCAACAGGAGTCGCTGGGTACGTGTTGAATGCCAGTAGCCCACGGCTTCTGACAGCCGCCTGACACCCCTCCCGAGCTAATTACTAGCCTATTAGCTTGTATCGTCGTGGGTGGTAGTAAATCTCGAATCCCTGGGACTGTGATACGTTCATATCCACTTATTTAACAACTAAAAGTTGGCTTTTATCGCTTACCCGCGTCGGAAGGGAGGCCACGCAGTGTATGTGTTAAAGCTGAGAAGCGAAGTTCCACCTCTCGGTTAGGAGGATGTCCAGGTTTCGGTCGGAGCCGTCACTACCCGATCATTCCCGGCTTCCCGGCTGTACTGCACATGCGCGAAGGGGACCTACATGTCAAAGTTAGGTTACCGCTGATATGCCTAAAAATAATATTTATTTTACTCGTAATAAACAATTTCATACCATTTCTATTATCTATCCACCTGTCATCACTTAGTTTAGGTTTATTTTATATTATCTTTGAAATAACATTTAAAACTCTTACCAAATAGCCAAAGTGCAGCCTCGCAGAGATCTGTTGTTTCTAAGTCACATGCAACTAAAGGCACTGATTTTTGACTCATGTCACTTATTTTTGGTTTTATGCAAATTGCGCGAAAGCGTCATAAGTTTATTCAGCATCTGTTCCATAGTGTTCCCTCTGAACAGCAGATGGCGTCGATGCACTTCGCTGCAAAATAACTGCACTGTAATTCAAACGATTCATTAATTGGTCCTGTTAATCGGGGCGCCAACACATGCAATGAAGAGCCACAATGGTACACACATCGAAGAGAAGTAGTAAGAGGTCCAAAATTTTGCGGTACTCATGCTGCAACAAAGTATAAAGACGGATGGTTAAAAATGATTTTACAGTATGTTAAAAATGTGAATAAAATTGCACTGAAGTGCAAACAACTCAAAATTATGTGCAGTACTGCTAAATCAAATGACATCATAAAGGCAAATTTTAAGGAAGAGTTATTTTGTGCTTTATTTTGAAAAAATTAAAAGGAAGTTGTGGAACTATACTGACGTTGCTTGCCAACTTGACGAGCCCGGCCAGTGTTGACAGAAGTGCAGCATGAGATCCTTCTCTGATCCGATCATGCAAGCATGGCGATATTGGGAGGAAATGAAAGTTTGACAGCTCACTTAAAGAAGAGGTAAGATTGCAATATCAATTTCGTCGAATTTGTTCTGAATCACACCGGAGCAGCTCAGACGTTTATTGCACTTTGTTGGTTTTTGGTCCTTCGTGCAACTGAAGATGTAAGGTTACAACAGTAAAACCCGATCATTAATGTAATATATAAATCATGTCACGTCAATGGATGGTACAAACTCAAAGACCACATTAAGTAATTTGTACGTGTACAAGTGTAAAATGAGCTCCATAGAGAAGATACACAACAGAATGCTACAAATAACAAAGCACTGTGTTTGGGGTCATAAATCATATTTCGAGATTAATCACTGACTAAACATGGAAGTTGCTGATGGAATTTTCATGGAATCTAACTTCTTTTCCCCCACATGGAGATCTATAACATTGAGGATAAACTGAGGTTGACGGAAGGTCACACCCAGAGCTGGACTGTTGCCTGCTTCTACTGTTGCAGTTCTAAGTACCACATGAATAGAAATAGAAGCAGAATAGAGTTGAATTAAATGTTGAACTTCATTATCTACCGTAATATGAAATACAGCGTGTGGTAATGTGACACTGCAGTAAGTTAATGGAGGTAAAATTAAGTGACACAGAACAGATGAGGTTGTCTGTATTGCAGGGATCCGGTCGCGATGGCAGATGAGTTGGTGCTCAGTCCCAGTGTTATACATTGCCTGGGTTCTGTGCTGGTTACTTAATCTGCATCGTTGTGTGAATTTGAGTGTGAAAGGATGGTTTCAGACAGTAATGTAAAGTTCTTTGACTGTATAAATACAGCTTGTTTATTACAATTTAATTATATCAGATTTATTCTTTAATTGTTATGCCTTGAGCGCTAACTACTCTAACACACAAAAGAAAGTTTGGGTTTTTTACATCAAAAATGAACAAACATTGAAAATGATGTGAGTACTTTGAATTTTACAATATTGCTGTCAATAGAATACATTCTTGAGTACCTTGAAGAAATTGACCAAGTTTAATTCAAGTCAAAAATGCAATTCTTTTGCAATATTGTTCTGTCATAATATCGGATATATAAAAATACTGTATCACCCAGTCCTGTCTTCCAGGCATGTTGATATTAAAGGAGTTGGATAGATTGCAGTGACTGAATTTTTTTTATTTTTTTGATATTATATCGACATCTGAAGTCCTGACACAGACAACTGTTTATTAATGAGTAGGTGGCTTCTCCACTGGTCCCAGTTAAAATTCTGCAGTGTTCATCTCCGTCCATTTGCATTTTCCCCAAGCTCACTTTGCACAGGAGGCCTTCAGTGACACTTCTATCCTCCTCACTGCATTTGTGCTCTGCAGGCTTTCCCACCATGATTGTATGAGTTCAGTCATTAATATCATTCATGTATGTTCAGGAATACTGAACTTTTGCTGCCAAGTTGTACTCATCACCCCCAAGGCATCGGTCCCAGGGCATTTTAGTTCTTGCTCTGACTCCACAGTACAGTGCATCTGCCTGTGGGAAACTTTTTCCCACCCCCACCATATTGTCAGTGTCACAGCATGTCTTTGACTAGAACAGCCTGCTCTTGCCAGGCAGCGATCAGTGTATTAATAGGTGCTTTGGCTGCAACTTTTGCCCCAACCCCCACCTCGCTCTGCAGCCATTGGCCCTTTCATAACACAAACATGCCAACAGTACCCCTTACCCCCACACCCCCCCTCTATCCTCCAACCTTTGAAAAAAAAAACCACCTAAAACAAACTAACAAAAAAGTGGGGAGGGGGTTACACATAGTGACAGGTAACTGATGCTTGTTGTTTGTATTTTTGCATGCATTGTATATGATTGTTTATTGTATAATTGCATGTATTATTGTATATAAGAAAGCACATTAGTTTTAATACTGAATTTGAAATGACATCAAATAATACAATATTAGGCAGCATGTTTCTACTATAAGTGTATGTTTGGTTTTTTTGGTTTTTTTTTTTTTTTCCGTTGAATTGATGTAAGTGAGTTTTAAGTGCAGTTGAGTTCCAGAAATAGTACCATTGTTTGGGAAACTGTGTAAAAAGGCTGTCTTCGTCATTGGAATTTTTGCTTTTACAACATGGCTGGGAGAAAGTCCTACTTTCCTCCAGAGAATAAACAAAGATGTCAGTGAGCTGTAATGAGAAATGGATTGGAGCAGCAGCTGACCATAATGGAGCACTATGTCAGGTTTGTGCTTGTTCCTACACCGATTGATAGGTGGAAGAGGCTGCCGTGGTCAAAGTTTGTGGCATCTTTGTCGGCTCAGCTTATCCACATCTGCATTCTGGTGGGAAAGAGCGCGCTTGATTATTCAGAGTCCACCACTCTTGAGTGCGCTCAGACCATTGCGCCTGGGGAGCAGGTCCTCTTTTATAGCACAGCCAGCACAGCTTTTAAAGTCCCGTGAAGGAAACTGCAAATGAAAAATGTAAAGACACTTTCCAGCACATCTTCAAGCTGCAAAGACTATTTTTGGATCTAGCTATGGGAAACTAACCAAGTCGGTAATGATTCATGCACGGTTCAATTGCTGTAAACCCTTGCGCTGCTGCGCCGTAAAACTTCTTTACAGGATAGGAGAGCATAAAAGCCGTCCTTTGAAAGTAAACTGCATTTATTCATGTTGAAAAATGGGTGCACCATAACAAATTAGTGAAATGAAACTCAAAGGCTGTGCATGCATACTTCTAGACATACACATCTTTCCCATGCACAACTGAACCTTCCTTTTAACGTGCAGAACATTGACTCTAACTCCCTTGACCTCTGCTCAGGTTCATGTAGTCTTTTTGACCTGTAATCAAACCTCTGTGGAGTCTTTGCGTAACAGAATGTTGTTGTTCTATATGCGTACACAGGCGTTGACTGGTTTTTGGCTCTGAACGTGTTAAATGAAATTGGGCTCTTCGGAACTGATGGCCTACACTCTGTTCCAAGCTCTTCTTGCTTGTTATGAAGTAAAATAACATTTAAAGTCCTTCCTGCAGATTTTGCAGCATCAAAACCAAAAGATTGACTTCAATATAAGTTTTTGTTGAGCAGAGAAAACGAGGACTCATCACTGCGGTATTGAAGCATTCATTGCTAGTCTTGGATAGAACAATTTCAAAAGGCTTTTTTTTCTTGCTTTAAAGTCAAGAATGGATATATTTAAAAGGCTCTATGTAAAAACAAGAACATACAAAATCTGCATGAATCTTCCTCATCTTTTGTTATTGCTAGGTGTCAGAGCCAGTTTGCAGTTGTAATCTGGCAGATTGAAACTCATAAATTAGCGAGAAGATATAATATTGAGAAGAACCTCAATATTAAATAATGAAAATTATAGAACCGTTTTATATATAGTGTATCAGGCTTGGCTATTTATTTTTTTTTAGAGTTTTTCAGTAGTTCCTTGATTTTCATTTGGGGGAACTATTTCTTTTTATATATATTATACAATTTTTTTCTTTAACCTACATGTTTTGCTGTCATGTCCCTTCAGGCAAAGCCCATTCCATGCCAATTGTTTTATAGATCTGTATGTAACAATGGATTATTTTTATCCTCTGGGACTGTTGCACATGGGAGAAAAGGGAGGAAGTGTTCACAGGATGACAGAGGAAGATAATAGCGTCCTTCTCGGCCTTCAGCCTTCCTTCTTCTTCCCATGCACACATGCACTGAATTGAATGTAATCGCTTTAAAATCAGAGTTCCTTTGATAAGGTTTCTGACATCACAAGAGACATCACAATCATTGTTCATGATTATTATTGATATTAATGATAAGGGATGTTTTTAAACTGTTTGTAAAACTCTTATTGGCTTGGCGGCAGCTCAGTCTGTAGGGGACTGGGCCGAAGAGCTGAGGATTCTTGGTTCAAGTCGTGGTTCGAACAAAACATGTAAGGTGTTCTGGTACCAAGGAGACATGCCAAGACATCTTTAGAGCATTAAGGTACTGTAATTGGAGCATTTGGAGGTACCGTCACACCCTACAATGAGCTGGCAACAGATGTGTACCCTGCCTTCACCCATCTGCCCCTGGGATAGGCTCCATCCCCCTTCCCATGGAAAAGAAAAACGCTTTAATTTGAATTGTTAAACTGGTGAATGCAAAAGTTACAAATTACTTGTAACGTTTTGTGTTCTGATTTGCTCCAATGAGACAGATGAACTCTTTGAAGCAGGGATACTCGAGGGGATAGGGAGAAGAATGGAGACGAGAGGCCTGAAGTGCCCCATCAGTTTAGGATTGCTTTCAAGGTCCACTGTTAAATTAATGATAAGCTGTTGTCAGAAATCAAAAGCAATACAATAATACATTGACATGGTTTTATGGTGTATATTATTTAAGGCAAGATAGTACTGGGTGTACCCTCCCTCTGACAACTGCGACAGGCTCCCAAGGAAAGAAATACCGGTACAGTATATTTTGCTAAATATTCAAGGATCATCCTTGCAAATTTCTTACATAGAGTATTTGTGGCTTGTTTTTCGATTGTGCAGGCTCGAGATTAAATTAAGCCTTGTGAGCAGTTTCAAGGGGTGAAAGCTTATTCTGGATGAGAGTAAACAAGTTGGTTTTTTTTTGCTTCAGTTATTATCTTGGTGTTTTTTGCTGTGTCTTGTTTTCCCTAGTGTTGTCTCTGGTATGTTGTCTTATCTCCAAAAAAACACCCCCCGTTTGCAGTCACAATGATTCTTGCTTCCAGATTCATCATTTAAGTTGTCTTTCAATTCAATTTCATTGTTAAACACATCTTGGCTTTTGTTGCTGTGCAGCAAAAGGAAGATTTTGGCCAGCTCTTACTTTGCAAGTATGTCATATTATGGATTTTTGCGTGTCTGGTTTTTCTCAAAGTGCAGCATGTTTCAGGGGGAAAATGCAGCATTTCCCGGCAGTCTGAATCAAAATCTCTGTTGCACAAACATCTTGTGAGAAATCTACAACCCCTGTGACCTCCAACTGTTTACTTACGATGCCACTGCCTTTAGTTAAATTATGGTCGCTGTTATTGTATGTCAGTGATCTTTGGTGTCGGAACAAAGATCCTGTTACGTCATAGCCACATCTGCAGGCCATTTCATGAGGTACAAAGGCCAGCAATGCCAAAATCTGTTGTAGTTACATGTGAATATTTTGGTGCATGTGTCATTAGAAAGATTTTACAAAAGATCACGTCACAGGGTCTGTAGGTGAAGACCAAATAAAATATAATATCATTTTTTATTGTTTTTCTATTTACTGTATAGCTTCTCATTCTTTCCAGACATATCAAGAGGGAGAGTCTGTTTAATGTTTCATGATTGTAGAAGATTAGCTCTGCCCCATCTATGCCCTAAAGTTTTCTCTCAATTCTCAATTCTGGGAAGTTGAAAAATAGGTGTGTTGTTATTATAGTTATTGTTATTGCTTTTCTTATTACCGGTGTGTTTTTAAAACAATTGTGAGTTGGTAGACGAGGCCACTAAAAACACACAGTTGTCTGCTTCTACATACAAACACAACTACTCCACTCTAAGTGCTTTGGTTGCCAAGAGACCAAGCAGATGTTGGAGTTACTCTCACATATCAACAGTTTAGATTGATGCTGCACATTTTATTAATGCTGTGTTTGACAGAGACATGAAGGCATGAAGGCTCTCTAAATTACAGAGTGAGTGTGTGTGTGTGTGTGTGGCATGATGCATTAATAACTGGACTATGATCTATAGAAAATATTACATGTGATGCAGTTGAGTTTGTGTGGATTTAGACTATTTATCTTAGCAATATGGGGCTTGTTTTAAATCCTAGGTGTGTATGTATATTTTGTGTGTCTGTATGTGCACAGTATGTTTAATGAACCCTTACTGTTATAACTCAGACCTTTGGCTTATAATGATTAATAACTAAAATAAATAATACAAGCCTACATTATCAAGACTTCATCAGCTTGAAGATTAATTTAAAATACAGTACTTTGCTGAAAGTAGTGCCTGAATTTAACCTCATATTTACCAAGATGTTCCATTTTAAATTCCGCTTCTGCAGGTGGGTCTTCAGGGTACCGTACTAGTACATCAGGATAACACAAGTCCTTTCTCCATGAGCGACAATGCTAAGGGGAACACCTATTGGCATCAGATCACCTGGTGTTCAAGAATTAATGCTTAACAGAACATTAATATTGATGAACTTTAATGGTAACCTTTTAGGATATGAGCTCTTTAACCACCATGAATTATTGAACATGAAGACACAGAGAGGTCAGGTGAAACCTTCACTTTTCAGTATTATTGTTGCCATAAGCCGAAGACAAATCAAACCACTTGGCTGATATTCGCTTATTGTCCATAGAGTTTGTTGGTGACAATGGCGCACATTTACTGCTGCCAGGGTAACGTGTGTGTATGTCCTTGGTTTTACAATGTCCTGGTCATGAACAATATGTGACCAGAAGCAACTGTGTACACACCAGATAGAGAGGCATTGCTTGTTTGATTCTCTTTGAATAGAGCTGGAATTATAAATAAATATCTGTTGCTCATAAACCCAAACTACCCTCTGTGGGAAAAGATGTCACCCGATTGTGTGCATGGAAAACATCTCCTAGATCTTGTCAACACAATATGTGGGACTCCTGTACAAGATATGACAGACACCGATAAAGCAGGTTGGCTACTGAATGCTCTGTGGCTCTTGTGAGATAGAGGACGCTACACCTGCCATATTTTTTGTGGTGTTTAGTGGAAAAAAAGAACTTATATTCACAGCTCACTAAGAATTAAATTAAGCATTGTTCCTACTCACCCGCGCCCCACTGATGGAGAGCATGAGGGTAGATAAGCTGAACTAAGACATTTAGTAAGTAATGACAATTGAAGGCAATATGGATCTCCCAACAATCAATCATAAAATCTAGTCATATTGTTACATTGTAACAGCCTTTGCATGAAATATTTCTTTAGGTGGCAAGTGTGTTGGGACTGGCATTTCAATGTTTTTGTGTTGATTAATGCAGTACATTATATTGTATGTCCAATATTATTATATATGAGCCTCCTATTTCATATTATTATATTGGACATTGAGAAAGTAAAAGAAGTGGGTATAAAATGTTAATATGCTTTATGTGTAGAATGTAATAGGGGAATGATTTCATAGGGGAAAGACATTGCCCAAGTCACTGAATATCAAATATCTGAAAAGACAATTTTATTAAAATTCGTTATTAGAGCTTAAAGTGTACTGTGTAGGTCTGGTCAGAGAAGTGGTTCCGAAAAATCCTTAATCAAACTGATGCTCAACAATTCTGCTTTTCTTTGTACTCCGAACTGTTTGTTAAAACTGTTTATCAAAATAGCAGCCTGGCTTCAACTGAGAGTTGTTATCTACCCCTTTCTAGCAAATATTTAGCTAAAACAATCGGACAATATAATTCACTAAAGTTTTCATATGCACAATCTGAGAATCTGCATCATTTCAATTTCCTTGCAATTGAATTAATGGTTGCTGTCCTTGGAGGCTGACTTTCCATGTGTACAAGTCGAACATCTTTGTTTTTGAGGTTACAGACTACAGAAGTCGAAACGTAACAAGGGACATCTTGTACTTTTGCAGCAGTTGTGTTGGCTCGTAGAGACGTTGTTGTGTGCTGATCAATTATTTGGGTCATTCATCTTAAGAGGAAGCAGTACATGGAACTTGTTGCCCCTGACCTCAGCATCCAACAGTAATAAACACGCATATGTTTCTGTGACCTGTGAACGAGAGGAATGACTCCTGGAGCACCAACTTCCTGTTCTGATGGATGAGAAAATAAACATGATGAAGAAAAGAAACCCAACACACATCATGCATGCGCATGTAGTCATGACCGATTAAATTACCGGTACTTTATTTTTTCCATCATGGAAACATGGGTAAGATCTACATATTTTATTTATGTATATACTGACATCCATATCTTATATTGCTGTGACATAGCTGGTGTCCACCTTCTGTAAATAGAGAAACTCTTGGAAAGAATTTAAATGTGTGGAGGTCTAATGATGTTATTTCAACAAAATGTAGCCAATGGACCAAAAATAATTGCAGTGATTCATTTCTAAATTATTCTTTCTGCATCCCTAAAATAGAAACATGTGGAGGACCGTAGCTCTTTCTCTGATAGTTGGGCTGTTGTTGATTGAGGTAAGTACTTTTCTTTTGTCACCCTTTATGTCAGCAGCATGTTGTGGTCATATACAACAGGTGGGTAATATGGTTAGATGAGCCACCACTTCCTACTGCTGTGAAATGTAATTCAGTTTTGTTGATGTACTGTTTACAATATAGTATCAATCAATGGGAATTGTCTTGTCTCACCAGAGCATGCATTGAAAAAGTCTCTTTTAACAGAAGAATGGGTTACAAACATCTTCTTGGGTAGAGAAGCAGGAGAAGAAGAAGCACACATGCATGCACACAGTACTTAACATGATACAATGAATAATACTTGTTCTACAGTTCTATATGAGATGGAGAGTGATAATAGATAAATTATTGTTATGGTCACTAACTTTTTTTTCTTTTATTTGGTATATTAATGTTATATGTGGTCATTGAGTGGCTTGGTAGAAAAAGACAGAACTGGAAATGTAGTATAGCCAAAGAGCTGCACGTTTGTAGGACTGCACCTAAAGTGAAACGAAGCTGGGATACGCACCGTAATTCTCTAGAGGAGACACTGAGTGGACAGAACACATCAAATTGTTACAAAATTGTAACTGGTCCAAAGACATACTGGGAGGTCTTTAATCCTGCAGACAAAAGAAAATTAATACTGAAAATAAGAAATACTGTTCACATTTGGTACTTAAAGTAAGTGAAGTTTTATCTGATTAACCTCATTTAACTTTTTTTTGCCAAAGTTTATAACTCAATGACTGAATTCCCTGTCTGGTCTGACTGAAGCTTAAAGTCATTGTCATGTTAATTGGGCATCAAATGAAGGTTGTTGAGTCCTTGTGACTGGAATGAAACAACACACAGGACGATATATAAGATATTTTTCGAGTGTTTCTAACAAACAGAATTTGAATTTATACTTAGGTGTCCCAGGCTGAGCAGGAGGAGAATTTCAGCAACATATCCACCCCACTAGGAATGTCCCAGCACCAGATTCTGGCTGCCCAGTTTGAGTGCTACTTGAGGATAATCCATGATCCACCGCGGGCGGAAGAAGGTGATTGGAATACACTTGTTGTTGTTGTTGTTGTAATAATCACAGCTCAACTATCTATGTCTGTGACAGTCTAGACTCAGTTTAATTGGGACATTTGTCTAAGGGAGTTTACTCTTATTTTGGGTTGTAGTCAGTTCTATCTATCTATTGTCCAAAGATTTGGCTGCAATATTTAGGGCAGATTGCATGAATGATGTGATATAACTGTTATAGTGAGGTATCATCCTATGGGGTCAAACAGTGACCTTCTTAATGGTTATGAAGTTTTTAAATTGTGACCTTTCAGCCAATATTTATGGCATGAACTAACAAATTCAATTACAGATTAATATTGAATAAATCCAGAAATCAAGGCATTTTTGCATAATGCATGAGAAAATGTCATTTGCAAAGTTATTTAATCAACTGTATTCAAAACCATTTGCATATTTCTTGAAACGTTAGTATGCTAAAAAGCTATAAAAATGAGTTAAGCATGACCATCCTTCTCTACATTACAGTAAACCAAAATATGGAACATGGAAATGCAGCTACTTCCTACATTTTTGAAAAGAGTTTATACTTACTAGATGCAACAGGTATCTTCAAATTTTGATGCAGCCATTATTAGTTGTGTTTGCACAGACAGGAAGTTAGCCTGAAAGCAAGGAAACGGGACTTTTGTTTCCTTCCAGTTGTTCAGCCTTTGAAATGTTATTTTGTGCATCGTTTCCCAACATGCCACTGTGCAACCTGGTACCAACAGGTTTCCTTCTATTGTTGGCAACCTTTTTGTACACTGACGTTAAACACCCAGTTTGAAGAAGTGGGCCACGCCCTTTTCTTGTCAACAGGTATAATTATTTTATACGCACAGATGTCTTTCTTCTGTGTCTGAGAGGGCAGGGATGGTAGCAATGTGCAGAAAATTGTAATGGACGACAACAAAAAAATATCTCTTATGCATCATTTTGAACCCAAACGTGTGGTTGTTTTTAAATATATATTTGTTAAGCTGTTAGTAACTGCAAGCGCTTCTTCCTCACCCGATATATCACTACTGCCCCCTATAGGTCCTTACTGTAACCGTACGTGGGACGGCTGGCTTTGCTGGGCAGACTCTTTTCCAGGAGATGTTATGCAAATGTGTCCAAATTACTTTTATGACTTTGACCCTTCTGGTAAGGCCCACACTCACATGCAAAAAATATAATTTTACCTTCTAAAATGTACCTACATTATATGTATAAAACACTGTTTAGTCCTGTTGCTGTTTGTTATATATTTGGAAAAATGTTCGATTCAAATGCCCTAAAAATGGAGTGGTGTGTGTAAAAGGATTATTTTATACTGTTAGTCCCATGAAAAGTATCATGTGCTGAAAGTATTCTGTTCCTTGATCAAAGGCCTTGACAAGATCTTTTTTCTTTCTTTTAAATAGAGAAAGTAATCAAAGTGTGTAACCCTGATGGCCAGTGGTTTCACCATCCAGAGAGTAATCGAGTCTGGACCAATTACACTCGGTGTCAGGCCAACACCAAAGACAAAATAAAGGTGAGGAAGATGTTGAATGCTGGAGCATAGATAATGGTACATACCCATTTAGTACCTAAAGGAACAGACTACTGTCATTTTTTGGAAAGAAAACTCTCTGTCGTGACACAACTTAAGTATAATGCAATACAGCTTCACTTCCCTAATGTTCTCTGATGGTTTAGTTGATTAAATTTTCAACCTGCACTGAGAGGAAGCTCTTTCACCTTGGACAAAAAAGCTGTAGCAACACTGACTTTGCACCGTTGTCTAAACGGACTGTAAACTGCATTTAAAAACAGCTGTAAAATTACCAAACTGTATAAACTTCTCATCAAAGCAATAAGCATCTGACCTGGAGGTTCATGTATGTACGCTTCAATTACATGCATTACAGAGTCATTAAAGTCTTTTTCAGCTCCACCTTCCCCTCCCTAAAGGTCAAATAATATTTTAGCAATCTCAGAAATCCATTTTACCACTGAAATCGATATTTTCAGGGAAGATCAGAAGAACTAGAAAAGTGAAATTAAGATTTAAGATATTGAAGTTGATTTTATGTAATGTTTGTGTTTTGTTCCTGTAGCTTGCCATTGGTCTCTACTATCTGGCCATGGTAGGTCATGGGCTCTCTATTGTGTCCTTGATCGTCTGTCTGGTCATTTTCTCCTATTTCAAGTAAGTCTCATGTGTGGAAATATTGTGGAGACCTTTATTCACTATACTTCCGTCTGTTCTTTCCTAAATCTCTGCTGGCTGAACAGCTGAAAGTAAAGTGATGTATATTTGTCTGACATTATCAGTGCAGGTTAAAAACAAGAAAAAGTAAAAATTTGTGCAACTGGTCATTGTAAAAAAATAAAAAATAAAAAAAAAAAAAAAATATATATATATATACATATACATATACATATACATATACATATACATATACATATACATATACATATATATATATATATATTATATAATTCAATTCAACTCAATTTTATTTTTGAAATGTCTGTTACAATCAAGAATCTGTCTCAGGACTTTACAGAAACCCAGCGGCTAACTGACTGAAGTGAGCTAATTGGGGCATTTATCCTTTTTTTTTGACATTCATGCTGTACACATTAAATATGGAACCATGTTGCGACATTTTATAATAGTTAAAAAAAATAACTAAGTAAATAAGTAAACAAAATTAAAAAGAGAGATAGTTTTACTTTTGAAAAAATAAAAAAGAGAGTTTTGCTAGCATTGCTAGTTGGAGTGACTTTGTCACAATGAGCTACTCAAATATGTGTCAAAACAGTTTCTGACAATGTCGCCGCAGCCACCCATTCCTTTGAACAGTGGTCATGAACTAAAGACCGTAAGTTTCTTCCTTTTTCTGATGTCCCTTCCAGGAGTCTCAGCTGCCAGAGAATCTCCCTCCATAAGAATATGTTTCTCTCCTTCATCATTAACTCCATCGTCACCATCATGTGGCTCTCGCTCTCTGTGGCAAATAACCAAGCAATAAATGCCAGCAATGAAGTGAGCAACTTTTTCTTTTGTTTCTTTCCCGTCAAATTCCTAAAATTCCCCGTTTTAAATCCTCCTCCCACTCCCATCAGGTAAGCTGCAAAGTCCTGGCAGTGCTGACGCAGTACACACTCACCTCCAACATTTTCTGGATGTTGTGTGAAGGGATCTATCTGCACACCCTCATTATAGTGGCCGTGTTTGTCGGGGAACAGCAACTCTTCTGGTACTATGTTCTGGGATGGGGTGAGTACCCACCCAATAACAACCCTGAGTAGCTTTTCTCTTTCCTGTCAAACTGCAGTGTAGTGTCATAATGCAGGTCAGTGATGTGGAACCTGGTTTTACATTATGAGTTCCACGCTGTGACAAGTTACTGCATCATCCCCAACAGGCAGCCTTCAATTTAATATAACTCTCCAAGGAGGAGATTTTCATTACTGCTGTTAGTGGACCTAAGGCTCTTGTAGCTTTTCTATACACTATATTTCACGAATACATTATTTTGTATCTGGCTATGATTCTATTGTATGTAGATTTCCATTCATGTTGTTATAGGTATATATTTTAGACGTTGTCTCTCTGTGCAGTAATTGTATCTTACAATCTGCCCGTATAAATTGCCACTGCCACGCTAAGTTTAGGAATGCTATTTCAATGTTCTTTTGCTATATCTGAAGAGATTTAGGCTGTTCAGTTATTTCTGTCTCTCTTTCTTCAAAAGGATTTCCCTTTGTTCCTGCCATCACTTATGCCGTTGCTCGTGGGATTTTCTTTAACGACAAGTAAGATGTCATTCCAATGCATCCACTGTTCATCAAATCCAGGAATGTAACCGCATGTTACTTTATAGTCCCACCAGTGGCTACAAATTTTTATAGCGACAATCAATTTTAATTGCTTACTAAACTTTATTCCCCTTATGACGACCTTACTCTGATCTAAAGATATGGATCTACTATTGCCATATCAAGTGGGATTTGCAGATTCTAATTGGCTCACTGAGATTTTATGGTAGTGCTCTATGAGTTCTGATAAACCTTTTAGGTGACAGTTCACATTAAATGATAGTCATTAGTGTCGCACTTGGTCACTCACACTCTCCTTTGCAGATGCTGGATGAGTTCACATACACACCTGGTCTACATCATTCATGGGCCAATATATGCTGCACTGATTGTGAGTAATAATACTGAAACTAGTGAAAACTAATACTCTGTGTGTGTGTGTGTGTGTGTGTGTGTGTGTGTGTGTGTGTGTGTGTACTATACAGAACTTGAAACATAATCTCCACCTCCATTTTGCAATTAAATTAAATTTGATAAATTGTGCTGCATGTTTGATAGTGCTACAGTGCCACCGTGCGGTGATACTGTGTAACGGTTTATATAGCCTGATAAAAACTTAGATCTGTTCGTATTGCTTGATTTACAATACTGTCTATTCCATGTCCATTCCTACATCTGTGTGGCTCCTGTCTCTCTGTCATAGGTGAACTTCTTTTTTCTCCTGAACATTGTACGGGTCCTGATCACCAAGTTGAAAGAGACCCACCATGCTGAGACCACCACCTACATGAAGGCAGTGAGAGCGACACTCATCCTCATCCCTCTGCTTGGAGCCCAGTTCATCCTCTTCCCCTGGAGACCAGACGAATGCAGCAACTGCACCATCTATGACTTTGTTTTCCACATTTTTTGCCATTTCCAGGTACCGTCCTCACTACACCCCAAACATGCGTTTTAAAACACAATTCCAGACCTACTGTGCAAAATCATGGACAGGATTCTGTGAACCGGATCACATCAAACATGGCAAACTTAACGACACCCCTGCGTGGTCCCTTCTTTGATGCCGTTGTGATGAACTGTGTCATTTTGCAGGGACTCGCAGTTGCAATCATAGTGTGCTTCTGCAACGCCGAGGTACAGTGAAACTGAAATGTTTCAGAAACAAACAAAGAGAGAGTCATTTATGGTGAATATTCTCCTTCACATGCAGGCCCAGGCAGCGCTGCATAGGAAGTGGGTTCAGTGGCAGTCCAGCTGCGGTAAATCCAAATGGGTCGAAACTCCCCCGACCAGCAACCACTTCAGCAGCACCTCCATAACCGAAACCAGCTGCAGCAGCCTGGGGCCAGCGGCTGCTGCCTCCGCTCTATCAAAACTTCCTGTCACACATGCAGCCAAGCACCAAAAGGCAGGAGAAGAGCAAAATATGCAGCAACGGTGATGTGGACATGGCGAATAGGAGGGAAACGCCTGTCGTATGAATGGCTTTGCAGTATCCCACAGAACCAAACACATTCATTATGGTCTCACTGAACAAAGAACACTTACGAACGTGAGATGTCGCCGTTGAACTTTTAGATTAAACGCTGACCGAGTGGGCACAGGCTAACTTCTGAACACATAGTCCAATGACAAACATTATTTATATGATGTGTAATCGCAATGGCTTTTGTGTACATGTACGCTTTTGATGTAATGAATCCACTGACTGTTCGTACTTTTTTCTATTTTTTTTTTAATGTTTCAAAAAAATTAAGATGTTTGGTTTTGCAAACTGGGTTTTATTAATCCGTTGCCTCATAAGGTCTTTGAATGCTTTTGAATTGCACCAGTGTGACCAATGAATGTCATATCCCAATGATGTAATATATGAAGCTTTGAATCATTTCAGCCGCCAGAATTCTCTTTTTTTAACAGTGTTTCTAACAACACAAAATTAAATTGATCAGATAGACAAAAGCAGATGCACTATCTGTGTTGGTTTTTTCTTGTTATAAATGTACAAAAGTTTATTATTGCAGGCAAAACAAATAATATAGGAGTCTACTTTCAAGTCAAAATAGTCAAATAGTGAGTTTCATTTCATCATTTTTTATACTTTATTTGATAAAATAAACATGCAATGTGTATAACAGCTTACTGGATATGAATTGTGATATATTAATTTTCTGAAATTCTGTAGAAATGTGTCTTTTGGACCAACTTTAGGTTTGGCAAGTTGACATAGTGTAACTGTGTTCCCAAGATTTACATGATGAGCACATAAAAAAGTGCATGAAAAGTGAGGCTTGCAGCATCTCTGCTGCCCTCTGGTGTCGGGCTGCACTAAGAAAAGTCCAAGCCGCCACCCTGAAAATATTTTATACCCTCAAACTGCTTTTTAAGTATAAATGTTACTGATTGTTTCTGACTAGCTTTGACACTGTTATGATGGGCTCGGATTAGTTGATTTATTATTTTAGGGCATAAAAATGTCTGAAACTGCATGTTTGGCAGGTGAGCTCTGATCTTCATTGGGTGGATAGTTAGGAATTACCATTGCATCGTTATTGTCACAGTAATTTTGTTGTTATAGAGCACTATTATATAAATGTGTTCCTGGTGGAAATGGGTTCCTGATAGCAGGATAACTTAATGTTCTTGAATGAAGTTATAATTGTGTTTTCCCAGTCTTATATTCATTCTCTGGTCAATCTATTGAGATTTAGGTTATTAATCAGACTTTTGAAATGTAAATATAGGAGGCTGTGGGTACTTGCAAAAAAGAAAACAGGGAGGGGATGTCAGATGGGTAAAATCAATTATTATCAATTTATCAATTTAATAAGAGTTGCCAGTGGCGTAGTTGCCAATTCTGGTGGTCTCTGGCAAATACCAATCGACCTCTACGGTTCCGGGCAGTCAGCACAGGGCCCACTACAGTACGTCAGGCCCTCAGGCCACCCTCATGGAGCCTGTTTCTGATTGTTTGGTCAGAAACATTCACGCCAGTGGCCTGCTGGAGGTCATTATGTGGGGCTCTGGCAGTGCTCATCCTGTTCCTCCTTACACAAAGGAGCAGATACCGATCCTGCTGAGGGTTTAAGGACCTTCTACGGCCCTGTCCAGCTCTCCTGGAGTAACTACCTGTCTCCTGGAATCTCCTCCATGCTCTTGAGACTTGCTGAGAGACACAGCAAACCTTCTTGCAACGGCACGTATTGATGTTCCATCCTGGAGGAGGTGGACTACTTGTGCAACCTCTGTAGCGACCAGGTACCGCACCATGCTATCAACACAGATGTTGATCCAAGCCAAATGAATAACTACAGCAGTAGAAAGTCAGTCAGTAAAAAATCAGCCAAAAGAGGAGAGGAGGGAAAAAGTATCAGTGGCCTCAACCTGTAAAGCCCTTCCTGTTTTGGGGGCCATCTCATTGTTGCCCCTCTGATGCACCTGTTGTTGATTTCATTTACAACAAAGCAGCAGAAACTGATTAACAACCCCCTCTGCTACTTAACTGAACTTTGACTGATAGGTTGCTATACTCTGATTAAAAACTGTTCCTCTAATTTTTTTGAGCAGTGTATATATACATACGTACAGAAACAGAGGCGGATTCACAGCTGATAAATCTCACTTTAACCGAGAATTGAGAAGAAGCGGTTTAGAAAAGGATGAGGTCCCACCGAGATTTGAACTCGGATCGCTGGATTCAAAGTCCAGAGTGCTAACCATTACACCATGGGACCATACGGCCGCCGGGTTTGTTTCGGTTCATCAATATGATATGCCTGTGTGTGTTACGAAATTATTGGGTTCGACTGGATTAGGAATAACAGGATAGGTATGGTCAGCCGTGCGAGGCCAATCATCGCATCGATCGGAATATAGGTTCGATCTGACTTTAGTATTCGCTAATAGTTATTAGGGTCTAATCGGTACCAACTGGTGAGGCACTATTGTTTTTCAAGTGTTAACCCCCCCTCCCCTGAGTTTTGGTTTGTTATTACTATTACAACAACAAACAAACAAACAAACAAACAAACAAATAAGGTACTCGAAAATTCACGTAAATGTGTTCAACCCCCACCACAAGTCAGGTGTAAAATTACGTATTTTTTTGGCTTTCGGGCACGCGGGGGTTGCAAAAATGGCTCTACGGCGCCACCTATGTACAAGGCCCCCAAATGTCGTTTGACCTTGTTGGAATGTAAAATCAATCATGTTATTTAAATTTCATATTTCCATGTACTAGTTTTGAGAGAGTTTTTTTTTTTTTTAAATCAGAATCATTGTGTGCTTTTTGTTTATCATATTGCTTAAAAGGGTGTCGGCTGCAAAAACGAAACTGAAAGAGTTGGAAATTGTTGGGAGTCATGTGAGATTGTGAGTCTTTGAGGGACATCTGAGAGGAATAAGACCAAATATAAAAAGATGATGTTCACAAGGAATTGTATCCATGGAAGGAAACTACTACAGTGTATAGACACAAATTGCAGCAGGTGTGTTTACAAAGTACAGAAATAGAACAAATTAAATACAAATAAGATTAGAACATAGGCATAGAGATAAAAACAAAAATAAATTATAAGCGTATTTACATAAAAATAAAATAATATAGAAATAAAATTACAACATAAACATTAAACAATTATTGTAATTGAATGGGTTTGGAGGGCACTGAGCTGATGCATAAATCCAGTCAAGAGAGCACAGCTCTGACAGAGAAGGATGAATGATACAGTCTAATGGCAGACTGGCTGCAGGAGTCTGTTGCTGAAGCTGCTGAAGCTGCTTCAACTGGACTGTATTTCTTCTCTTTGAAGACGTTTCGCCTTCTATCCAGAAGGCGTCTTCAGTTCTGAACTCGCTGGGGTCCGAGCTTGAAAATATATAGCCCCTGGGACCACTGGCATGTTAATGATCTGAGTGGTCACCTGAGAGTCGTTGGCTGGGTCGTTGGCAGGGTCGTTCACCTAGTTTCAGTCAATGTCTTCAAAGAGAAGAAATAGTGTCCAAAGAACAAAGAAAACAAAGAAAACTATCTTGGATAACTATGACCTGGATGATTGAGAATCTACACAGACAGCCTCTTCCATCAATTCATACAATCCACCTCCTCTATTTCTCCTTATGACTAAAAGTCACGGTCTTAGGAACAATTCAGATGAGTCAAAACCCTTGACAAGTTGTTCATGTGAAATCTTTGGAAAACCCAAAACAGATTATCCTTCTTTGTTTACATGGTTCATGCAACCCTACAACAGCATATTGATGGAGGGGGGGGGGGGGGGGGGGGGGGGGGGTCACTTGATACCTTATTTCCACTCTGTTCTTGGTTTATTCTTCACTTCATAGGTGACAGGAGTTATAATAATCATAAGTACAACATTTGAAAAGCTGCTCCTGGTGCTGCTCTGCTCCAATGCAGATGCAGAGCAAGACCTTTCAATGGTGGAACTACACAAGACCAAGACCAGGAACAGCTTGGCTCTGGATGGAGCCCTTTCATCAATAACGACAACAAAAATGGTTCACCTGGAACCCTCACCAGCAATCACCAAGGCTTCGAAAAACGGCCACATGTTTTAAATAGTTCACTGGTGTTGTAATAATAAATAGTACCACATGGAGGCAGCAAAGTCTACCCGTCTGTCTATTTACAGCGCAATCAGAGCGTTTTCAGACCCTTTTACTCCAGTTGTTTTGTTGTGTTCCAGTCAGGGCTCTGACTGGGCCAATCCTTCACGAAATTGCACCTGTTCCCTGTTGGACTGCACCAAAATATTTTTATGTCTCCAAAGGGCAATTTGGTTTGCAGTACAAATCAAACATTCATTGCAACTGTACTGATCTGATGCAGCACAAATAGAGAGAAATAAGATCTCGTGCAAAAAAAAAGCAAAACATAAATAATTACAATAAATACACATATGGAATCATTACAATTTCATCAGTGTGTAATCCCATCAAGCTCAATGACAGTTTATTCACAAAATCAATGACAGATGTGGCAAAATATTTAAGGTACCTATGATTTGTCTTGCATGGATAAGTATATATTCTCTTGGAAGGGAGAAGCTGAGGCTCTGCATGAAGATGCTGTCAACCAGACGTTATGGATTATTGTATTTATTTATCATGCACATAGCTGTGCTTTGCTGTAATCTTAGTCATTCAAGTGACTTGTTTTTTACATGTAGACTTTCAGGTGTTGTGCCTTTTATTGTTTATTTGTGGTGCTTTTATTGAGAAGAGACTTCTGTTTGTCTCCTCTGCCTGAAGCCCCAGAATGGTGGAGTGATGAAGTAACATTTTCACCTGAAAGATTACCCCATTCATAGATGATCTGTGGAGCTCAGTCAGGGACCATTTGGGGTCTTGGTCATATCAATATTTTTTCTTTTTGTTTTAGTATAATTCTGCAACAAAAGTAACACATAAAAAGTGAGTCTATTCATATCACAATTGTTCCAATGACCAAAAAAAGGCATCAAGTTTACTATTTGCAAAATTATGTGACCTGTTGTTAATGTAATATCCTACAGTTTATACAATATATGCACACACGCTCTATTCCTGTCATCATAGTATTTAATACATCATGTACAGTATGTACGAGCAAATAAATGCACATAACTAAGAAGGATTGCTGCTAAATGTGCTTCTGAATTTTGGATAAAGCGCTACAACCACAATAATTGGGGGACATGGCTACTAGCAGTGCCATTGCTGGTTTAACCTATATATATATATTATATCTCACCTAGAAGTAGGTAAACCACAGAGAAAGACTTTAATTTGTATTTATGATTACCGGTATCTCCCCCCCCAATTTTATGTAATATGATTTCTAATGCTTGGATACAACAAAGGAAAATGAATCCAGGAGCAGAAGAGGACCAGATATTCTATATCAACAAGTAAATAGAAAATCACATTCGGTCAGCACATGGGACTGAGTGTAATCCCAGTCAAACGGTTAAATCCTGTTTGAGAGATTATCTCAACTTTTGCCTCCGAGTTTGTCAACAGTCAGACCTGGGTGTGATAAGACTGACTGTTGTGCATAAGTCAGTTCAGTCTCTCAATCTGGTTTTCTGTTGTGTGCTATAATTTGCCCCTTTTATTTTTTTTACCATCACACATTAGCCATTTTTTCTGGTTTTTGACATGCAGGGCTTGTTGTCAAACCTGACTTTTCATCCACATAATCAATGTATTGGTTCTATTTTGTCTTTTACCACCAGAATAGCTGCTTTTATGTTGGCTCAAAGTCACATGTTTTCTTTTTCTTTTCTTTTTTTCCCCAGTCTGACCTGAAAAATCACTGGTCAATGGGTCACAAGTAGTGAGCTTTACCTTTGATCTAGTTTGAAACCATGTTCACTTTTGAATCAATCTCTCAAAAGGTTTAGGAAAGATTGCCACTCGGCCTCTGCACGATGATCCCAAACACATAATTACACAATAATTTGGTATTATGTAATTAATTTGGTATTATGTGAAATCTAGCTCATATTGTGTTGTATTGGTGTGTCTTTATTCCTCCGTGTGATATGGTGCAACTGTGATATTGTACATATTACATTGTTTCTATTTTAATTCTTATATTCCCTGTCTTCTTTGTACCATATTTTGCATTCATTACTGGTCCAACTGGCCTTTGCTGCTGTAACTCTGTAATAAAATGTCCTTATTACCAATAATCTAATTGTCTTATCTTATCTTAACTATAAAGTATTACTAAATGAATTGTGTTATTAAATTTTATGACATTCTCCTCTGAACGTGTTTGGATTACTTAAATCCAACTGTCCTTACAAGGCCAGAGGATTGTCAGATCTACTAACTATATTTGAAATTAGTGATATTCTGAGACCATTACATCACTTTATGTTAAACATTTTTCATCACATTGCAATACTAAATAACCAACCCACGAAATCCAATGCCCTCTATCTCTTCTAAGTTTCTATCTTCATCATAATGAAAAATGAATATGTTGGGGAGTTAACACATTTATTTTTGTTTGTCTTTAGTGTGTCCTGGTCCTAGCTGCTGGCACTGCAAGTGCTACTGAACCAAATCTAACTGACTTTAAATGAAAACATGTTGAGAATTTAAACCTATTAATTTTCACCCAACGTAATGAGTTGCCCATATAATTCATATCTTAACTTGTGTTCCACATCAGCATTGTTACTCACTTGTTTTTTCGGATACTGTACTTGTCTTTAACATGAGAGTCAATCTTGTGACATCACATTGAGATATACCATAGTTTTGCAGATAAAATTATGTGGACTTTACTATCCAGATCCACTGTTGTGCTCTGCCCAGTATAGGTATAATTCCCTTCTTATATGCTAATTTTCATCATCAAAATGTCTCCACATATTTCGCATAGTTTGCATATCAATTTCCTATTTGTGATATATTTAGGCAATACATCACGGCAGGCTGTGGCATACACTCATTATACCTAAGGTAAAGAGTGATCTTGGGCTCAACGAGTAGAAGTACGGAATTGGAATATGAGCTGCATATTATTGCCAGCCAACAGCAAGTCAAGCCACACCAATTGATCAACCTAGAGTGACTTTTAAGGAAACTAATAAACCAAAACACTGAATGCACCACCACGGGTGAGGCAGCAGGCTGACCCACAGAGAACGCTTCTCATTCAGACTTGTGTACCCTGCATGTTATTGATGTCTCCTCCTGCTGAGCCTCTACTTGGCAGTACATTGTGGTCTGGCTGTGGCTCTGACCTTAAATGCTCTGATTGGATTCAAGCAATAGACTGGACAAAAAGTCAAATATCATGTTTATGCAATACCAACGGCCTTGGATTAGCACCTACAGAGCCATGCTTGCTTTCACCATTATTCTTATAATATCTCTGTTATAAGAGTTCAGTGTACTTATATACACGTATATGTATGTGTGTGTGTGTGTGTGTGTGTGTGTGTGTGTGTATGTGTGTATACACATACATACATAAATACACACAGCCACATATATATCCTCTGACCACTTTTCAATTTAATAATTCATGAAAGTTACTTAATTATGCATTTTTTTCTCATACAATGACACATCAATTCCAATTCTTTGACAGACATAAAAATCCTCCATTTGCTTCACTGTGTAACGTGTTAGCAGCCAGCAACCCCCTTCTCACTTCCCTTGGGTCCAGGTTTGATTTTTCACTGAAACTCTCCCGATCCTCCTCTTCCTCTTCCTCCTCCTCCCATTTTGCTCCTTCTATCATTTCGCCTCCCTGAATTCCGCTTCATCTGCACTGACACGCAAGGCTCCTTCACTGCATTTCTGTCACATGTGATCCAGTCACGCAGTGACCTTGCTTCACGCCTGCCTGGCAACGCCGAGGATCGTTTCTACGGTGGATACAGCGCATAGAGATGATAAACTGACAATCCTGGTAGTGCAAGTTGTGCTGCAAGTTTTTCATCAAGAGTTTGAATGTCTGATGCTTCTCTTTTTTGACGTTCATTGTACATTTGGGAGCTATCTGTGAAATGTATCTGACATTTGGATTTCCTCTTTGAATGATCAACGTGACATTGTGAGATCAGTCTTTCTCCTTTGAGTCCGCTCAATTAAAATTAAGAAAAGAAAAAATGTAGAAAGTGATCAAAGTCCTAATATCAAAGTTCTCACAATAGAGAATTTAAATAAATACATAACAAATAAATGCAGTCAGTTTATGAAAGACATTAATTTCTTATAAAAACAGTATTTTTTCTAGATATGCAGTTCTTGTTCACATATTATGGGCCTTTTGACCTTGAGATAAATATGCTTTTGCCCTTTTCCCCCTCTTCTTGATCTTGCCATCACACAACACAGGGCTAATTCTCCTGTTTTAGTACAAAATGGCTTTTCATACTGTCACCTACATTGATAGTGATGTGCTTTAATTCTTTAATTCTCTAAAACTGTGTTGTGGGCATTGCATCTAAAGATTACATAATTCCTTATTTCTCTTTTTTCAAGGCAAGAATTTTCACAATCAGTCTCAGCCACTGAAAAATGTTCTCCTCAAGCAACTTCTTGTTTTGGAATTAAAGTAAAAAATAATTGGCAGGGGGAAAAACACATTTATCTTTGGAAATTATGGCAAATATAACTTTACTACCACCCAATGATGAATCATTTCAAAGCTGCTAAAAGAGTGAGGCAATAACCCAATTAACTCTATCAGTGTCGACATAAATGGACAGTGAGGTAAAAACGTCATGTTCCAGTATTCCACACATAAGTATTGATGCAGACACATAATACTTCTTTTCTTTAGACGTAACAATGGATCAAGTGACTCATATCTGTTCTTTAAAAAAAAAAACGTTCAGACTCTGCTGACATAAACCAGCGATATCCAGATGCAAAAACTGAAAAACATCATCTTTAGCACCGTTTTTAAAATATACAATATACATATCACAAGTACAAATAATGATAGTTTTATAGATTAAATTATCATAGAAATAAATATAAACACTGATGACTATGCACTTTTTTTGACACATTTTTTACATGTGCAATATAAACTGGTAACACATGAAATACTGTGTGCAATTAGATTGTTGTCATCATCAAACAGAGTCAAATATAGCACAACATGCCCAGGAAACAGCACTGGGGCCTTTCATTCTTTAAATATGGGTAGATAAAAAAACCATCACATGACTCATAACATACAGCACAATTGATAATGGATCTGATATAGCAAACTTTATGGAAATTAGGTCAGACGGGATTATTTTGGGCCAAAATGTTATCCTTCAGACATTAATCCATCAGAGTTATGACCCTTTCACTCCAAGAGCCACTTACCAACAGAAGACCGTCTCCTAAAAGAGATCTATTTAAAAAACACACAACACAAGCATGCTTGTTCGTTCCTGCGGAGCTGAAAGAGCCGTAAATCAGGCAGAAGCCATGTTTTTGCTTCCAGACCCCAGGTGGGTCACCTCTGATAAAACCCACAGTCTGCATGCTGTACTGAGGAGAACTCCCACAGACAAGCTCACACTGTAAACTAAGACTTTCTCTCCATCTCTCCTCCGCTGTCTCCCTCTGTGTGTGTGTGTGTGTGTGTGTGTGTGTTCTTTTACTTGCTATATAGTAAGTACCAAAATAGTCCTTCCTCAAAGCAAAGTGAGGACATTTTTGTAAAGTGAGGATATTTTAGATTTTACTTCAGCTCATTGTCACAGGATGTAAAGGATTTTTTTCATTGGGGAATGTCATTCAACTCCTGTACTGGCATCTCTTCATTGGCTGCCCCTTAAATTTAGAATAATTTTTAAAACCCTTCTTTTGAGCTACAAGGTCCTCAGAGGCCTAGCTCCATCCTACCTGGAGGAGCTAGTGATACCTTACCAGCCCAATAGACCGGACCGCTCTCAGAATGCTGGTCTACTTGTGGTTCCCAGAGTTTCCAGGAGTAGAATGGGGGGCCGAGCATTTAGCTACCAGGCCCCCTGCTATGGAACCAGCTCCCTGTCCAGGTACGGGAGGCTGACTCCATCGCTACTTTTAAGATCAGACTTAAAACCTTCGTCTTTGAAAAAGCTAATTGTTACTAATTCTGTAGTTTCAGTTATTATCATAGACAGACAGATTATCATACTTAGGGGGTTGTCTAATTATTAGGTCACATCTTTGTTATGCTGTTATAGGCCGAGGCTGCCGGGGTCCAGAAACATGATCACCTGACAGGCCTCTGTCACCCCACTGGGTCATGGTCTCCTCTCCTCTCCTCTCCTCTCCTCTCCTCTCCTCTCCTCTCCTCTCCTCTCCTCTCCTCTCCTCTCCTCTCCTCTCCTCTCCCTCTCCTTCTTTTTTTTCCTTGCCACTGTTGCTTGTCTGGGGTCAGGCCCTGGGATTCTGGAAAGTGCCTAAAGATTTTAATGTTTTCATTGCAAAAAGACATTTGCCCCCAAATGAACAAAACAAAGCAATGGATATAGAATAAGTGGAATAATGGAATAAATAATAATATTCATGTAAGGTGGGGTAAGATTGTGATGGGAAAGTTCCTTCAGGTACTCTTAGTGTATGGTGGGTTTAGAAAGCTGTAATCCATTCTAGGGTAGGTGAGGATAAGTAGTTTGTCAACAGAAGAGGAGTGTTAATGGTCTCTTTTTAGCACTTTAAGACTGCTGTGACCACACTCTGGACCTTCATGCTGCTGATTTCCAAGAGGTCCACACATGTCTGTGGTAAGCCTTTTAGCAATGTAAACAAGATTTAAGATTTTCTATTGGCTCAAATGACAAGAAGGCTTATGGAACAGCCTGTAGATCACCATAAACAACATTCAAAGGTATTCATCTTCAACAGAATTTTAAAATAATGAAGGAAACTTCTGGTACTTTCTCAGAAGTATTTGAATTAGTTCACTAAATACATTAATTTACAACTCTATATAAGCCTTCCAAAGTGAGATAAGATATAAAAAATCTAAAAATGGTTCTATGACATCTAAAGTTTTCATTTATCTCTCTTAAATAAACAGAAAGCAGACAACCAACCTACCTGTCCAGAATGTTTTTTCCCCTTAAGGGTGCTCCTGTTTCTGAGAAACAACTCTATATGAACAGTTCACTTTAGGTTATTTCTGTGCGTGCTTTTGCCATGTTTCATTTCTTGGTGGGTTAAGTGTCTCCTCCTCCTCCTCCTCCTCCTCTCAGGCCTCCTATGCACACTAGCGTGCAACAAATGCAGCAAGTAGGGACACTCTTAGTCAAACATTTACTGAAAGCAGATCTGGAAGCTGTATCAGATTCCCTCACCGGCACTGTTTACAGTTTCACGCTCAAGTCATATCATCATCTATATGGTCAACACTGAATGTTTATGTGGGAAGCTTTAAAATTTTTACCATCCAGACATTTTTTGATGATGCCAAGGCTCGCCTTATCATCCTCCTGTTAGCTCACTGACACCCCCCCATACACCCCACCCCAAAACAAACCACTCCTTCTGCAGTGTAGTTCATAAATGATTCAGCTTAAGCATGTCAAGGAGCTTATTACTTTGCCAGGAGAGTCCCAACAATACGACTTTCCCCATTTCACCTTGCAGCTTTTAAAACCCCCAACATTTAAAAAATTTAAAGCAAGTCATCTTGTGTTGCATAACACTTGGGTGGGTTTGTGGCTGCAGCAGAAATTCAACAGTATGAACTATGAGGCAAGAATGTCAAGAACAAAGCTCGCTTATTAAAAAAGAGAAACTGAGCTCCACTGCCTGAACACGGGAGTCATGTGTTGGTGTGATGTGTGGTATGTTTGTAGTTTTTAGTCACGCTCTTGGCCGTATGTACATATAGTCCATTGTTTTTGCATATTTGTTCCCCAGTTTGCAGTCGTGTGTCTGGAGGCTTTGGAACCAAAGTGTATCATTTTCTTTCTATAATGGCTCTAAATTTAAATTTAAATACACTATTGCATAAAACGAAAATAGTAAATACAAACCTATAGGTTTATTTGACCCCACGTAACAAGTAAAAGTATTAAAAAAAGCTAGAATTCTGTTGTCATCCAAGACAATTTGCACCCTTCAAGAGAACATGAAAAAATATGAAAGCTACAACCAAAGACAGATGTCTCTTATATAAAACCAAACCTTTTGAAACACACAGCAGGCATGCAACACCATGGCTCTCTGGCCTCAAATATTCCTCCATCAACCAATTAAAAGAACGACTGATAAACTGATCTATTTTAAAAACATATTTTATATCAGATGTATGATGGGTACCGGGCAATAATTACTAAGACAGACATTTTGACTCCACATTAGTTAGGAATAATATACCAGTATTAAAACACAAATGTGTGTTTAAAAGAATTTAGATTATTATGTGTGCATTTGCGTGTGTGTTTGTCTGTTTGTGTATGTGTGTGTGTGTATGTGTCTGAGAGTGTGTGAGAGAGAGAGCTGAGAAAGAGAGAGAATGGAATTCTTTGACATCATTCAAAAACAAAATAAAATAATATTGAAATTATTGATTGAAATAACAAATACACACAGTCATTTCTTTTGCAAAGCTGTCTCTGATGTTTGTCTAAGCTTTTTGGATCAGCTTGTTTGTTCCATTTTGTTCTGTATAGTTGGTGCTAATTTTGTTCAGGCTGTTGCATCTTCTCGTGTCTTTGTCTCATTGTCTGATTCTTCCTTTTGAGAGTGTCTTTTACCTGAATGAGGTCCGCTTGTGTTTGACTGCGTCCTCCCCTTTTCCTTGGGGATTAAATCCCAGATGTGCCAGATTCTCTTGAAAGCGGCTAATGCCTGTAAACCAGTTATCTGTACTAGCGAGTTGACCCATAAGTAGTGTTTTCTCGATATTTTGACTTACAATTGGGATTTAGCAGCCAATTTGTCTGATCTCCTTTCTGGAATTGATTCATTATGCTTTGAAGCATTCTGTCTCTTTCTCTTGGTGCGCAGTATAGCACTCAGAGCATTAGCGGTTGTGTTTTTGAAATGCAACCTACTCTCTTTTGGTGTGTTTTGTCTTTTGGGGAGGTCAATCGTGGACACTCAGGTTATTATGAAATTCTGCAGTTGTAGAATGCAAAATACATCTTGTGCTGTCTCTTGTCCTTAACGAGTGTCCTACCTGCAGGGACTGACTCATAGTTTGCAACATTTCCATTCAGGCTTCTGACAAAAAAGAAAAAAGGAGGAAGTTAGATGTTGCAACAAGTGAAACACCAACATTTTGTCCCATACCCCCCTTCAATTTCCCCCTTCAATTCCATATGCTGTTTTGCCCATACTCTATATACCACACGAAAAGGAGAAGCCAAACTAAATATTCCTTCGGACTTTATCCTCATCTTGCAGTCACATGCTCAGTGCACACTTTAACTCTTCACCCTTTGCTTGTGCTTCGGGATGTTGTGATCTGGGTGACGTGCTCCTCCTTAACTAATGTTCATGTTCATGCTAAGGGGTAAATTGCCCAACAACATTACTACCAGATTCTAACTTTGGAGAAAAGAGTGTATATAATGTGTTCTGTGTGATTCACACACACTAAATCAAAATGTGACAAAAATCTAAAGCAGGATACAAGAATTTATTTAGAATGAAGAATTCTTCAATGCTGTCTAAGCTAGTTATTTTGCTGTCTTTTCACAAAGCTATGTTATAGCTGCAGGTTCCTCTGCATGTGGACCCTGGTTAGAAAATCTCATTATTAAGCTTGCACCCTGGACTAACACTGGCAATTGTGTCATGTGAGGGTCCATTTTGATTCAGTGCATTTCTGCAGCATTGCATTACAGCAACACATGAAACACGAAGCGAACCCACTGATGATGGACGTGTTCGGAGGTGGCTTTGTGGTCAGCAAAGGGGAAGAAGTGAGTTGACTTGAGGTGGAGAAGCGGAACAATTAGACGTTTCGGCCAAGCGAGTCGAAGCCTTTCAGATGTCAGAAGTGTTTGTTGTGGGGAGGGGCACCGCAGAGTTGCGAAACACAGGCTGATTCCTCTGAAGCTGTGATTTGGGCTTCCTCTTTGCCACTTGTGATAAATCCTACAGGGGCAAAGGTCACAGAGGAGTGAAGGAGGAGAAAGAGGGATGATTTGGGAGGAATGAAAACAGCAACCACAGAAGGGAGGCAGACCTAACTGGTCTTTTATCATTGTGCAATTATCTATGCAAAAATATTAATTTTCAGGACCAGGCATCAGGGTTGAATGGAAACTGAATATCTGACCTAAATCAAGTCTTTATGTCCTTTTTAAAACTTTATAATGTAAATTTTAGTTTTCTTTACCATGATGACTGGGGAGGGTGAGGGATAGGTGCATGGGTCAGCAAGAAATGAAGCAATGAGGAAGGCAAAAGGAGGGGGACTAAGTGTTGTGAAACAGCATGACATTGATCAGGATTTATTATCTCATCTGTCTTCAACATGCAGCCTCTTTCCCTTCTATGTCAACTATCCTTACCAGGACAGATTTCCCTTTGTTCACATTTTTTAAAACAAGTCTGAGAAAAAGACCAAGTGATTAAATCTTTATCTCAAGTAAATTTCCCCTGAAAGGATTGAGTTCACCAAATTCAGATGGTTGCTTCAAATCAATCAAATTCCTGATTTGGAAAAATCTCTCACAAGAACCCTATTGTGTTTCAAGACATATGTTTTTGCCTGAAAGAAATTCAGGGCCTCTTTATGACAAATTTGAGCAGAACTAATGAAGTTCCACAAAGGTTTTGTTTCAGTTTTAGGCTCTGGCATCTGTTTTTTAAAGATATTTTTGTTGTTGGTAATTCATTTTTCCACCATTTTACATTTTCTTGTGTTTGAGTGAATTTTGGTTATAGCACCTCACACCGGGTGCTCATCTTTAGAGTTTTATTACTTTTTCTTTTAGTATTTTTAGAGAACCAAGTTTTAAGATTTAGCAGCATCTGACAGTAAGAATTTCCACTCTATATTTTAAGAGAGTTTAAAAGCAAGTAGTAATGCAAACATTACTTTTGTTACTTAGCATTTTATAATTACAAAGTTCTATTGGTGATTGTTATTTTTAAACAGATCTGGAGAAATCTGCTTTGAAATTTAAACCAAGTCAGGGGGACCATTTGACAGGAAGGAACTGCATGACTGTTATGCAGGAGGTTCATTACAGTCCAACTTGGAGTAGAAGAAGCTGGTAATTATCCTCTCTGACACCACTTTACATGAGGTACTTCAAATTTAACTGAGTGAAAATAATGTACTTTCACCTTAATGTAATGACATTTCATTGCACTGCTTGGAATTATATTTAGAGGGCTAAAAAATGAAAAAAGAAACATCATGACCTTAATTTCAGTACAAAAATTAACATTATTAGATGACCAAAGAGGGCTCGATATGTGATGCATTTCCAAATTCAATTAAACCATCCAACATGTGAAATAAGAAAATGACATTATGCAGTGACTTTAGTATTTTAAACCAATTTATAACCTTAAGGGCCTTTGACAAGAATTCCACAAAATGATATACGAATAATTAAATTAAGTTAGATGTTCAATAACATAACAATATAACACTACCCAGAGACAGATTTGACCCCTAAGATTACATTTAACCAATAAAAGCAAATCAAAGTAAAATAAAAATATAACCCATGAATAAAGAAATGACAGAACTCCAAATAGTCCCACCAAATAGCAACAAAAGATAATTGTCTCTGAGGCTGAGATATTTGTATGTTTGGTTTTGTATTCATGTCCCATAAAGCAGACTGCAGAGTCAGTGGGATCTTGGTGGTGAAAGGTTTTGGTGTTTTGCGCGACCGCTCTCTGGACTTGGAATTCTTTATGTGGCTAGTAAGAATTCAAACAGAGCAGAACCACAAGAAGCAAATTTCTAAAAGGGATGCCTGCCATGACTGTGCAAGTCCAGGTCAGAGCGAGCAAGAGAGGAAGAGAGAGAGAGGGCTTCTCCGTCATATGCTGTCTCCTTTACATGCCGAATATATTATTCGCAATCTTCAAAGAGGACCGACATACTTGATGTTTCTTTGATGTTTTTTTCGACCTCATCCTGAAGGAGATTATAGGCCGGACTATTTTGTTCTCCTGTTGAGTTTTCTGTAATGAGAAAAATGATTTTACAGTTGAGAGAATAGAGTATTCTTCAGAATATCAGTTTAATATTAAACATATGTGATCGAAATCGAAGAGGAGAGAAAACTGGCATCACTTATTTATTGACTTATTGACCCGGTGTTCCAGTTCGGCTATCAAATTCCTTCATGTCAAGTTGGAAAGAATGCAGCAAATTTTTCTGAATATGAGTCAGATTTATTGACATTGGAACCTGATAATGACATTGTTAAAGAGTTTAGGGGAACAAGGCAAAGCTGAGAAAAGGCACGGTTCTTACCAAGATCACCACAAACTGTGTCTTTCTTTCAAATATATCTATAAGAACACTTCAGCTCGCTCTCCGCCATAAAAAGAGCACAAGAGTGTTTACAGCATTGCTTTGGGGTTAGTGAAAAAGCATCGGCTTGGTGTTTTTCGACTGCAGCTAAAAAAAGGGAGGGCCTCATCCACCCAAGTGAAGGACCAGTCATGTGTGAGAGTCAGTGGGCCAGGGCTCAGTCTGCCCGCGACTATTTGCTTTTCCAGCTGTTTCCTACACTCACCCCAATGAGCAGGAGGGAGAATGTCAAGAAGTTTCTGGTTTCTATGGAATACAGTTGGAGAGAGTGTTTGAGGATACAAGCGCAGGACAAGCACCTCTTGCAGCTCGGGCTCTTTCTGCACATGCATGCTGAGTAAGAATGTGAAACTCCATTAACAGAATTACGCACATATATCCCTGCCTGCTATTGATCTCGCTTTCAGACTCAAAACCACAAGGGGTGTCCTAAATTCCAGCACTACAGTGCTGTCCAAAGGTAAACACAAAAAAGATAAACAGACTGAATGTGTGCACAGACAAATATAGTGACTTTCTGTACATCAGCGTGCTGGCATACATTAAGTTGCAATTATTAGATCTAATTGATAGATCTAAATATCTGGATTTATAAACATATATTTACCATTGTATAACTGTAAAAATTCTGGCCATAGCTTTTTTTTTTTTTTTTCCATTTTCTTCTTTTATTTTTTGCTATGACATTTCATATAAACTCAGATAAATATTGAAGGAATTAGATTGTCCTTAAGGATAACTTTGGACTTATTCTCAACAAGTCAGATAACACTTTGTGTCTGTTGTAGTTTAAACTAACTTTATCCCCTTCATTTTCTTTTTGCTTTATGACCTCAACTTAGATTGTGTAGGTGATAAACTGTAAAACAAATTGTGTTGTCGGTAAAAATAGACAAACAACGAATGTCTTTAATCCTGAGGAAATTGTGATTGCTTCTCACAAACAGTTTTTGCCACTTCTGCAGTATTTTGTTTCTTTTTAAATTCAGCAGTTTTTCATACAGAAAAAGTGGTTTTAATTTTTAATGAACTTTTAAAAAAAAAACCTGGTTAAATAAGATTAGATTTGTGCTAAACAGCATGCTTCCAAAGCAGGCACCAGGTGAGACTTTCACTGCCCGTTGATAGTTGACAATTGTGCATCAGTGCTGTCCATGTTTGTCTATGTTTGTATGAGAATGCAATTCAACCACATGCTTCCAAAAGGTCTGAGGGACAGAAACAGCAAAATAATAGGAAAACCGATACATTTCTTTGCTTTACTTGAATTAGGGATCAGTTTATTGCTTTAATAACACAAATATTTAGGTTGAAATTTGGTAAAGGCTTGACCCAGACATACTCACGCATGCACATCATCATCTTAAAATAAGAGCAATGTTAATATAAACACTTAAGATTTAAAGGTTTGGTGAAAATAATAATAATAAAAGGTTTATTGTATCATGTGCATTTAACCCATTTTAATTCTTGCTCAGAGGCCTTAAATTGCTGTGTATTTTGGACAAAAATAATTGTATTATTATTAATAATAATAATATCATTATTATTTCTATTTTAAAAGCTTATTATGCCTTTATATTTAAGATATAACAGTAATTGCTAAAGCTTTTTTCGTTGATTAATGAAGAATCGATGGTTTCATCCCCTTCTCAAAGGTCCAACTCCTCCTGCATGCTAAGAACTGTGTGTGGAATGAGAAGAGATGGCTAAAAGACGACACTCTCTCCTGATTACAGGGTGAAAAATAAAGTGGTTATTGATATTCCTGATGAGAATTGGTTGTGCCAGCATAGTTTAGCCCCTCAGGGTCTTACCTATTTAAATCTCCCTATTAGACCAGTCAAACATCTCTGTTCTCAAAGACCACTTAGTTAAATATCTTGTTAAATGCCTATACCTTTACGTTCTCAGGTAGCTCCAGTGTCCAAGTCAAAACAATCAGAAAGAAAGACAAGATGACTGAAACTTCCATACATTATGTATGCACATAGGTAAATAATGAATAATTAAATGCGAGGAATAGCCAAACTATAATTATTTCACTATTGAATACCGCTAAAACCCCATTTAAATAGGTCTAATTAATTTTGTGGTCGTTTTATTAACTAATACTTTTGAAATTGCGGTCCGTTGCGTCACGACACACCCCTACAAGACAGCTGGATGTTCAGATCGAGACTGATCCGTCGTTCCACCAATGAGAGCGCACATAATATGAGATTGGAGCGCCGTGATTGGATGTTAGGGGATTATATGTATGTATAGATATGCTTGCTGGTAAACCATGGTGGGCGGGACTATGGAGAGGTGCAGTCCATCTCATACAGATCAAGAAACTGGACTCGCAGCAAGTCTGAGGACGCTCTCTCTTTTTATGGGGTAACGTAAGTTATTTTAAACATGTGTGTATCTTTTGCAGTGAAAGGTGTTGCAACAGGGCTGCACCGCTGTAGTTTCGACCCCTTTCTTGGTTCTGTTTCGCTGAGAACGCTTTCAGGCCGATTGGCACACGCGCGTTTCGGGCCAGTAAAGTGTGCCTCTGGACGTAGCCTTAGCTCTTGTTATTGCTGGTCGGGTTATTTTGACATGAGGTGACATCGAGCTGGGGCATAATGTCACTGGCGAGGCGATTTCACCGCCGTCCCACAGTATATCACAAAATGTCCCGAAACGTGGAGGGAAATCGGCTTTTCTCTCTCTCTCTCTTTTTTTTTTAAATCACCGCGGCTACTGTTGCTGTTTTGTTAGCTTGTGTCAACCTTCTGTCCTCTCGTGTGGAGTAAAAGGACCCCCTATTTTTTTTTTTTTTTTTTTTTTAAATATATCTAACACTGTGATATTTTGCGTTGTATACGCGTAATGGAGTTGTAGTCGCGCAATGGGGTATTAGTTTTCAAACACTATCTTGTGTTTGGATAACACGTTGGTTAACATTTACGTCTAAAACTGGAAAGTTTGGTTTTTGAAGAAGTGCCGCATTTGCGTGGAACTTGCGCCGAGTATCGGAGTGATTGACGAATGGCGCAAAGACTTAAGGAGTAATAGCGTCTCCAGCACGGCCACCATTTAGTTGCACATTTTGTTAGACGGGTTCGGGCAAAGCTGAACGTTAATGTGAGAAATAACGGGACGTCATACGTTTCACTCCCCCTCCTCGTCCGTCTCCTCCTCCTTCTCCTCCGCCCGCCTTGACCATTAGATACTTCGGCCTTGCCTGATCACTCCTCCTTTCTCTGTTGACAGTTTTGTTTTTATGCGGAGAAAAAGTTTTGCAACGTGGGGAAACAGATTGAAGCTGCAACCAGACCCACTCGCTCGGAAATAAATAGCGACCTGGCTCCAACATTTCGGACCCCCCACCCTGCAGCTCAAAGTAACAGTCGATTACGTTATGCCACATCAGGTAAGAGAGATGTGTTCCATCACACCAACACACCAGATTAGTCACTCCGGCACACTAAGGCGTTATTAACTGGTCGTTGCACACGTTCAAAAAAATCGTTTTTGCGCATTTTTGCGCATTTTCCTAGCGTGGTTCATGTGTTTCATATTTCAGGTCACAGATTCATCCGAGCATTATTTCTTCTTTAGCCACGTCCTAGTTGTTTTGTGCGACGTGCTATTGTTAGATGCGGATGCATCCTCTACACATTTCGCACGTATATGCCCGCTTTAAGTAGGGACAATGCGCCAATCCTTGCAAAGTCCAAACAAAAACAAGCTGAATTGGGTAAAACCAAACGGAACCCTCCCGCTGAATCACATTTTGTTAACTCAATGCACCAACTAAGAAGCGGTTGTTATGTGGAAGGTGCTACATGGGTTCCATCCTCGTGGTTGTGACAGCTTGACGTAGAAGAGACTGCCCCCAATGCAGGAGAGGAAGACAAAGGGGCAGATTAGCATGGAACAGGCTGGTGTAGAATAGATCAGACCAGCCTTTAGTTATAGACACCATTGTTGTGCGACTTTGTGACAAAGACAGCGTGGACTGCGATATACTCTGCATTGTAATAACAGTGGATTATAAGAGTGGAAAGGTAGTTTTCATGCTGGTCTTTTTAGCGTGCATGAGTAGCTATGCATATCAAGTATGAAACACCAGCCCGCCTGTCCTAACTTAAATAATGACTACATCGTTAAAACACTACTATTGATTGGAATGTCCACACAAAGTGCATTTTCTAGATGACTTTATTTTTTATTCTTGTGGGATTTTTTTTTTTTACAGATTATTATTTGATTTAAATGTTAAGCATTTACGCCACAAATGAATCAACATAATTATTGGAGTCAACATTTATTTCGCCATAAGCCCATTGAGTCGTTGCACAATTTAGCACAGTTTGATGAGCCTGGACAAAAGGTTCAGTTTCAGAGGATTGACTAAAAAGGGACAATCTCTTAACACTGTTGAATCTTTCGTCTCTTCTCAGCCATCTATTTGCGCTACATTTGATAAGAGTGGGCTCATGTTCTTTGTGGAGCACTTCATATAACCTGTTTTGCACTGTGCGTAGTTACTGGCATGTTATAACAGTTTCACGTGGGCCTCATTGTATAGCACGTTGTTTCCAATTGTAAGCAAATTCCAGGTAATAGTCATGGGTGCAATCTGTGCATGGCATTTTATAATAAAACGTGTGTAATGAGCCTAAGCTCTGGTTAAGTAAGATATCTCGTTTTTTTTTTTTTTTACCAATATAAATAAGTGATTGGAAACCATTTTTAAAAATGATGTACTAGCATACTCAAACCACATACACGTTTTTCCTTCTTACCCACTGCAACAGGCTGTAACTCTTGTTGTGACCTTGATTTGGATTGAACAGCTCTTAGCAGAAGCTAGATGAGTTTTTTTTTTAACAAGCACAACAATGAAAATAAGCATTTCATTTTTTTGAAGTGAGATAATAAAAATGCATGCATTTGTTAAGTCATTAGCTAAATCTACTTGTCGTTTCATGCAAAGAAATATTGAGCATTTCTTCATGAATACATTAAAGTAAAAGCAAATATTTTCTTCTAATATGGTGTTGTATTACAAAAGCAAACCAAATCTACAATTAATATTAAGCACACACATATTCAGACCCTTAACTCTGCACTTCAGTGAAGCATGTTGGACAAGTCTTCTTTTGGTTTGATGCCAGAAGATTTACACATCTGGATTGTGGGATAGCTTTTCTTTCTGAAGATCCTCTTGAGTTCTGTAAGTCTGGATATGGAGTGTCAGTGTACACTCATTTTCAGGACTCTCTAGAGAGGTTCAATCTGGCTGGACTTTCTTTAGTGACCCAGCCAGAGGTCCCGAGTGATCAGGTTTTTTTTCCAGAACTTCTCTGCTGAAAGGGTCTGAATATTCATTTCAGTGTAATATTAAAATGTTTCCTTAATAAATCTGCAAGAAATGTAATGGGTATTGAGTGACATATTCTTTTATGCATTTCCCTGCATCTTTTTTTTCAAAAGGATAATTAACATTCACTTTGGTTGTCAGTAGTTTAATGTTTTATCTCAGCAGTGGAAAGTACAGGACTACATTGATTATCTGTCTTTGGTCTTTTAAACCACAGTGTTCGTCCAGATTAGTTTATCCAAATTTCAAATATGCGTCATTCATCCTTGTGTTGCAGAGATTTAACCAAGTCCCTGCAGTGAAGAGTAAAATGTGGGAGACAGATATGTTTTGTTTGCTTTGTGACGTTCACATGTAACACATTACTCCTATTGTATTTCCTAAATGGTTCCTTTAGTCCCAGAGCCACTGTCTCTCATCTCCTCCACTCTTTATTTTTGTGAACAGGGGCTAATGGATTCCTTATGAGAGGTAATTCTGTAGCTTGTGTTGTGGCTGCTGTGATTATGTCTTCTTAGAACCCCCTAAGGCTCTTGCCAAGATAAACGTCAGCAGTGGCTCACCTTATACCTTTGAGGTCAGGCTGCCATGCTCTATAGGGCTTATATGAACAGCTTTGACAAAGTCAGTTGTGGTAGAATATTGCGTAAGAGCTGGAAATAATTTTTTATGTAGAATGACTCTTCCAGTGTTGGTGATTCATGGCTGCTTTTCTCACACAATAAAGCACATATCTGAATTTTGTAAGGTATTCATATTTGTAGATTTTCCACTCTTTGAAACTGTTTTGGGTTTAGCGGCTTTTTTGTGCGTTGAACTGTTTGAAATTTGTTAATTTATTGAGGTGCTTATTATTTATGTTGAGATTTTAGAAATTTGTTTTTTTTAAACATTCAATAAAATTGTTGTTTTGCTAGATTGATTTTAAAATTATAGAAATTTGAGATTTCATCTGTTTAACGATGACATATGTAGAGACGTACAACTATTTTGTACTGAATTTAAAACCCTCCTTCAGTGTGTTTAGTTATTTCTGTTACATGTTAATAAGATTTCTATACATTTAATGGTATTGTGTTTGAGGGTTTTATCTATTCCTTTCATTGTTACCCTTCACACTCCCCCGCGCTCTGCTTCTCTACTTTCTCTCTCCTAATTCTACTTTAGTAACAGGACAAGCCCCTTATGTTGGATTGGTTGTAACATAACAGGCCCCCACTGGAGGCTCCACCCAGGTTTTTTTGTTCCTGTTTGTGGGACAGTCATTCAGTATTGTAGATGCTACACGCTCTTTTGTAAACTTGCACATACAAACATGCATACACTCCTATGCAGTGTCTGTTTGGATGTGTGTATACAGCATGTGTATGCTGTTACTTTTTATTGTTCCTCTGTTATACAGTTTTGAAAGGCTTTGGTGGTTACTGTTTGACAATTCTTTAAAGAAACTCTAGTGGATTATTATTTTTTAACTAAAATGTCTCTCTTACAGATGAATAAACTTTACTTTATAAAGGGGGACTATGCTGAAAAGCGAGAGGTTCTCAAACAATACTTGCATGGTGTTTCGGTAGCAATTGGAAGTGCCGAGACACCTTCAGAGCACCGCCATGGTACCCTTGAGCAAGCTGCCGAACCCCTAAATGCTCACATAGGGCCATTCATTCATTCATTCATTCATTCATTCATTCATTCATTCATTCATTCATTCAGGGGTGTACCCTGCCTTTGCCCATATGCAGCTGGGATAGACTCCGGTGCCCTCCTTGTGACCCCAAAGGGGATAGAGTGGTCAAGAAAAAGAAACAAAGTAAGAAAAAGACAACCAGTATTTTTAATTTTTATTTCATAAGGATTTAATATATGCAACATTATTTAAAGTAATTTCAGACTGTTTACTCTACAGAATAGTTTGAAAGCGCATTCTTTCCGCGACGTATTTATACTTTTGAATAATAAAAATAATACATTTCTTCTCGGTAAACATTTTAGCACTTAAGTTTTAATTGACTTTTCTTATTACAGTCTGTGGCCTTCATCATTCCCGCAATCTCTGCCTCATTTCCCTCTGTTGCCTTTTTCCTTTTCCTCTTCTCGGCAGCATATTGAACTTGTTTTTCTCCTCTCTTTCTCTCTCTCTCCATCTCTTTCTCCGTCATTATTGCGAGCTTGTTAAAGCTTTTATTTGTATCTTTCATATTGCCCGTGTGCTACATTATGTTTAGCCATTGGGGTGCTGTTTGCTTTTGGCCGTTGCTGTGGTCTCCTGAGGCTTCAGATTTGTTTAATACAACGCTGATTAGTGAATGTAGCCTTGTCCAGACCCCGAACAGAAAAGACATGTCCTTCTGAATGATTCATTCATCTAATTTAGGAAAATGACTGAACACATCGACCATAGAACCATTAAATGCAATTTGCGTGTTGCAAAAGCAGAATAAAGCTTTCAATTTTATGGAGGCCAAAAATCTGATGTGCTCATTCAATATAATATGTAACGAAAAAATAAACTACTGTTGCTAAAACCGTTTCTCCCTTACCATGGATGGCAGAGGCATTGTCACTTGTCATGCAAATGCAATTCCGGCACACATAGACGTGATGCAATTAGTAGAATCCACTAGTAATCCAAGGTCTGTTAAAGCAAAGTTCTGACTATCATTACAACTGCTGATGCAATGCTTTTGAATGCAAAAGATTTGCCATGTGTTGTAACTCCTGGCAAACTAAAAAGTGTGTGTAAGTAATAAATATCTTATTCTTATTTATTTAGACAGATGTGGAGTGTTCATTAGACTCAGCTGCAACAGCAAAACTTCTCATGAAGAAATATTAGCTAAACTTAAAAAAAAACAGTGTTTACCAATGTGAGTTTGAACCATTTTTCTAGTAACAGCTTAATAACAGTAATCATTTTTTATCTTTTATTAAATATTAAATTATTTAAGAATTGTAAGATAGGATGAATTGCTACCAAGTCTCACTCAGTGCTTTGAATAATTGCAAGACAAGCAATGCCAATAGTTTCTAAAATTAGACATGGGGACTCTTTAATACCGGGCTATTTATGATGGTGGTACTTTTTCTAAGTATATTGTGGGAGAATTTCTTTTATTTATGGAAGGGATGTTGTTTGTAAAAATCACCAGAGCTTAGCTGAAATGTGCTATATCACATACTTGCACCCTTTAATATGTGTGTTTACGTCCATGTCCTGTTTCACAGGGCATGTATGCTGAAAGATGACACAGCTGTTTCACAGCAACCGCTGTATTAAGATTAAGATTAAGATTCCTCCATGATACAATTTCAACGTATGGCTCGTCTACTTTCTACTCATGATGTTCTTTTAGCTGCATAAACCTCCTTTTTTTAAAATGTGTTGTTTTTGTTTCAGTGGGTTTATGTCTAATGGGTCCTACAATGCTTTGCCCAAGTACTTTTTGCGTTTCATGCAAACATTTATTTGATTATTTCTGTGAATAATGGATAATTTAAATTAGAACACCCAAATATATGTACAATAACAAAACTGGTTGTAACACATTTACTTATTGGATTCCACCAGTATTGCTGTGGCAGCCTAATACCTGTTGAAAATGTATCTTCTGCTATATAGCGGTGTGTGTGAGATCCCTCCTTTTTCTCAAGAATATAAAATCTCTTCCTCGCCCTCTGGGTGGTGCCTGTCTCAGACTCAGGTCCTCTACCAGAGGCCTGGGAGTCTGAGGGTTCTGTGCAGGATCTTAGCTGTTCCTAGGACTGCACTCTTCTGGACAGAAGAGTGCAGTGGTTCCTGGTATCTGTTGGAACCATCTACTTGGGTGCTACTGCCCCTTGTGTCCCAATCACTACTGGGACCACTGTTGCCTTCATGCCCCACATTCTCTCCGTCTCCTCCTTCAGCCCTTGGTACTTCTCCAGCTTCTCGTGTTCCTTCTTCCTGATGTTGCTATCACTCGCGATTTCTACATCTATCACCACCACTGTCTTCCAGTGTTTATCCACCACCACTATGTCAGGCTGGTTGGCCACCACCATCTTGTCAGTCTGGATCTGGAAGTCCCACAGGATCTTGGCCTGATTGTTCTCCAGCACTTTAGGGGGTGTCTCCCACCTGGACCCTGGGACCTCCAGCCCATACTCAGTGCAGATGTTCCTGTATACTATGCCAGCCACCTGGTTATGCCGTTCCATGTATGCCTTGCCTGCTAACATCTTGCACCCTGCTGTGATGTGCTGGACTGTCTCAGGGGCTTCTCCACACAGCCTACACCTGGGGTCTTGTCTGGTATGGTGGACCCTGGCCTCTATTGCTCTGGTGCTCAGGGCCTGTTCTTGTGCAGCCATGATTAGTGCCTCTGTGCTGTCTTTCAGTCCGGCCTTTTCCAGCCACTGGTATGTTTTCTTGATATCAGCCACTTCCTCAATTTGTCGGTGGTACATACTGTACAGTGGCTTGTCCTTCCATGATAGCCCCTCAGGTTCCTCCTCCTTAAAGGGCTTTTGTTGCCTGAGGCATTCACTCAGCAGCCGGTGAGTGGAGGCCATCCTTTTGATGTATTCTCGGAGGCTTGTTGTTTCCTCCTGGACAGTAGTTCAGACACTTACTAGTCCCCGGCCCCCTTCCTTTTACTTCGTGTACAGCCTCAGGACACTGGACTTAGGGCGAAAGCCTCCATGCATAGTGCTTGTATCCTTTTCTTGATGTCAGTGGCTTGTATCTCTTCCAGTGGCCAGGGTATTATGCCAGCAGGGTATCTGATTACTGGCAGGGCATAGGTGTTTATGGCCTGGATCTACCATTCAGCTGACTTTTCAGGACCTGTCTTAACCTCTGTAGGTATTTGGCTGTGGCTGACCTCCTAGCTGCCTCCTTATGGTTTCCATTTGCCTGCAGGATCCCCAGGTATTTGTAACTGTCCTGCACATCTGTGATGTTCCCTTCAGGTAGGTCAACCCCATCAGTTGCGATCACCTTTCCTCTTCTAGATACCATCCGCCCACATTTGTCTAGCCCGAATGACATCCTGATGTCCTTGCTGTAGATCCTAGTGAGGTGAATTAGAGAGTCGATGTCATGCTTGTTCTTGGCATACAGCGTAATGTCATCCATGTAGAGGAGGTGGCTGACGGTTGTTCCACTTCAGAACTGGTACCCATAACCACTCTTGGTGATGATCTGGCTGAGGGGGTTTATGTCTATGCAGAACAGCAGGGGGGACAGAGCATCTCCTTGATATACGCCACATCTGATGCTCACCCGCGCAATTGGCTTTGAGTTGGCCTCCAGAGTTGTGTTCCACAGCTTCACGGAGTTCAGGATTAACTCTCTTAGTGTCCTGTTGATGTTATACAGCTTTAGGCACTCCAGTATCCATGTGTGCGGCATTAAGTCATAGGCTTTCTTGTAATCAATCCAGGCAGTGCACAGGTTGATGTCCCGCGTCCTGCAGTCCTGGGCGATTGCCCTGTCGACCAGTAGCTGGTGCTTGACACCTCTGGTGTCGTTCCTTATGCCTTTCTGTGCTCTGCTCATGTATTGATCCATGTGCCTGCTGATCTTATGATGCCTGATAGTAGCTTCCATGTGGCGCTGAGGCAGGTTATGGGCCGGTAGTTGGACGGCATTGTGCCCTTCTGGGGGTCCATTATGAGGACTGCCCGGCCTTGGGTTAGCCACTCTGGGTGGTCCCCTGATGTTAGCAGCTGGTTCATCTGTGCTGCCAGGCGTTCATGGAGTGCAGTCAGCTTCTTAAGCCAGTAGGCGTGGATCCAAAGCAGGAGCTGTAAACAACAAACACAAAGGTGAACATGCTTTAAAGAAGATGTTATTCTGAGTACATTATTTATTTGTTAATGACTGATGTAAATCTTTCCATGTCTGTCGCTATGTTGAATAGTAAATTAAAGTGGAAAAAATTGTGACATTGCATATGTCTTCAGATATAGCTAATTAGCCCATTAAATTGAAATGTACTCATTCAGAGATATCTGAGAATAGTATGGACTAAATCATGCTATTGTTCAGTTTATAGTCATATATACATATAGTCATATGTACTGTAAGCTAACATCAATGTTTAATAAATACAAGTATCTTGAACCTTAATTACTTTTTTTTTACATTTTATAAAAAAAATAATCATATCTTTAATCCCAATTACACTTTTGTGCACATTGTACCTTGTCTTCTTTCATTATTTGTTAAATTGGTATCATATACAATCCAATTAATTTATTCTGTTTCAACTGGCATAGCTTGCTGAGGTTTACAGCATATAGTTGTTTTAAACAGGTTAGTGACGAAAACAAATTTTGTCATTTGAAGCAATCTGGTGCTGTCCAACGTTAGAGGTAGAACAAGTGAACGCAACTACAAGCCCATATTATGGTGATGATTTAGACTGTAAACATGACTCTGTATGTTGATTGTGTGTGTGTGTGCGTTCTCTTTGTAAGATCTGGAGAGACCTTCTGTCTCGTTAGAAAATATAGCGCTTGTAATTGCGAGCCCAAATGGTGATTATGGTCTTGGTCTTGTTTATTTTTTGTTTTGTTTGTGCGTCTTGAGTTTTTTTTCTTTTGGGAAATCAGGTGAAAGCATGATTTATGCATGCAAACAGTCCCTCATCTAAATACACATTTTGTTCTTTTTGATGACCCCTTTATCAAACTTTTACCATTTGCATTTTGAGCCAAAAGCAAAAGTTAGAACAGAGCTAGAATTTGCCTTCAAGCATGTTGCACAAAAGCATGTTTTGAATTTAAGCAAATTCATACCTTATTGTTGAATATTACTGTATTTTTTGTGGGTTTGGTTAAGAAATACAGTTATTAAGATTATTATTAAAGATTGCAAGGTGCATACATTCCCACCTGATCTGAGGGCATAACTCTGCTTTCTTTGTTTTCTCCAGATATTGATCATGTTCAACAATATCCAAGGGTACTGACAAGGACAGTCTGACATGGCTATTGTTGCTGACAGCTTGTTTTTGCACATACACACCCACACACACACGCACACACACACACGCACACACACACACGCAATGTTTTCAATGACCATCCTCTCTGTGCTTCTCTATGATTTTTATTTCTTTCACACAGAAAGAATTGGCAGACTCATCACTAGTTTCCAAATTAAAGGTATAGCATCTATTTTCTGGCTATTTTTAAACTTTTCATGTCAGTAACCCTCTTTGTGTATAAATTCAGATGTTTTGCATGCTCTTCAGTAGATCTCAGTGTCAAAGGAAATTTTAAATCATAGATACATCCCTTCGTTTATCTGCCTGTTTTATTTTACGTTCATTGTCTGCTTTAGAAGAACACGAAACATGATTCCTCCCACTCTCTTCAGCTCCCAGTTCTTGGAACACAGCTGTGCATTTTGTTGTGCACAAAATTGGTGACCACATTTTCATTAATGTTCAGCTAAGTATGGAATATCCTTCCTCAATAACTAAAAAGAGGATGACAGGGAGTGAGAGATAGAGTAACAGTATGAGAGATGAGTCATTTTCTCTGTACAGCATTGTTGTTTATCCACTAAACCCCATTATTTTCACTCGGAAATGGATTCCAGCTCGTGGATAAAATGCAAGTTGTTTTTCTTTCCTCTTCACATTCTGTTAAACTCTATTTTTTCATCTTGTTCTTAGATAATAGGGTTAGGGTTATGTGTTATCAAGTCTCACTCGTGGTTGGGTTCTATTTTGATATGCATGAATTGTATTTTATTTTTACGTTTTTTAAACATGAGGTGAACCGTTCTAGTCAGTTTACCTGTGGATCGTGGATGTTCTCCTTGTAATGATGGCTCTCACTGTGGTTCACTGGAGCCCTTAATTCTTAGAAATGGTTTTGTATCTTTTTTCCGTCTCATAGATGCTAATGGCTAAGCTTAGCAGCATGATGTGTTGCTTTTAAATTCCAGACCTACTTCACTGTGTCAGACAGGTTTTATTTAAGTGATTTGTTCATTCAACAGGTCTGGCAGTAATCAAGTCTCTAGTGAAATTGAACACAGCTTTCCAAAAAATGTGGTTGATCGCAGTTAATTCCTTATTTAATGAGGGGAGCAATTACTTTTTCACCTACGTTCAGGCTGGCTAGCTCTGTTCCCTGAAGAAAGTTTGTTTGGTTGAACATTTAACCGAGAACAAACAAGGTTGACATTTTTATTTAGTTGTTTTTATTTTTTTGTTAACATTTTTTCAGCACCATGCGTTGTAGTGGGGTGAGGGTGTTGCTTGAGAATGACTGTGTGGAAAACAAAATATGTAATGGTTATATCAACGTAATCACCATTGCAGTCTAAAAGGTAGACTGTAGACCTTTTTCTTATAATTAGCAGTTTGTAAGAAGTAATTACAACGTACACTGTAGTGACTGATGTCTAACACTTTGATCTTTTCTTAAAAAAAAAAATCAAACCACTAAATCACTTAAGATTATCTGCATGAAAATGAAAATTTTTCACACTATAAGACTATAAATACATCCTCTTCTTACACACGCATGTGCACACAAGCGCATGCGCGCGCACACACACACACACACACACACACACACACACATTTAATCATATTCTCTCCACATGTATAATTCATCCTACATAAGCTTTAACAGTTTTTACCTTTTTTAAAAATAGAAATAATTCAGATTGTAACGCTCCATGATGAAAAGCTGGGTGTTTATATTTATCCGAATAGATGGAGGAGCAGCTGTATTTCACACAGTGTGTCTGTTATCTTGAAAAAGTCAGGCGCTTATCCTTCAGTAAGAGGCCCTTCAATTTTAGTGAGTGCCAAGATCGCCTCCTTCAGAGCTCCTCTCCTTTTAACAGTTTGCCAACCCACATGTTTCAGAGCCTGTTTGCATGTGTACTTTCAAGTGCTTGCCCTTTGGTTTATGGGATGGAAACCCCTGCCTAAACCCCTGAACCATGTTTTCTATCACAATCAGATTGTAACTAGGCATTGCATATACATTGGGTAATTTTTCAATCTATCTTTTTTCAGCTATACACGTACTTTGCTCTTTTACTGTGTCTTTGTGTGTACACACATGTACATGTGTTTGTGCATATGTGTGCATGTGTTTGCACTAATTTACCCCTGCATACATGGCAGCCTTGACAAGCTGGATAGATAGAATACAACAGTGTACGATAAGCTGGTACTTTGCGTAATGTTATAGCTGGTAAACCTGTTCAAAGGTAATGGCAAACACTCACCGAACCTTCGCCGTGCCAACTGTGTCAAGTCTAAGAATGAAGTGCAAATTAGATTTGACATAACATTTTCAATGCCGTTTTGTGCCTTTAAACCAGTGCCTGAAATTCATAACATAATTTAAAACGGATGGCATATATGAAGTAGAGTTGCATACCAGGGGGGGCTAATTTTCTATATTTATCTCTTAGTGGCCTAAGACCAATGACCACATAGAGTTCTCAGTGTGCTACGCTCTCATGGTTGTATTTTACTACGGAAGGTAGACATGGGTATAATGAGGAGTTACAGTGTTAATCCCAACATTGGAGTTACAAGGATGTCAGCTTCTTTGCTGAAATTATAATATAATATTCAATAATACTTACAATTAAGATACGTAAAAGAATATGCTTTTACTCCATGAGATTTATGTGAAGGGACACAGTGCTTTAATTTATTTCTTAAAGAAAATTAATAGCAAATGATAGAAGATAAAATGGGCTGAAGGCTTCTTATAGGAATTACCCCAGTAGATATTCATATTAAGTTAAGGAAACCATTTTCAGATGAGCTTTTTCCCTCTGCTGATAAAGTTCTGTGGTAGTTCTATCTGATACATCAACATTAATTGCTGTTTAATGTGCTACATGCAGGCCAGAGTTCATTAACTTGGGTCGTCCATTTTGTTTCGCCATATGTGAAAGCGTATCCAGTTCTGGTGCGGATCAGATAAGTGCAGTCTGATCTGCTTGAAAATGTGGGTCTTGGTTCACTTGCAGGTGAACTCTGGTGTTGGCTTATTTGGCTTTTTTTTGGATGCAAATTGACTTTCCTTCGAATTAAAGAAAGTGATCAAAAAGAGAAATAACATTTTGTGTCATTGTGTCATCTAAATGAGCAGGTGATGCATGACGTTGTCCTGGCGATTTGGTCTGCTTCCAAGTGTGCAGTGTGGAAATGAACCAAATATATGAAGGACCAAAATATTTACGCATCCCTTCCCCAATCGAACGCAGTTCTCCAGAATTTGCTGGTGTGAAAATGTCAATAGCTTCTTAGTTACTGAGGAAATGAGTACTGTATTTTCTGGACTATATGTCGCTCCGGAGTTTAAGTCGCACTAGCCAAAAAATGCACAATAAAGAAGAAAAATAGATATATAAATCGCACTGGACTATAAGTCGCATTTTGGGGGAAAATTTATTTGATAAAATCTGAGACCAAGAACATACATTTCATCTTGAAAGGCAATTAGCATGGATTAGCAATAGGGTTACGGTATGCTAACGTAACAAATTCAGCTACATGACCCACAACGAACTGAGTACGTGTCTGTTTTGTTAACGTAACATATTAACAGTTATTCAGATAACTATAGCATAAAGAACATCCGAGCAAGTTTCCCAAACAATCAAGTCTAACTCCAGCACCGCTTCTTCTGCATCGCTAAAGGAACTCGTTCCTCAGGTACACACGCCTAGAGCGCCCTCTTGTGGTCGTCAGTGTGAAAACAACAAACATGTAAAATTCTGTAATAATGTATTCATTTAAATCGCTCTGGAGTACAAGTCGCACCCCCTGACAAACTATGAAAAAAAGTGCGACTTATAGTCTGGAAAATACGGTATATAAGTGAGTTAAGATTTTGGGATTTCTGGCTCGTTGCCTGTTTTGCAGCAGATTTTGGTGAAAGAAATTGTGTAGTGATAATAATAGTTAATAATAGTACTTTTTGTTAGATGTGCAATATTGCTATTAGAAACAATCCTTAGTATCATGAGTCATATGTTTTTTGAAAACACAAGAAATTTGCCATTTGAGGCACTAATTGGAAAGGAGGTCAGAAAGTTGTCAACATAGCTGTGTTGCTCTGTCCTACAATTGAGTCCATGATTTTTTCCATTTGCTGTCTCTTCTACCTGTATTTTGCAGCCGTAGCTTTGTTGTTCTCAGTAGCAGTTTGGATTGTGTATTTATTCTTTCGATAAACTGATGGATTATAATTTACGATGATTTAATGCCGTCAAATCTCTTCTTGTCTTTATATCTTGAGTATTCTTGAAAACTTAAGATGCTCCAAATGAATGTTGATTTACAGTGTTGACAGCAAGCTTGTAGCCACTTTATTGGTCTTACTGAAGCCAGTTTACTGAATGTTCAGTTCACTGACTATGATACATTTGCATTGCACATATCTCTGCTGGCAGTACCGGACATATAGCATTTGGCCAACGAAGCCCTGGGACACAATGTATGAGAATCTTCATGTTGTCATTTTATTATACTGCTTAGCACTAAGAAGTCTGGAAAAAAATAGTCTTCAAGGTTTTTTACTGTCATAATTCTGTGGATGTTTTGGACATGTAGTGCAGAAAATTGTGGAAAAAAAAACTGTGGGCCATGAAACAGTGTTGACATCAGTAAGTGAACGTTTGGACCAATTATTGCCCTGCCATGATTTAATAACATGCACAGTGGTATACTTACTGAAATTATATTTTAGCAGAAGTGGAGCAAATTTGTCATGGAGTTTAATTTTCTTCTTCTCATTTTAGGAAGTCAGATACATTATATTACAGGTGAATCATGCATTTGTTTAACATTTTTCTTAAAATCTCATCAGCTTCTCAGCATTTGCATTTTTGTGTTTTTGCTTTTTTACTCTTGACCTAAAGTACTATATATGCCCTTTTTTTGACCTCTTGCCTCCTGTTCTTTTTAAATGAACTCTTTCGTCATGTTATTTATGTGCAGAGTTTGCCATTATCAGGTTATCCATTAACTTTTAGATTTCACCTTGATGACCTTTGAGTCTTCTTTGCTGACAGCTTCCGTTCACAATGTTGTTTGATGAAAGAGTTATTGCTTGCAAAGTTGTTTGATAGAAAAGATGGGTAAAAAAAGTCTGTGTTTAGGTGGAGGTCATGACAAAAATGCTGAGGTATAAAAGAAGAGATGAGGTCTGGGGAATTAATGAATAGTGTTTCCATGAATATATTCATGAATCCATGAAGCAGTGATGGAGTTAAGTCAGTTTATGAATGACTCTACTGCTACAATGGAGATTGGAGGTAAATGTCAACTTATGGCCAACCTTGAATCAATCAATCCATCCATCCATCCATCCATCCATCCATCCATCCATCCATCCATCCATCCATCCATCCATCCATCCATCCATCCATCCATCCATCCATCCATCCATCCATCCATCCATCCATCCATCCATCCATCCATCCATCCATCCATCCATCCATCCATCCATCCATCCATCCATCCGCCCTGAAAGTTCACCTATTTTTGTAGGGCTGATGGGTAAAAACCATTCGGCTGCTAAACATTAGCATATATGTTATGTTGGTACATAATGTATCAGAGCAGCAACAGCTTTATCATCTAAAGCCAACATATTTCAGCTAATTTAAAGCAAGATAAGAGACACTGATAATGTTTCTGCACATGTGCTCTTTTATTGCATTTTACTAAAACATTGTGAGAAACACTTGTTGCATGCTACAGTGACCTTCATGTGTTGGAGATGTCTCCTTCGTTGCCACTGATAACTGGAAGTCACTTTGAGTTTTAAACATTTGTATCTTTCCAAATAAGTTTAAGTTCAATGTGCTTGGCTCCTTCCATTCAGCCTCTACTTCCTCTTTGATTAACAGTGCTACATCAGGAAGCTCACAGGAAATAAAACAACGGATAGAAGAATCAGCCCTAATGATGACAAGTGTGTCGGTTCCTCTGAAATTTGGAGGGATAAAAAAGGTGGGATTATGCCCAAAGTCACTCTACACCATCCTAATATGATCCAAAAAGTAGATCTACATTTGTCTTCACATCTTCACATTAAGATATCAAATAAGCATTGCCAATAACATAATAAAATCAGCTTCTGCACATTTCCAACAAACCTAATTTTCACAAAGCAAACTAGAGAAAAATAAAAGAAAATTGTTTAAGATGTACATTGTGGAACAGTAATAATTTCAGATCCTCAATTCCTGACCAAACTGCACATTTTTGTGTATTTTGGTGCCTATATGACAGGCACAGCAGAAAATCTCTGCTGAATTTTCAAGGGAATAAAGTTTAAAAGGTTTGTGCTAAGTCACATACAAGAAATAAAAGGCTATTCTGAAAACATTTATTTGTAGGCTTTTTAAGGATGCTTTAATCATTCTGGCTTCTGGAAAGTGTTCAAGACCTATGGTATTCAGACCTGCCTTGATTTTAATACTGTCCCTTCAAAATCAGTATGAGGTATGCTGTGCTGTATAATGAAACAGATGTTTTTTCAGCTTCTATTTAAAAAAAACAACAACCTAATGTTGGTAGTGCCTATTACATTTGGAATTAGTCATTTTGGTCAGTTAGAGAGGTACTTTATCTTTGTGTAACTGAGTACTGTCACAGGCACAGTCTATATCATTTGCTGACAACCCCCCAATGTCTTTATCATGGATTTTGCCCTGTCAGAATGACACATTACAGGATTAGGCTAGGGATTAGGGATTCTTTCTTACTTGACTTCCATCCTTTTATTCTTCCTCCACAACATTCAACATGTCACCCCTCTGTTTCTGGAAAAGTAAAAATGGACTGAACGGGGGTGCAGAGGATAACAGGGTCAGGTTTTTGCAAGCAGGTTCAGTCCATTCCTTCTGCTTCTCCTCATTTGTTCAGAAGCTCCTTCTTCCCAGTTGGGTAATTTTCAGGCAAATGCAAGAGGGACCATTCTGAAAGAAATAAAGTTCAATGAAATGATATTTGTAAATTGAGAAAAACGTGCAATCAAAGCTTGGATTGGTCATTGAACTCTTAAAGTGTATCTTGGGAATTGATCCATCTCTCCTGTGGATCCAGCATACACAGGTCACACGGTTCTTTGTCGTTGAAAACCTCCAAATAAAACAAAGAAGCAGAATTGGCTTTGAGTTAGAAATGTGGTTGTTCCATCATTCCTTACATTCTGCCTTAGTTTTTTCATTCCTTTCTTTACAAGCTCCTCTCTGTCTGTCGCTCTCTTTGTCTCGCTCCTCCCTCTCCGTCTCCTGGATAGCCTGCCAACAGTCCGGTGGACTGTTCGTTCTCATCCACTGCCTAGAAAACAAGGTCTAAAGTTCAAAGCTGCTGTTGTGGATTTGGCTGAAGGGGTAGAACACAGAGGGAGGCAAGGTCTTCCTGTAAACCCATTTATATATTGTCCAAAATAACTGGAATTTTAGTCTGACATCTCAATTAATTAGAATGAATTAAACTATGTATGGATGAATTTCAATGGGTCATGAGCATGGGTATTGTCAAACGCATCTATGGATATCTACAGGGGCTCTGGCATTTATGCCAACTTTTAGAAATAACAATTTATTTATACGCTGTTACCTATAAGGTTTGAATAGAATATATTTACCACTTCTTTTGAAATGATGGTGACAATGTGACTTAATCCAAAAGATAAATCTTATCTCTTGTCAAATTGAATTGATGAATCTAGTTATGTGTATCAATAGAAATAAAATGAATGTGTCTGGAAAAAAAGAATTATTCTAAATTAACCGACATGGGAAAAACAATTATAATATATAGTTATGTGACTGGTTGAACAACAATTTCTGGGTCTTTACCTTGTAGTTTCATCAATACTTGAGGTACTTTGACCCCATTTTAGGATTTTTGTGGCACGTTTTGTAAATTGAACCCATTTTGTTGTATTCATTTCCATGTAATCTGGACATGGTATCATCATTTGTATTTGACACAGGTATGATACATCAACATTAATAGAAGACGGAAGTCAGTGATAGGGTCCACTGGTATTTTACCTTAGCTCAGCATTCTCAACTGCTGTTATTGTAGTTGCTGCTTGAAGGTTGTGAAACTCCAGGCAGCAGCATCTCTGCAACAGGAAACTCCTGCAGAGTGGGTGTGCGCTTAAATGAAAAGCTTTAAGAATGTGCAAAGTGTGGTTCTGCTCATATGCACAAACATACATGCATATAAAGGTTGTTTAGCACCTGTGTATTTTGGGGGTGAATCATTTATTTTATCGTTCAAGTTAATCTACTTTGACCTATTTTTAGTGAACATGCAGTACCTTGACATTTCTTGTTTTTAAGTTGTGATTTCTGTTGTGTGTTTGTGCTTTGTAAGAAGGCAAATGAGCTGAAAAAGTCAGATATAGAGAGAGAGGGGGGGGGGGGGGGGGGGGGGAGAGAGAGAGAGAGAGACTACAGTGTGTGGGTGTTACAGGAGGAAATATTGGTGGAAAATACTTTGAACTACTTGGCTTGACATTCAAATAATGTACAGACCACCTGAAACACTAGGGAGATTAAGAGGCTTATGTGCTTCCCTTCAATGTTTTATTCAGTTCAGGTTGAATGTGGCACACAATTGTTGTCTTAAAGTACTCATTCATCTTTTGATAACATCAATAGTTCCATTTCTAAGTTTAGTTAAAAATACAACAAACTGTTGTGTGAAAATTTAAATGCATTCTCTGTGCTGGAAAACGTATTTAAAAAAAAGAAAACTTCAGTGTTTACAATCTCGAAGCCATAAGACATTGCTTGACTTTCTTGGGGATTTCCACATAGCTTGAACACGTGGGATGATTTTTGCCGGTAGGTTTTAAACACATTTGTCAGATTTGACAGAAAACAGATTGTCATTAATAGTAAAAATGCGATCATCGTGTAGTAACAGAATGCTCAGTCACGGTGATAATATTCAGTCTGACTCAATAATTTAAACGTCCTCTGTATGACCCATTTAACTTACATAAATACACCCACAAAATATCTAAATTAATGGGAACTTATGCTTGTCTGTAGTTTATAGCATATTTTGAGAGAGCACATTGCTTTATTTAGTGTAGATTTCTTTCTTTCCTTGTTCACAGTTAGGTGGTCCTGTTGCTTTAGCGGTTCATGGACTGTAAAAGTCTTGCAAACTGTGACATCAGATTTATGATAGGAGAGAAGCATGAAGACAAACTGAGCTCAGCACTTTGACTAGACTCCAAGGGGTACAAAATGGGGGAGTGAAGGGAAAACAGAAAATCACAAGTAAGATATGTTTTATCTAAGGCCGAGCAGCAGGGGGACCAGATGTTCCACTTTGCACAGCATATTTTATATGTTCTGAAGTACTAATGTTTACTGTGTTGGATGAAATTAATAAAATGTGAAACCCAAAACAGAAAACATTTAAGCCAGTGGTATCCTTAAAGGCTGTATCAGTGCTTATATGCACTTAAGTGATATCTTTCCTCACAAACTGTTGGCAGCTTGTCTCATGAAAGGACAGTGAGAAACTTTTGTCTACTACTGTTCATGTAAGCACACACAGTTGTGAACCTACTCACTCCCAAAAAGACAATAAAGTGTTCCAACCAATCAGAGAGCAGGATTAGGACTCTGACATCACATTGCTGTAAAAACTTTAATGTTAAAACTGTAGCCTTGGTTGTGATTGAAAAAAATATTGATATAAGTTGAACAAATTAAATTAAATCTGATCACTTTTTTATTTACAGTATTGTTTGATTAATATTATAGATACTTTAGTTTCCTTAAATGTTTCGACCCTATTTACATGGTAAACTTACAGTAGTATTATTGGAAATTCTTGTTGAATACTAGTACTGCTTTAAAATGTGCCCTTTATTTTTACCTCATAATGTTGCTACTAATAGGTGGGAGTAGTACCACCTACTTAAGGATACTACTGGCTTAAAAGCTTTCTGAGTACCCAACGTACAGGCACATCTTGGACATCACATTTTCAATAACAGATATGACTGACTACATTAATTGAACTACACAAATTACCGTAGTACATTTATTTCTAGAGCATTTATTTCTGGGGAATAAATGCTCTGCTGCTCTGCACTTTATTGGTATTTACATTCTGTCCGTTTAATGGCTGTTAATTGTGTGCATAATTGTGTGCAAATGGAATGAATTTACTAAATTAGGACTCAGTGTTTATGATGTGAGAGGTTTTAGAAATTTTAATGACAAAGGTCCACGCTTGTGACTGCAATAGAGAAAAATAGAATCAAAACAAGCAGAATTTCACTGTCTGATTATCCTCTCTAAATGTTTAAAGATTAGTTACAACGATTGAGCAAGGAGCACACATGAATAAATCTTGTAATAACAATTTTAACTTTATAGTTTATTCAGAATTACTTACTATTCTTGTACCCTGTGCTCGTGTGTTATTTGTCTTGCTGCCATTCCTGCCAGTTCTACAAACGACGGTAATCTGTTGACAAAATTCCTCTGAGTCACAAAAAAATGTGTTTAAATGGAAGGAAATTGGGGTGATTGAAAAAAAATTATTAAGTGACAAAACTGATGACCACTAGAGGCCTTAATGTTTGCCATATGTCCCTGTTTTACTGAAGAGAAGGAGGTTTTAATTGTAAAGCACAATTCTTAAATTGAAAGATAATTTTTCTTCTCAAAGATTTCTCTTACTCAAAAGTTTCTTCTCTTACACAGAAATTCAAAATATTCTTTGCACAAATTTTCCTTGGACTGATAATACATAGCCAAAATCACATACTTTCGATGATAATAGGTCTATAGGAAAGCCATTTAAAATGAAATGTATACATTATTTACTCAAGTATTGTCCACCGACATGTCTTGTCTTTGACCACTGTTGTGTACATTTAGTGGAAATGATTTTTCCAATAAAAATTTAATGCAGATAAAAATTCTCCAAAAGACAATTGTGTGAAAAATGTTTGTGTTAAATAACTGTATATGCATAGATTCAACATAAATGCTACTGTGCTTTTCTATCTTATTTAATTATGTGGTTAAAATAAACAAAAAAATAAACAGTTAGACATTTATGTTGGTAAATAAGCACACAGCTTTTGTTTACACTCAGACGATATATTTAAAGTTAAGTAACTAATATATAAAATCATTTAGAAATAACAGTGTTGCCAGACCCACTCATTAAAATTTATACTGCCATGTTTTTGCCCTCTGTGTCTTTTTACATTATTTATCTGCTGCATTATAAAATAGATGTTTTCCCGACTAATGGTTTGTGCATTGTTTTTCTGTGCTTGTCCATCCTGCCAACATGGTCCTGACACATCACATTACATGGTTATAGATGAGAAATCTTGTTTTGCTTTCATGTTAAACACATTCTATGTACAAGCTGTGTTTTGTTATTTTTGGGGTATTCTGTGCAGTTAGTTGCTCCAGACGAATGCCCATATGTGTATGTAACTTCCTGTAAATGGGTGTAGCATCAGTTAGCCAAAATGTAACGACAGCTAAAGGAGTTTAGCTATGTTTGTCTCCATCCTTTGCTTCTCTCACCATTCCACCACCTTCCTCTTGAATTATTTCTGTCCTACCCTTCCTTGCTTCTTTATGCCAATTCCCCCCATCACTTTGTCCTCATTTGACATTATTGAGGCCTACTTCTACGCTCAACCCCCCACAGGCTAGATTCTGCATCCACGTTTGCCCTGCTGCATTTATTGCTGATAGCCCCTCCTCTTTGTCCTCATTTTCCTGTCTTCCCCTCAATTGACCCCTCATTCATGCAAGATTTCTTTCTGGCGGGGCTTGTCCCGCAGCGCTGATGTCTTTAGTTCAACAAAAACATCATAAGCCAAATATGTCTATGGAATTAGACCTTTCTGACTTTTAAAAAGGAAAAATCTGGATTTCATTCAAAACATTATTTTTTGTTATTGACAATGTAAGTAATGTGAAAAATCAGCCATTTGTTCCTCTCAATGTTTTTGGGGGGAGTCTTACTGTTGTTAACTCTGTCTTTTTCTTTACATATAAATTGTTTGCATTACCTACAGTTGAGTTTTTTTTAAAAATTTCTATACATTAGACTATTATTGTCTGGATGTTGCAGTGGGATGGTTATATGGCCTTATTTTTAAAAGAGTTTGTAAACTTGAAAATATTTACCTATTCAACTAAATAAGTTAATTAACTAATTGCCAATTGATTATAATTGTTTTGAGCATTTTCATTCATAAAAGACCCCAACCATTTAGAAATGTTTGAAGTTCCTTCCGGCTGTACAAACAAACTACATAGATGGAGGGAAATGGTCTTGGAGCAGCATTATTATCATGGTGGGAAATTTAAATGGTTCAGAGTAATTAAAACCTGATCCAGAGTGCTTGGGGCATCAGTCTAACCCTAAAACAATGGCCCTAAGAACACAAGCAGGACAACATGAGCTCTGTAAACTCTGGTGTGACTCAACTGGAGCATTGACTTAAACCCAATTGAATATCTTTAAAGGGACCTGACTATGGCTTTCCACCGATGGTCCCATCCAACAGTCCCTGTTCCATGTCAGGTACTTAGATCGGCCCTGACAAACTTTAGGGTGGGGCTTGAGGTTTGAGGTCTTTCTGTCTCTCTGGTTGTCTGTCTGTGGCATAAACCTATACAGATATACGGGTTTATGTGCTCAGAATTACAAGAGATTATTTTTGCAATGTCTTTCCTGTTGTACATCTCAGAGCCCAGCCGGGTGTTGTGGATATTAGAAGAATATGAGGACTGTAGAATATTAGTTTGGCTGTATTAAATGCATCAGTCATTTCTTAGCCTTGGGTGATTGGTCCTGTTTCCACCATTAATGCAATATTTAATTAACACTGCAATTTAACAAATTATATTGTATTGTTTCATATGTGTGTTTTCAAGCACACACACATATAACTAAATTATTCAGGCTGCACCTGCAACGAGGAGAGGGTGGTTGTCATTTGCCTTCACTAAATATGCTAATAGTCCGACACCTGTGTGTATAAGATGAGGCAGTTGCACCCTGAATTGTTTGCTGAAGCGATAACCAAACTTGTACTCTGAGCAGGAGCTTCTGTCCTTTTTCTCTTTGTTTGAGGTTAAGATTTTTATTTTATTTTAAAGATGTCTTTATTCGGGATTGTTTTGTCGTATCTGATCATCTGAATGAATCAGACTCTCATCTCCTTTCCCCCTCTTTTTCCTCGGTCTTTCCTGGTCTGTACAGTGATGGAGCCCATGACGGTGACAACGTCAGTGGTCGGACCTCAGGAGTTCGACCGAAATGCCCCTCGGATTTGCGGAGTGTGCGGTGACAAGGCAACTGGCTTTCACTTCAATGCAATGACATGTGAGGGCTGCAAAGGGTTTTTCAGGTAGGTCTTATTTGATTGGTGTTTTCTTCTATATACAGAAATGATGAGGTGTAACCTCTCATGCCATCTGTTTAAAATAACTACTTTATCTCTTTATCTGCAAGTAATCTTACTCGAGACTTCAGTTGTTGAAGTATTAAGAAGCATTAAATTAGTCCTTTCAACTCCTGCGAGGAAATTTGTGAACAACTAAAGAGAAGGGTTTCCCAAAGCATGATTTACTCATTTTGAATTTGTTCCAACAGGCGCAGCATGAAGCGTAAAGCCTCTTTCACTTGTCCATTTAATGGAAGCTGCACTATCACAAAAGACAACCGACGCCACTGCCAGGCCTGCCGTCTCAAGCGCTGCATTGACATTGGCATGATGAAAGAGTGTGAGTTAAATTTTTGACAAAAGAAATAGAGCTTTAAATTGGCTATTTGTTTTTAGTGTTTTAACCGAGAGGAGCAATATCTCCTAAAATCAACAACAGGGAAAATTTTGCCTCGGCTCTTGTGGAGATAAAACTGACCATGGAAGCACGGCGAGTTTCTTTAAGCTTCATTTTAAGTGTGTTCAATGTTTTACAAACATGTAAATGTCTCATCTACTGATGGAGTATTTATTATTGGAGTATTTATTATTTATTTATTTTACATAGAAATGTGACTAAAACAGACTTTGATTGGGAATTATACAATAACTCATGTAGATGAGTAGACATGTAGATTTGCCTTTTTCAGTGAAACACTGTTAAATTGTGTATAATTAGAAAGCAAAAGCAGTTGTAGTAATATTTTTAGTAAGCATTACTCAGGGGATCAATAATACATCATCATCACCAGAAAAGATCCTCAGACTAATCATCAAATGCTACAAACATTTGATATCATCATTACATTTAATTGCTATAACAAAGGAGAATACTTGCTCTTGCAATTCCTGTGCATACATTTAATATTTCTTATATCTATATAATTAACTGACTGCAAAAAGCTGTGAGTTTAAACAACCTGTTAATTGTTGGCAACTTTACAATTATATTTGAAACAGGATTACATCTTTTAATGTCGTTAGCACACAAAGCACCTGGAGACTCCATTTATCATTGTGTTAGTGCTTTTATGGTATTTAATCAGTGAAAACAGACCCAATCAGATCAGATCTGGTGTAGGCAGACTGCTATCTGCCATATAAACAGACAGGAATTGAATTTAATTGAATTGTTAAACGTATGCTTATGTTAGACAGTAACAAAAAAAAACAAAAAACAGTCCTTTATTCTAACAGATGGGATTGTCATCATCTGGTTTTCATATTCATGATCTATGTAATAATATATCATCAATAATTAAATTTGACTTTTTTATGAAAAGGTCAACTGGCAGTGTTAACTCTGTTGCTTATGCATACACAGTTAGTAGATCCATTTGTATTCAGCATGTCAACAAGTGATTACATTCACATGTCTTAGGTGTTATAAAATTTCACTACACACAAGAGTATTAATATATATGAAATCATTATGTATTCAAATTTTATTTTTTGTCAGATCATTCAAAAACAAAACACTGTTTATTTCAACCTTCATTATTTTTCAAGTTGTCATCTACCCTTAGAAAAATGCAGAAACTGAATTTGACAGTCCCAGTCAATGTAATCAGCTGGTTGTCAACTCCATAAATAGTACAGCTGAAATTGCATAGCCTTTTAATCAATCAATCAATCAATCAATCAATCAATCAATCAATCAATCAATCAACCCACCAACCCACCCACCAACCAACCAACCATCCAGAATCTCAGGGCCTGACCCCCAATAAGCAACAGTGGTAAGGACAGAAGCAGGACAGGGCTCATATAGGGGGACCCTCATGTTGATGGCCAGATGGGCAGAGAAGGGGGAGGAAGTGGGGGGGAGGTAGAGAACAGAATGGATTTACATCATACAAATACATTAATTGCAACAACCTGTCAGTATAAGAGTTGAGTGGGTCAGTGGGGTCAGAGGCTGGCAGGTCAGTGCACAGCCATGAATTCGATGATTCCTTTGACCGTGTGCATTCAGCAGTTGATTATATTCAATTGCTGTGTTGCTATTGTCAAAGGTGTGAATGATTTTACTGTGAACCGTGTAACAACACTGGCAGGTAAGGGACTTACAAGTTGGGGAAGAGACTTTCCCAAGTTTTTTGAAGAAATTGGCAAGCAGTTTCATCTGTGAACTGACAAATACAGTAAATTCTTGAAGGTCTTGGAGCTTAAGCCAGTTTAGAATCCATGGCCGTACGAATGAGATTGCAGTGTGTGATTTGTGTTGTGTGTTTCTAGCAACGTTAGCTTGGCTGCAGAGAGATCTGTTCAGCTTTACTTGTAAATTCCTTCACATTTAATGTTAGTACTTCCTCGCGAATATTCTTGTTCATTCTTGTTCTGCTTTGTTATATACAAGAGTTGTTTTATTTTAACAGAAGGATAGGGGAAATGATTGCAAATTTAAAAACAAAATATTTTGCTGAAGTGGTGCGAGTCATAGGTGCAGAAGATAAAGCAAAGCCCAAAAGTTGAAACATTTTAGCAGTGTTTTTCTTAAGAAGAAACCATTAGATATCTGTTTTTGTCCTACATGTCTTCCTGCCTACATACACCGCTGTGATCCATTGATAAGCCATTCTTTGTCTCAGGATGTGGGTGCCCAGATGCTGTCCTGATTTTACCTCCTTAACATCACAAGCTCCGGGCAATAGTGGAAAAACACAGACCTGCACCAAATTCAACATATATCACACCAAACACGAGCGTGAACAGCCTCTGTTGTGTGGGCTGTTTGGTTAATAAGTAGCCTGCTGTGCACCTCCTGCCTCTAAAACAGGAAAACTGCCCTGTCTTTGTCAGTGTCTTTGGCACCATTCTTGTTTACCATACCCTCACTGTTTGCCTTTCTTCCGATCTTTCATCCTCTTGCTTTGCAGGGCACCAACACACCCTGTCCAAATAGTCACTCTGTTTTGGTTAAGACATGGCACTTTTGGTAAAGTGCCATGCACCTTCCCAGAACTATGGGTGGGCAAAATGTTCTTTTGAAGGTCTGCTTTTGTGTGTGTGTGTCCTCTTACCTTAATGAGCCAATACATGGCTCAGAACCTGTATAATGTTTCAGTCATTTCCTAACCACAGAAGAGCTGCTTTGACTCCCTCTGCCAAATGTGGCCAAACTGTGCCTATTCATGTCAGAGCTCAGTTTGGCCTACTTGGATGCCATTGCCACAAAGAGTGGTTAAGTACCTCTTCTGGCTTGGGACGGGAAAGACATTGAGGTGCAGCCAAAACCTAATTATTGATGGTGACTCAGAAGAGATGAAAGCCAAAGGCTATAAATCCTTTAGTGAAGGAGTCAGACTTCTTAATTTGCCTTTTTAAGCCAACGTAACCAGGCAGTTGTTGCTGTTTACACCAAAAATGCATTTCTTTATCCCTTTCAGTGATTGCAATTGGAACTGCAATCCTTGAAAATCTACTTCAAATATAGTTGCTGTTTACAGGTTAAAGAAAAGTAGTCAGTATTTAGCACAAACAAATTATTTAGCAGCATCTATATTTGTCAATCTTTTAATTTAAGTATCAGTAACTATCTGACACTAATCTTTTATTGATTTCACTCCTTTCAACAGGACCTCCAGGAGTAATTTTGGAGGTTGTGAAATGATGGTATTATGGATTGACAGCTGATTAATGGAAAGAAACGTTTTCCACACTCTTTTAAGGAATAAAACAACACACTTATTGAAAGCTGACACTTCATTAAACTGTATCACTTGTGATCAGGTTATCATTGAGTTATCACCTCAATAAACAGATACAAACACACACACAAACACGCAATTCAGAAAATAAAAGCTCATGAGAGAAAAAAACAAAACTGTGGCACTTCAGTTTGACTTTAATGTTAAAATGCTTGGCATATTGTCTATAATAGTTTTATGTGAAAGCATATCCCATTTAGTTAAAAAACATTGAGAAACACAAACTATATGTCTTTAGACTGCTGGAACTAAGATGAGTACTTTACTGGTCTTTAGAATGGAAAGATTTTATACCATCCCGGTAACTGGTGATGTCATGAATCAGCTGAGTGTTAAATGGCAGCACACCCTGGCTGTCAGAGATAAAAGTTTGCTGTGTGTATTGGAACTAATGGCTCTGGGCCAGACACAGTTTAAGTCTGATTGTCTGTACAGTTGAATGCTTCAGGGGTCACTATGGCGGTCAGGAAGTTATGGCCCAAGGCATTCAGAGGCGTGTACAACATCTTAACAGGATACATGCACACAGAGCCACGTTTCATACATAAACGATGCAAAATCCAACTTCCAAATACTTACTTATTATTGTCACTGACCTTAAATAGGGGTTTAGTATTTCAGGAACATTTTCAATAAGAATTGCCATTAAATGTTTTCTAACTGACATAACATAACTGACTAAACATATTTTTACTCTGAAAATGATGACAATTCTTGAACTATACTGTCAATAAAGTATTGCATATTAATTAATATTAATATGTTAAGGTAAAATGCAACATTTGACCTCCTTTTTTCCCCAACTGCAGCTTTTGGGTAAACTGTTTAACTCTTGTGAATAGAATTACCTTGATGACAAAAGACACACTTTATTATGTCACCTTTTGTGAATGTAGTTGTAAACTAGCCAACTCTAACTGCAGTTTTCTGTCATGATATTTAGTTTTGATTATTATATGAGGTATAGCACATTAAAAAACCACTAAAAAACCACAATCCTTTAAAAAAAAAAAAAAACAGTACTAGCATCCATTTCCATTCCTGTTAACCAGAAAACCTCTTTCCATTACACTGTCTCTAAAATGAACTTTCTCTAAACATCAAACAAAACAAAGATGATTAACTAAACAAAATACATAAGATGGTTCACAGATGGCTGCATGCTGCATGCCAAATTCTGTTTTCCACCTGATAACCAGGACAAGTCATCCGCTTGTGTTCAGGCAGCAGTCGTAACCTTTTTGTCGCATCATGTGACTCACTGTGGTCGTACCCATAAAAAAGCTAAAAACTACCTTTCAAGCACACTACTGTAAGGAGCTTGAATTCTTTAGTAACAACTTATAAATCACCATGTACAAAAATGTATTTTCTTCATTGAGGTCATTACTAGATGACAGTACTTGGATAGACAGAATGTATAGAATATTTTATAGCACGTTTATCATTACCCCATATCTGCAGTGTGTCTCGAGTTTCCGGTGTACAGTGGGGTGTCGTCTGATAACAGCCTTCTGTCGGCTTAAAAAATCTGAGACACAAATTACAAACATACACAACTATGGGAAGCATTTCCAAAGCAGCGTCTTGTTTCAGCAATATTCCTCTGTATTCCATCTGTCACTGCTCTCGTTGCCGTTGTTTCTCCTGCTTTATGAGTAAGGCAAAAGGCACTTAAACATTGACCGTCAGCTGCATAAGCACTACACTGGGGAAATATATGGTTCCTACAACATGGGGTAGAAATAGTTTGAACTTCTATAGCAGCTCCCCCTCCTGCCTTAGCTGCTGCCTTTCCTAAATATTATGTTCAGCATTGAATGCAGGAAGATTTTCATTGGTAAAACAAAAGAAAGAATTCTATTGTATTGAAGTCTATTTGACCTCCTTTTGTTTTCACTTGCAGTTATTCTGACTGATGAAGAGGTTCAGAGGAAAAAGGAGATGATACTGAAGAGAAAAGAGGAGGAGGCAGCCAGGGAGGCAACAAAGCCTCGTCTGAATGAGGAGCAGGCCCGAATTATCTCCTCTTTGGTGGAAGCTCACCACAAGACCTACGATACCTCCTATTCTGACTTCTCCCGCTTCAGGGTTAGTTCAGAACTAAATAGTTTTCTTTTACCAAAACCACACTGGCTGGGACATGGACAAAATCATGTTTTTCTCTACCACAAATATGGGTGGAGCTAGACATGATGTCATGTCGCTGATGGGAGGGCCTTCTGGAGCATGACATCAGGTCAGCCAACATTTTCCAGTGGAAGTAAATTAATGTGTGTAGTGCTCCTTATAGTTGAATAGAGTTGCACTTTGGAACTCTAGCTTAATTTAAAATGTCAATGTAAGTAAAACTCTTTTTCTCAAAGGACAAAGCAACATGTATGTTTTAATAATGAAGATTGCAGCGCTATAGTTGATGCACATTTTGATTAAAAAAATGTTTTTTATGGGGTGGGGGGGATAATCAAATGAAAATAAAATATTGGTCCAAGTTTAAAGAATATTTTAAAGTAAAAGAAAATGTCCAACTAGTGGTAAGTCCTTTTTTTCAAAGAGGCTCATTTATTTGCAAATGTGATCCCTGGGCCCCATGTGGTTTCCATGTAAAGCCCAGCAGTGCGCCAAGCTGTGCATTGCAGTGACAAGATATTATTTCTGTGTGGATCTGCAGCCTCCAGTTCGTGAACGGCCGGTAACACGCAGTGCCAGCAGAGCCGCCTCGCTTCACTCCCTGTCTGATGCTTCCTCTGACTCATTAAACCACTCGCCTGGTAAGATGTTGTTGTTCACTTTCAAGGTTAAGATCGTCACGAAGAGACCCACCTTGCACATTCGTTGGAGTCTGAGTCTGCACATTCACATAATCATTTCTTTAAACAGAGTCAATGGACACCAAGTTGAATCTCAGCAACTTGTTGATGATGTATCAAGATGGTGTAAGCAGTCCGGATTCCAGTGAGGAGGAAACAAAGCTTTCCATGTTGCCTCACCTGGCTGATCTGGTATCATACAGCATCCAAAAAGTCATCGGCTTTGCCAAGATGATTCCTGGATTCAGGTACCCCCCTATTGCATCTTAAATGAATGCAGCTCACTGCATTATCCAATGAAGTTTTTTAACAGTCGCACAGTGACTGTGGGAAATATTGGTATTTTAGTGTCGCACAAAAGAGCTTTGAGAAACTAAAAGTACTCCCAAAATTCATATGAATTCTCTATCATGTTTTTTATGTGCATGTTCTTGTATATCTAATAAGTAATTGAAGGCCTGATCAGGCCTGATCATCTTTGATGGCAATTTTCCCTTCCAAGATCACATGAATGAAATTTCTTAAAGTATTTTTAATTTACAAATATTCAAAGTCAACGACTAATCAGGAGGCTGTCTACTGAGTCACTGAATTGAAAGTTAATGGACATGCGATCAGTTTCAAGAAATGACAGCAGCAAATGTTACTTTGAAAGTGGGACAATAGAGAGAAGAGATGATTTTTTTCTTTTAAGATTTACAATTCCACTAGAATCAAAAAACAGCGGTGTCAGTCTTTATGAGCAGGAGTATGAGCACCAAGCATTATGATATGTAGTGTAGTTAAAAATAGGCCTCTATTTTTAGGGCCTTGTGACAGCTATGGGGAATTTCTGTACACGGGCCATTAGGGAGACGGATTCACATCAAATGCTAAACGTCTAGAACATACTTTATGCACTAATTCCTATCCCAAAATTTAGGCTAAATCCACCTTATAGATTGCTCACTTTAGCGAATTAAAGAAATATTGTTTCAGCATGAAAATGAATGAAGATTGGAGCTCCTACATCTAAAATAAGAGTTGAGAATGTTTAAAAGTCCTTATTTAGGCCATTGTGAGTCCTTCCACCTGTGTTCATATAATACTGTTCAAAAGTAAAATCGTCTGGGTGGAGTTATAAAAACCTGCATTTGCATATTTGTATGTTGCAGGGATCTGACGGCAGAGGACCAGATAGCTCTACTCAAGTCGAGTGCTATTGAAATTATCATGCTGCGCTCAAATCAGTCATTCAGTCTGGAGGACATGTCCTGGAGCTGCGGTGGCCCTGACTTTAAATACTGCATCACTGATGTTACAAAGGGTCCGTTGCTCATCAGTCATAACACCTGAATTCAGAATTTTATTCACTTAAATAAATGTTCAGATCTGAGACAACAATCACTGAGCAAACACACACACACACAGTGAAATGTCTGTGAATTACCACCCAAGATGCCTTTTTACACACACCTGCTGCATTTTACTGTGAGGTTTTTTGACAAGTCTGGTTCCTCCACACACGCCAAGCTGGATGTCATGTAACATTATAAATGCACACAAACAAATTAATCCCACTGTTGCACGTACAATGAATGTTTCCCTGCACCGGAGATGATGACAGCGCTGACTCTTGTGTTGTCCACTTCAGCGGGCCACACTCTGGAGCTGTTAGAACCTCTAGTGAAGTTCCAGGTCGGGCTAAAGAAACTCAACTTGCACGAAGAGGAACATGTGCTGCTCATGGCCATTTGCCTGCTCTCCCCAGGTATTGTCTGTGTTCCTGTTCTTTTCTGTACGCTGTAGCAGTACGTTTCCAGCTGAGTATGACGGTTAGCAGCCTAACCAAGGTAGTTTTCTCTCTAAACTGGACTGGGTTTCTTCTCTTGAAGACGTTTCGCCTTCTATCCAGAAGGCTTCTTCAGTTCTGAAATCGCTGGGGAGAGAGCTTGAAAATATATAGCCCCTGTGGACCATTAGCATGCTAATGATCTGGGTGGTCACCTTTCAGAACTGAAGAAGCCTTCTGGATAGAAGGCGAAACGTCTTCAAGAGAAGAAACCCAGTCCAGTTGACATAGAAAACTACCTTGGATACGATGACCTGGATGATTGAGAATCTACACAGACGGTTAGCAGCCTAAGCAAACGGTTTGGGCTTCCTTAATGTATTAGCATGTTTTTGCAGCTTTCAGTAAAGCTTTTAAAGCTTTTGCTTCGGAACAAAAGCAGGATGTTTACCAAATGAAAATATAAATTTGCATTGGTCATCTAGGAAGTGGTGAAGGGCTGACTGGATGTGTTGCCTTCAGGGGGGACTAATGCATTGTACAGTCAACTATTAACCTGTTTGTCATCATTTCGCAGCTCTTTGACTGACCTTCTCATTTCTTTACCTCCCCTTCTCACTCTTCCCTGCTCCTCCCCTTGGACACCAACCCCCATCTCAGATCGCCCGGGCGTCCAAGACCACAGACATGTCGAAAAGCTTCAAGACCATCTTTCAGAGATCCTGCAGGCCTACATCCGGGTGAACCACCCCGGAGGACGCCTCCTCTATGCCAAGATGATCCAAAAGCTCGCTGACCTGCGCAGCCTGAATGAAGAGCACTCCAAGCAATATCGCTCTCTGTCCTTCCAGCCTGAGCATAGCATGCAGCTCACCCCACTGGTGCTCGAGGTGTTTGGCAGTGAGGTGTCATAGCAAAGCAAGTGTGGCATGCTCTTCCACGAACGTGCCCTCAACACACAACAACCCCCCCTAACCCCAACAAAGCTACATAATCAGAGAAGATGACTTTCAGAATCAGAGAAGATGTAACTTTCACATCTTCATCTGCCCATCCAGCCCCCCACACTTGGGACCTCAACTCAGATGTCTCTAGATTTTTTTGATTTATAGGCAGTCAATGTGCTGTAAAGTTCTACGGCACTAAAATAAGATTTCCCAAACTGCATTGAAGAGTTTGACATCACTCATAATAACTCTCAAACACTTGAGATACAGTCGGGAACCCCCTTTCATAAAGTCCAAAAGCTATTTTTTTACAGTCTTTGTTTTTAACAATTCTCCTCAGCAGATTGTTTACATCAGATTGTTTTAATCCTAGATGAGCTTAAATACACACATTATGATCCTATTTACCTGCTGCCACATATGAGGTGTATATGCGCCACCTATGGTTCGAGATGTCAAATTAGTTGATTTGTTGTTTCTCTGACAGGATACCCAGATGTTTAAGAACTACCACCACAGACCGCCACACACAACTGTAATGCAGTGTAATGGAAGAGGGGTGAAATATTAGGACTGGTTCACCATAAGTAGGAAGAGGAGGGTGGGTAGATGGAGATGCTACAGGGGTTTCACAAAGAATGTATGTATAATCTTTTATAAATATAAAACATAAGCTGATATATAAAGATACATATATACATAATATACAGTCTATTTAAGAGTGACATGGTTTCTTTCATGGGAGTGACCATTATTTGGTATATAATGCAGAGGATTTGAAGGCACTTCTTGAGGTGTGTGTATAAAGGCAAATGTACACGTGCACACTTGCACACAGAGGTGAAAGTGTGTGAGGAGTCTTTCTATTTTTGTGATGTGTGTACAGTATATGAGAATATTGATGGACCACAAGGGGGTAGGTGCACGGGCCCTGGCAGGGGCTATTAGCATTGGATTTTTTTTTTTGACCTGTGAAGTTTGACTGACAAATATCTCAAATTTTGCGGATAGTGAATATCCCCAAAACAACATTGTTTTGTATCTGGTTAGATTGCTGCTAAAGACAGTCAGAACTACACAGTTGGACCGGCTGTTGCCTCAGGGAAACGTTTGATGATATTGTGTACTTAGTGTTAATGGTGTTTGTGGCGTTATCTTACAATCATAAGACAGAAATTGTCTTTCGAGGCTCTAGGCATCACTGTGATTCCAAATCATACTAAATAACAGTGGAAGTAAGCTAAATATGATTACATAAAGAGAAATATTAACAAGCTTATCATTCCTAATCTCTTTAAATGGTGTTTCTTATGATTGTGACGATTGGGAGGTCATTAGTAAAGTTGGCATACTCAATAATGCTTAAGCATTAACGGATTTTTATTAGCCTTACGTTTTGGGGATTGACTTTGGTTTGTTTGTTTTGTTTTTTCCAGGGCTAAGCGACTATTCTGCTTATGGGGGAAAAATCTTGAGCAGTAATACAACTAATATATCGTCTTTAACAGGGGTTTCAGATATGTGGGAGAAATATTTTTTACACTCATCTACTTTTGTATTATTTCAACAGCTAGGTTTACAATATGACTTTCAACATTTTGACGTCACTACATATCACATTTTCTGTCATCAATGCATGCGCACCCCTGATACAGGCCTCGGCCGCCCCCTTGTGGACATACTTTGTAAATACCACTTTCTGGGTGTAAATAGGTTAACGTAAATGCAGGCAAAATAATAAGAGAACTCTAACGTTGAAAGCAAACGGCTCAATATAATACAGCTCTATATGCAATTAGGAAGATTATTTTGTTGTATTCAGGGTGGACAGAGATGACACTCCTGGTCAGAATACTAACGTGTTTGAGGTTGCACCAACGCAAGTCATTTTGACTTCTGAGCACCAAATTTAAATGTCACACAAAACATAATTTCTTTCTTTTTTTTCTGCAGACCCAAAATACACAGTTGTAATCAAACATCTGGATTGTTCTATTTGGCCATGCAGAGATGTGTTATTACTAAAAAGTTCCTGTGGAGCTTCCCGCTGCTCATATTCACAGACATCAGCATATTTCATTCTCCAGGCAACCTCCAGGAAGTGTCCTCTCTATCCATTCCAAGCTTATGGATGTACATCTTTTTCTGTTTTAGCTCTCTTTAAAAAATTTGAATATGCTATTCACAGTATTACTGTTGGTCTTCTAATTTCAATGAAACGTAAGCTTTTGTTCCCCCCCTTTTCTTTCTTTTTCAAAGTTGATTGATGCATGTCAGAATCATGCTGTATAGTTGACATTTGGGAGACATTTAACAGAATCTCTGCGCAGCCATTGATTCGGCTTTGCTCTGCTCTGTGGACAGTCAAAGAACATCGGAGCAAATCCGCTTTCTAACGGAAACCTGTCACACTTTGGGATGTAACCTGAGAGGAAGGAGCGCCCAGAGGCAAAATCTGTACATTATCATCGGAAAAACCGGAACCCAGTTTGGTACCTTTTACGAAATCAAGTGATCATGACCTAACACTGCCACAAACACAGGATTTAACATCAAGAACATGGATGTGCCTCCTTGTTCATCTGCCAGCATTCTAACCGCCTCTTCTGCTACAGCAACATTTACTGCAGGACTACTCTTCATAGCTTTAACTCAGTAGCCAGCCAGGCTTTGCTTTTTGGAAAAACTGTGACGCAAAGGGCTGATGGGAGTCAGGTATCAAGTTGAACCGCTGCGATGGAACTGGATGGTTCTTTAGATCCGTGTGATCCAAAGAACGTCTGACTGGACACTGTGCTGAAACAGCAATGAGGATCCGAGGAGGAAAATAAGAACAAAAAAAACAAATGTAGTGAGATGATATACAGGTGAAGTGACTGAGATGTGGCCTCCTCTCACAACTGTGTTTCACATTGCAGCTCTTCAAAAAAAAAAAACACCTTTATTTTTTAGAAAATTCATCATTTTTCAGAATATTGAACAAAAACCTATCAAAGTGGACTTATTTACATCCAGCATCAAAGCGATTGAAAGGAATGCCGGACAGGTCACGTGGAGAGACTCTGCTTAATTCCAAGGTTCTGAGTGTAAAACTTGTGTGTTTTGACATTGCTAGGCCGCTGTTGAACATCGGTTGTGCAGGTCAGGTACAGCTAAGCGTGACGACCTTATACAAGAGGGCAACAGCACTCAAAAGAACCCAAACGATGCAGCAGAACCTCTCCTCCTCTCAACCTAGCGTCCCTTCAACCCAGGTCAGCAGCTCCACCTCAGTAGCCTTACAGACAGAAACCTCACTCAGCTGGAAACATTGAACAAATACCTCAGTGATATACAGGATGACTTTTTCACAACAGCCTTTAAGGGAACCAAACACAACATCACACGCACGCACTCGCAACGATCACGTCCAAACCATCTCCTCAGCAACCTGTGCAGTGATTAAACTTTAGTATTATTTTCCAACTAAGAGCAAGTCGTATTAAAGCAAGCGTTGTCCATTAGAATTCTTTTTGGCAGTAGAGCAGCTCATACATGAGTGGATCCCGGCGTGTCGACACATCTGTCAGCTTTACTCACTCGATCCTGCCTCATTCTGGATTTTGCTCTTTGTTGTCTCAACAAACATGACGCATCGCTGAGCTTTGGCGCTGCGTTTAACATACTACCTCTTTCTTCCGCACATATATATTATATATATTTTTTTGCATTTATGCTAAAGCATCCATTCTAAGTTTAACACTAATTTAGTTTTTGGCATGTGTGTGTACAGTTTGTAACATTTCAAATGCTGGATAAGTTTTTGTTCGTACCTCAACTCTCTAGATAAGCCTACAGATCTTAAGTCAGTAAACGGAGACCTCGCATCATCTCACAAATGTTGAACATCCAATGCAGAACCAGATATATTCACATTGCAGCCATGTCCCCAATCTCTCCCTCGTGAGATGCAAATGAATGCAGCTTTATTCTTGTAGTTGGTACGGTGTGTTGGTTAGGTTAGCTTCAGTGTGCAGCTCGGTTACTGATTTTAGGAATTTGCGACGCACAATTTCTAACGCTAAAGCACAACCTAACTAACCTTTTATTACCCATGTAAGGAAAACTCCCGAAAGCAGTCATAGAAGAAGATACCAACAAAACAGTGGATACGATGAAAAAGTGGCCTTTTTTTTTGCAGTCTTTCCATCGTCGACAACTTTTTGCCTTCTGTCCCTGGTTAACACTGCGCTAACGGAATGCTATGGACAACACTAACAGCAGCCAATCCGAAGAAGGCATTGTCGAGTTAAAATATAACCGTCTGCAAATCTTTATAAGATGAAAGATGAGCACGGTTCATGTTAAATTTAAAGCAGACTACCCACCTGGGAACAGAATATCAGTTATGATCAACCAATTGAAACTAAGCGTGAAATTCTTGCATGTGAGGATAATTGTGTGCCCGCTCTGAACTTTACTGAGGGAAACACACTATTCATTGGGTTTGAGTGAAGGCTGCTGGCTTGTCAATCATGTGGGATACTACTCTATTTTGGTTTTGTCCACCGTCTCGCTTCCCTCAAACATTTGTGGCACTGCAGTGTTGTTATCGCTCTTTTAAAACTCCTAAACATGCACTCGTTCTGCTGCTGTTATTCAGGTTTTAGGCCTTCGTAATCGTGCATCGTTTTAATGCGCATGTGCGAGCAGAGACACCCCTAATGCTAGCACCCACAGACACAGAAATGCTCAATAATTTTGATCAAATTCTGAATGGAGCTATGAAAAAATAGCAGGATATTTCAAAACATTGAATTTTGGTTGCTGATCCATGTTGTAGGGATACAGCCAGGTAGAACCGTTTTCTGCTGTCCTAATCGAAGCACGTTTCAGCTTCTCTGCTACCTCTTACAGTGTACGCTTGCTCATACACTCATTTCTAAGGCCGAACACAGACAAACACGCATAAAAATGCCGACTCGTGTGCACTACTTTTTCTCACACCAGCAGTTATTTACCAATGACGCACTCATCTTTCTAAAAAAAATATCTGCCACATGACATCAAAAATGTTTCTTTGTCATTTTCATCTCCTTTTAGTTTTTTGGGTTTTTTTGCTTTAGATTTTTCATTGGTGAGTAGCCAGGTCGTCAGAAAAATATATTTAATTTAGAGAACACATCATGTTTTGTGTCTTTAAAACCAGGAGAGAAAAAAAATGCACATATTGCTCAGCTCAGTTGTACCTTGGTGTGCCTAAAACCCACAGCCTTATTTTGGGACAATATCAGGTTTTAAAGCAGAATACAGGATGATCCATTTTGTATCGCTGCTGTTTCAGTGGGTGTTTTGTTCCTTGCTTCATATCCACACATTTATTCATCATTTCTCTGCTGTTTTCTTTCTCTGTTTCATTTTTTTTGTGCTTAGCTGATGCTTCAGCACATCAAGCTCAACTGGCTTAAAAAAACATACAGTACAATTTATCAGGATTGTGAGACTAATAGAACTTGTTTGACTTTACTAAATTTAGAAGGTCCAGCATCACCAACTGTTTTTTCATTAATTCCTGTAAAAAAAAAAAAATACAAAATTGAAGACCTGAGATATTTATTTTGTGCAGTAAAACTCTCGCAGGCCTTCCAGATTCTCGAAGGGACTTGTCTTATCAGCATACATACAGTTGTCATAGCATCACCATCAGCAAATAAGAGTATTTAAAAGATAGCAGAAGTAACCTTTGACAACAATGTCCCACCTTGTGAAAAATCACAACCTTTTTCTTTTCTCTCTGTATCTTTTCTCTCCTTGCTCCCTTTTGTCTTGGATGTTGATTCATTGTCCTTTGATTACATCTGTTGTATGTAGTAAAAAATATTGTTAAATTGGGCAAAATTACAAATAAAGAAAGCTGTATATAAAGATGCAACCATGCCTCCCGCGCTGCTGCTTTATTTTCAGAACACAAGCTCAGTTCTGATTTTGTTTAAGATTTATCTCATTCAGGTCATTTAGGAGTAGGATTCGTGAATGCTTTTTTTAATTATAAGATTATAAGATTGTTTTGGAAAAGTGAAATACTGAGACGTATTCCATGATTAAACGATTGAGTTTATGGTTTTGGCCGGTAGAGGGCGCCATGTACTCAATGGATACTTGATGCAGGTATACAATGGTGATTCTTTTTTATAATAATTACTGCAAACGTGTTTAAGTTAATAAACGCGCTACACACTACACAAATTTGCAAACATGCAGCAGGTCTCTCCCATTATTTCGTCCACCTTTTGCACCTTAGTTATTTTGTTTTTGATGTAGAAAGTTTCTAAATGGTAAATGAATGTCACGATATAATCTAACAAAAACCTAAAACTGGGTATAAAATAATTCATGATCCAGGATATATGTTTGAAAAATGCTGCTCTTTGGCTCTAGGCAACTCTGACACGTACAGAATTTTACAAGAAACCCCACCCTGCCTGTCCCTCGGGCGAAGAATGCAACGCCTCACAGTCTTCCACTGTACAAACCTGCTGCAGTGGCTCTGGCCTGCACATGATGACAGTCATCCCAATAACATTAACACAAAGTTCTTGCATGTGACTCTGCAGGAGATGCCTCACATGCATGCATGTGTGACAAAAAGTGGACCCAAAGACAACAGAAAACAAACAAACAATGTTTTCTCCTATTTGACTTATTGCTTGTAAAACTGTCCATGCAAAAAAAACAACAACAACATTTTGCTGTTAGCTCATTGTTAGTGACACCACAGCATGTCAAGGTTGAGTGACTCTGTTGTCAGGCTGGAAATAAACATCAACACTAGAGTCGCCTTCATGGTGGTTTTCATTATAACTTGTACTTTATGTCCTTTGGCGCAGGCTTCTCGTCATGAATGACACAGTGTGCCTGGGCGTCTTGTTGCATTCCTGTATAGTTACTAAATTCAGCAGTGTTGGGAAACGGCCACAGTGTAGACGATGGTGATGTCCGTGGGTGTCGTAACAGTAAAACAAATCAAAACTTGAGGAAAGGGGATGAGCATTTTGTAGTTCCGTAAATTGCAGCAGTGCCTTGCACTTCCTTCTTCCAGTTTCGGGGTAAATCTAGAATCCAGTCGACCACATTCATAAAGAACTTTTTAGGGACAGTAATGCAGCAACCGAGTACGGTTCCTAGATTCTGCCATCTGTGGATGGCCTCATCAGTGAAGCAGGGAGAGTGTCTGAAGTTTGTCGGACTGTGTCATCACCAGCCTAATAAAGCGCTCTTGGCAGGAAGGGTTAAGGTCACAGCTCTGCAGGATTAGAGAGATGAGGTGTTTCTCTCTTTTATGTTATATGTGAACAGTCAAGCTTGGGTCATGTTTGGCTGTTATGATCTGATCAGTCACCACCGAGTTTCAGAATTTGTCAGAGGATTGATTTGAATTCAGATTTAGACCGTAGAATTCTTTGCTTCTGCATCAAAGAAAAAAGCTGATTGATTTGGGGCACTTTCATTGAGCACACAGGATGCATAAATGTATGCTTACTTCTCTTGATACTTCTCGATACTTTTAATGTCTTGGTGGTGCTTGGGGGGAGGTGAAAACAAGGAGGGTGTGGTGTCTAAAATGAGGATCACAGCGAGGGAGAGCGGAGATGAACGAGGTTGTGGTAACACTGCTGACGCACATGTGAAACACTGTGGAGAGGGAGAGAAAGGAATCTCTGGCAGGGATCGCCAAACCTCCAGACGAGGTCAGAAAGCCACTGGCGACATGTTGAACTCTCTCTCTCTCTCTGTCTTACATTCTTTATCCTTGTCTCTCGCCCATAACATGGTAATAACAATATAAAAGGAACAATCACAGATGGAGTTGGGTTCATGGAGACTAACAGAAGAGGAGATTAGCCCCCATAACAAAAAAAATACATTTTTGTCCTCGTTTCTTAAGACTTTCTCTGTTATAGTAACGTGCTAGCTTAAGAACCATTGGAAATTATGTTTTATTAGCGGTGAAATCATGTTGTTGATGAAATTTTCTAGCAGTGTTCATGTCAGAGCGCCGGATAAAAGACAGATTTTACCATCCCTAGAGTGACCAGACGTGATCAGGGGTCATCACCGTCTTCAGACAAGTCTGGAGTCGCGAGGAGATGTGACCGTGACCACATTTCACTTTACCCCTTCACTTATTCTCTCAGGGGAAAAAAAAGAGAATCAGAGACCTCTACTTACAAAATGCACCTCCCTGATTTCTCCCTGACAACAAATCATTTAATCAGGGCCGTGCGGGGTGAGACCTGTTCCAGTGGTCATCAAGCCATGACTTCATTACAGGACACACAATATTCATGCATACGCTCACATTTAGGCATAATACGGGTCTTCAACCTGCAGCAACAACCTTTGAGCTGTGGGTGGAAACCCCCCAAAGCACAGGGAGAACATATAAACTCCATATAATTAAATGTAAGTAAAATCATTCATGCTTAAATGTTGTACTTTTGCTTGTTCTTTACCTGTTGGAAGCATATCCGGATCACTTTCATTGAACTGCTAGACTTGAATCAGTATAATTTTGGAGCTTATAAGAGCTGTTAGCTGTGCAAGACTGGAGGATACAGCGATGGTTTAGGGGTGACTAAATGAGAAAGATTTTAGAGAACTATGCTTCTTTTTCCAGGGAGCTAAAAAAGAAGATGCATGAGGCACAACCAATAATATGTCATTGTATCCACACCCCTCCCCTCCCCCTGCATCTACCGCTCCGATTTGACCTGCTCCAACCCATCTATCTACTTAACCTGACTAAGAAAGGTGAGAATCACAGACACAACCAAGCACATTTAGTCAACATAGCTGCTGATTTTAAAATATAATACATTTGGGTTTTTAAAAAATTCATCCTATACAGGGAAAAGAGCTGACAATTAAAACCACGTGTGGAATGTATTAATTTGTGGGTTCAGATAATGTTCTGAGTGGAAACAGACTGTGCTGCCATTGATGTTACTACAGCACTCCAATTTTAGAAGAGTCCTCAGCTTGGCAGAGAACCCAATTCACCAGGATGGTTCAGTATATCCCTGAAATCAGCAATTCATTGAGTGAAATTAGGAAGTTCATATACCGGTACTTTTTAAGCGCTTGTTTCTGTGGAGAAAACTGATCAGTTTAACTTATTCGCTCTACAATATCTCCTGTCTCGTGTTTGTCTTTAGGGTAAAAACGCCAAGGGAACATAAAGAGCATCTGGAAATATTAAGGCCAGAGTGAATCTTCGCCTGCTTGATCCCTCACAGGCATCATAAGTGTGGAGATTCAGTCCGAGGGTGTCTGTGGATCACATGGATCACACGCAATGATGCCATTTCTGCTGTCTATAGGCACCATGCAGTGGCCAGAATCTGCTCAATCTCATAACCATTCTGGAGGTGATTGTTGGGATTAGACTGTCAGCAAAATCTGTTAATGGTGTCCAATGGTGTTCTGGTAGTAGGGGAAGGTGCCAGATAACCTTCAGAGCACTGCCAAGGTACCCTTGAGCAAGGTGCAGAACTGACAAATGCTCATATAGGGCCTTGAACTGGAGACTCATCCAGGGGTGGACACCTGCCTTCACTCACTGTGTACCCTCCCGCGATAAAGCCGTTAAGATGAGACACAGGTTGGGTTAGAAAATGTTCTTTATATGCTGTAGATTTTACTGTGGTGAATAAAGTTTTTGCTTCTTCATTTGGGCTTTTCTTAATTATTTTAAGTGTCACGTAAGCAGAATGATGTTTATGTTAGACTGTACACAGCGCGTGAATGCAGCCTTGCTAAATTTGAATGTTGCATGTTCAGACTTACATAAGCATTTTCAAACAGTGTCTCTGTGTGTGTGTGTGTGCACGTGTGTGCGCCCGTAAAGGTGTGTGTTAGCAGTTAGAGCGTGGGAATATGGTGAAGGATTTCTGTGGTATTTAAATGTTTGTTATTAGATATTACCACAAGGGACCTTGACCAAACCCCCAGATCTTCCTCCTCGTCTTCCTCTAATAACAGAAAAGCCCAAGAATCGCTTGAGGTGCGTAAAACTATTGTTTAAAAAAAAAAAAGTCAAAGAAATTTGGGGTCATGCTGTATATATGGGTGTAGGGTGATTCTGAGGCGAACACTTCAGTAAATAAATAGTTAAAATGTTTTAATGTAATTGGTTTTATTTTGTGGACAGAAATTTTTTATAAAAGTTGTTTCACTCCCCTTATTTTGATGTATTTTTCTGTGTATTTTGATGTGTTTCAATGATTTGATCCAACCCCTAAACCTGCGTTTGCATGGATCAAAACCTTTTAAACTAACATGACACTGCTCTCCAGTCCAGTTCTTCTGTCCTTAGCAGCTTATCCAGAATTTGAATCTTGAAGGGGGGGTGTGTTTGAATAATCCCTGATAATTAATTAATGAAAGATTAATAAAACGATAAGAAGAAAATATAAACCTGTATGCGCAGTATGTCCCACCCATATTCAAACCTAAAAAGTTGTATTTATTTACGGTAATAGACTGAACTAGTGTAGCTCTTCAATCTCCTGCTGGAATCGGAGTCATCTGGCATTTTGCTACACGACACTCTCATGTAAAGACGAAGAAGTCCAAGGTTTGGGTGGAGCAGACAGATGAATGGATTCATACCATACTGTAAACATCTTGTTTGACTTACTCCAGAACCCATTGTATTCTCCTCAGAACAGCCAATTGCTTCCATCCTCATCCTCTCACACCACGTGAATCCCTCGTCCAGAGTCTGTTTGTTGCTTTTTCATTGTGAATCAAAATCCCAACGACAGACACAGCCCAGATACACAGCAGGGGGTCCCATTCGGGGTCTTTTGTGTTCAAGATGAAACTAATGAACAGGCTCAGAGACAACACAGTCAAGACCACCAAAAAGTGTCAGCTACTTCCACGAGTTTCCTATCCACCATTCAGAATGAGGCTGGGGTCTATCCCTTGAGAAATAACCTGGACAATCACCAGTCCTTTGCGGGGCAGGAGTCACAGACGTGCAAGTTAGAGTCGCCATTGAGCAGAATGTGCATGTTTTTGCTGCATGGTAGAAAAACCAGAGCACCTGTGGAAAACTTGCAGAGAAAGGCCAGAGCTGGAATCGAACCCACAACCTTGACTACAAGGCAATTGTAGCACCACTAACTCCCCCCCCCACACACACACACAGAACAACAATGACAGAGCATTTGAAACACTGCCTCAGAATCAATCTCAGGACACAAAGTTATCACCACTGAATCTATGCAGGCCTCGGGACAGGAACTGTAAATAAAAATAGAAAATATGGAAAATATACATTAGGACACTACTGTAAATATGTAGATACTAGGGATGGGCTCCATGTGTAAACTACAGGCTAGAGCTTATAGAGGCACACTTAGAGCTGTGATGTTAGATATGACAACATAAATTTACAACTCTGCACTTATTCACTGCTAATCTTTTGACTCAATATGCACAATTCCAGATTAGCGCCACCTAGAGACAGTAGTTTAACATATTTAATTGCATTTTAATGGGATTGTCTGGATATGAACTTAGACAGATTTCAAGATGAAAACTGCACATGACATACCACCTTTTTTTTCCTTTTTTTTTTTAAAATTGCAATCACATGGATCTATAACACACTCCAGATAACATTCTGACTGGAGTATTCCCAGTCCTCCCACATCAGGCCTTGTTTTCCTTTTTTATCGTTCAATCCATCTGCTCCCAACTTTCTTTATTCCGGTTTGTTCCCCTCATCTCTACATCACTGCCTTTCAGCTATCTCTTCTTTTTTTTGTGAGCATAATCACCGAGACTCCAAGCTTTTCCGCACAAGCAGCCAAATTTATCCTTGTGGTTTTCCGCGTATTTATTTTTGGGCTTTCTTGAGGGACAACATATCTGCGGGAAAACCAAACAGCCCAGAGTTGGTGCTTCCCCTCTGGGGATTGTCACAAGTAGTACATGGATTAAAAATAGGAAAGAGTCTTTTTTGTTTGTTTTTTGGGATTTTTTTGGATCGTCAAGGACCTCCCAATGGTCCAGTCCTCCAAATGCTGGGAGAGGACAGGAAGGATAACCAGTCATTTGTACTTTTGTGACTGTGTTTTTATACTGCTCTTTAAAAACAACATTTTTTTTACACGATTTAAAGACAGCGTTAGCATCATATCCGCTTCTCTCTCCGTTCCTCCAGCAGTCCTCCTGGAAGAAGACTTGTTTCTATCATCCCTTCAGGAAAAGGTTTCCCACATGCTTTTCTCTCAGCTGAACTCGAAGGTTGTCGCTGTAGGAAGTGTGTGTGGGTTTTGTGGAATTCTGGGATAGGAAAAAACCTCCTCCGCTCTGACTTGTTGGTTTGACCTATGTGTAACATGCTGTCTGCTACAGCGATCTCCGACTACTGTTGCTGCCGCTAGTGCTGTATTCATGGAAACTGTTGCCGTGGGGTGGGCGACTGGTGCTCGGATTGCACCAAGGGGAGATGGTGGGCGCTTTGTTCAGGTTGATTTTTACTGCAGAAGTATTTAAGATTGCTTACTTTGCTTTTATTGGCCTTCATCCACCTCTGTCATGAGTATGATGGAGGTACCTCCCTGTAAAAATCCATACTTCACTTGAAGGCAGTGATTTTCTTTTCAACCATTAATGAGAATTAAAGCTTGTCCTCCCATGAAACTGTCAGCACATAAAAGAATGTTATTTCTTCCCTTTTCAGACTTGTGTTTGTATGTATGCAGCTGAAGTCTATATTTTTACTTGAAAAACACCTTAAAAAGCCACTAAAATGTGTGCCGTGATCCCAAACCGCTAAAAGAGAGCTAGTGAACAACAATCAGACTCCCCAGTCTTTCACCAACCGCGAATGCATCTCAGGTGTTATGTGAAATGATCTATATTTTGTCTTATCTCAAGATATACACATAGGTGGAGATAAAATTGCCGTGATAAAGTTGAGTGGGCCGAGCTCGGAGTGAGGACATCTGAAGACGCGCCGTCTTTTCCATTAGCAATACCTTCTACAGGGGAGTAAATATACTGTGTAGCGATATTGTTCTCTGGTCTCTGGAAGTTTGGCATCTATTGCACGTGTATCCATCCCAGGAAGAGGGACTGTGAAGCAAACACTGCTTTGTTGTTTTTGGTGCTGAATAAATTGGATGTGTATTTTATTAGAAGGCAACAGAACACTCCACCATGGATACCCGATATATGTGTAAAATGGATCATTTGTAATTCTGCGAAATTCAGTCCATCCACACAGTTTGAATGACTGTGGATGATACAAATCAAATCAAATCAAATCCCCACTAGAATACAACCAAAAATATACGTTTTCACTGTTAAGAAACACGTTTGAGCAGCAACATCAGACGGATGATATCGCCTTCCCAATGTGATTCCTGGTGGTGGCGACAGTTCTGTAATCCTTCTCTGCAGCACATCCTCGAAGGCTCGGAAATGTTGAGGGTGAAAAATAATGCATCCAAAATAGCCAAATACCGCAGGACAATATGATTCATTCTGAAAGAAGGTGTTTTTCTAAACAAGACAATGACCTCAAAGGAATGAAATAACAGAAAACGTGTCAAATAACAGCGTCCATGCGTGCATGTTCAGAACTGCGTACAGACTTACTGCGGTGTGATTGCATTTGCTAAAAATGGAGCCTTCTCATCATCTCATCTGAAGGTTAAAACTCTTCTCTTCCATCTAAATCTGGAACAAAACTGTTCAAAGGTTAGTTTTCCACCTTATTTGGCCTTGGTCTGCACTCGCTGTTCCTAATTGCCTTGGCTGATTTGTCACGGACAGTTTATCTGGAAACCAAAAGAAAGGACGTCTGCGGCTGCTATTAGCAGACATGGGTATGATGAACTTCATTCGAAATGAAAACAACAGGACAGCTCATTTAATTTTGAAGGTTTGCTGCCTGTAAACAGATTTATGTCTACGTCAGCACCACAGCTTTCTTCAATGAGCGACTCACCAGGGTGGGCAGGAGCCTCCACAGGCTGCTGTCACTCAGCAATACAGAACATGAGCGTTCACACAAATATCAACAAATACTGAATATGAGCGATTCCTGCTTGGGTTTATTCATTTAAATAAATATGGTCCTCCACTTGCCGGTAGGTTTGTCTAAAGTCACACATACTATAACTCTGCTACAAGTGAGAGAAAAGTGTGAGTTACTGAAAAGGCCATTTTTGAACCGATGTTAAATAAAATAGAAAACCTCATGCGATGTGTCACCAAGACAAAATTAAAACTTTAAAGATGGTCCAGTGAAGGAAAAACACTGATCATCCTCTGCCTCAGAAAAATGAAGCCCTACTATGTCAGACAACGTGTTTGTTTCTTCAGGAACATGAAGAAAAACACTGTATGTTGGTCTGTGAATGTAAACGAAAAGAATTCAAAGAATACTTGATAAGACATTTACGTAGAATCTCAGCCTTGATCACTAATAACAGGAATTACAGAAACAGGTTTTGCAGTCTGATTCTTCTGATTCTTCTCAGCTGTTTCAATCTTCTCTTTTGCAGTTCTGCTCTCTATTTTGGTTTGTGTGTTTATTTAATTATGTTTCATTTACTTTTTAAGGAGCCTGTTGCATGAATCATAGTTCCTAGCTTAGAAAAGCTTTACTATGAACTTTTCCTAGCTTGTGGCCTTACATATATACCATCCGTCTGTAAATTGTTTAACTGCCTCACTGACGTCATCACGACATAAACGAAAACAGATGTGACTTTGGCCCCAAGTCAGTTTACACTGGTCTAAAAATATCTGGATCCCATAGAGAGCGTGTGTGTGTGTGTGCGTGTGTGTGTCCACAAAATAGGAAATGACTTCATAAGACTGTAGGACCACAGGTGATGGTAGATATGAGAACACACAACTGCACAAGGGCAAAAATAAAGACACTATTGAATATAAAGCAGCTGCACCAAAGACACACACACACACACACATACACACACACACACACGCACACAATCAGAGCCAACCCCCAGGTCAGCTGCTGAGTGTGATATTTATTTTAGTTGGTCTGGTCTGAGTTAAAAATGGAATGTTTCAGCTGCATACTACACTTCCTGTTTTGACGGGTCTTTCCCCGAGTTGTTTGCTGAAATAGGTCCCTGTTCACTGCAAAATGGATGTCTCACCCATGGGAGATTTGCATTCCCTTATTCATCGTGCATGTTAATGCCCAGTTTCCCCTGATCTCTCTTTGCATCTCTTTTTTCTTGCTGCCTGTCCATATGGCACCACAACAAGAATATAGCTTCGTTTGTGTGGAAGCGTGGAACAGGTTTAACATTTTTGTATTCTCTGGACATGCTTTACATTTAAATCATGGGCCACATTTGGGTGGGGTACCAGTGTGGAGGGAGAATAATGTTTTCCTTACCATTTTGATTAACTTTTGATGGAAACCTTTAACTCCTCAGAGGAATCTTCCGAGCAGAGTTGAAGTTCTCCCAGTGCGAAGCACAGACTTGAACTTTTCCCCTGTTCTACAGCAGCTGCTGAGTGGCCAGTTGTGCTGGCATTTCTCTGCTGTAAATATCTTCATGTCAATGTTGAGTGCTAGAAAAGATGATCATCTTAAAACCATAAGAGCTTATAATTGATCATGACTACAACTGCAGTCCAAGTCAGAAGCGTGGGCCTCCATTGAAGCGTTGTGCAGATTAATAATTAAAGCCAGCATTTAGCTCTTCTTGGAGCTATCAATCAGTGAGACTAATCATTTCTTTTTGAAATTCCACAGATCAGTATCTGAAACTGAATCTAATGTGACGTGTATGACTTTTTCAAGCCATAATGGCTAATATGGATTATAATGGCAGGAAGTGAAGAGAAACCAAAATGCATTTTGGATTGTGAGATAGTGTAATAAGGCCCTTATCTCCTTCTTCATCACTATAATTCACAGCAGGTAATCATCTGAACGCCACATTTCCAGCCATGTGTTCCCAACTGTTCACTGTCCAATTCGCTCACTTTGTAACAAATCCTCTGCTGACAAAACAAAGTAAACACAAACTCCTACAGAAAGAATAGCTGCAAGATGTAACATTGATTACGCACACAGATACACACAGACACCCACACACCCCCACACACACACAGCCGTTTCCCTCCCTTGTCTGTAATCTGCAGCTGTTTCTCCTAAAACTGCTGTTGTGTCCTTCAGAAAAACATGTGTGTGTGTCTGCGTGTGTGCGTGTGTGTGTCTAATCGAGAGTTAAAGATAGGAAAGGCAGGACTGTGAATGAAGGAGGTGGGTTGGCAAAAATCAGATGCACGTGTGAATGAGAGGATGGGAGACAGAGTTGTGGACGAAAGCAAATTCCCCCACCAGTTCCCCCTGGGAGAGCCTCCATTCTCCTTTCCTCCCCGAACCATTGTGCTTCCTCTTTAACTTCTTTCCTCTCTCCGTCCAGCTCTACATCCTCAGCAAATATGCCCTCACAAATCTTTCAGGAGCACTTGGTTTTGACATAAATGTCAAGTAGGGAGCTGGCCTTGCGCACATCACGTCATGTATAACATGAGCCTAAGGAGTTGCTGCTCTGCCATCTTCTCAGTGAGCATTCACAGAACAAAAAAGGCAATATCAAGATATTGATTTTTTTTTTTTAAAGATGCAGGTGCAGAGAAATACACCTTTCATTTCATAAATCGAGCACGTTTTCTCACTCTAACAGCTATACTGTAAATCAAAGCCTTCGTTTTACTCAGAGATTCATCCTCAATAGGAGAACCCGCCCTGCCCCCCTCATCCACCCATCAATTCCCTCAATCCACATCATCTCAAGGAGTTCTTCCAAAACCAACACAAATACACGCACTTCACTCTTTCAATCTCTCTTTCTGTGACCAAAAAACAATAAACTGACAACATTTAAAGCACTTTTTCATTACAAATGTACATTCACGCTCTTGCAGTTGCATCACATAATGATGGGAGTTCATAAACGCCCGTCAGGAATTAGGAAAATCCATTCATGCAGAGTCATACACTGAATATGCAGCTGTGGAAGCTATTTTAGGGCTTGTTTTGCTCAAGGACTCTTTGCTTTGTTCAGTCTTGTTTCTTAACAGCTGAGGCACCAAAATCTGCACACGACTCAAATTTCTTCTTAATCTCCCAAACAAATATGTTTTAACACATGGCTCCATTTGCTATAGCATACTGTAAAATAAACTGAATGCAGGTACTATTACTATACCATAAATGGCACCTAATAAATATGGATGCTATGTTTAGCTACATGCACTTATATAATTACACAATACATCTAAATTGAGTAAATAGGTTAATCTACTCTGAGGAAAAAAGAGCACAAGTTCATTCAACAATTTACAAACCTACTTTATGAGCTGTTATACTTGTAATGTGCTTTACTGAATAAATGACACTTGTTTACATTTCTGGCAGCATCATGTACACACCTACAGTATGTTTGTTTGAATGAAAACAGGGTCTGTGCCTTCAGAACAAGTTGTTAAACAAGTTTGTGTAAGCTGTGAATTCCAAATGGCTGCAGAGTTGAACCTGGAAGGTCCAAAAGCAATTAAATCCACTTTTTACAATACATAAACAGGCATATTTTCAGCTACGGTATGATGGACAGAAAAACCTCCATGTTTTTCTGGCCATTCCCTCTCACTGTAGAAAATCTTAATTTTAATACTGCATACAACAATGTGTACATGAGAATGAGGGTGATTGCAAACACAAACGTCTTAAAAAATTGGTTTAAAATTAGCCTTAACACAGCTGGCGCTATGGCGTCATTTCCTGTATATGAAGGGATCGTTTGTGGCAGTCCTGTTGTCATAGCGAGTAACCTTGGGCGAGTGCCTTCATAATTTGCGTATTAAATATTTACTACACTTTAAGCCAGACGTTTATACTTTTGATGACCTAGGAAATGTTTGCATGTGTATGTAGATGTGTGTTTAACTCTATTCAATTCAGTTTTATTTATGTGCTTTCTGGTTCTATACTAAAACTTATAACTTGTGTGTGTGCGTGTGTGTGTGTGTGTGTGTGTGTGTGAGAGAGAGAGTGAGAGTGAGAGAGAGGGGGGGGCACAAAGTAAGTGGTGTGGCTCTGCCTTCTAACCTGGGTCATGTATTTTTCATTACATTTAACCACGTTAACCATATTAAAACACACACACGTGAACGCATGCACACACATACACACACATGCACAGGAAGCAACAATCATCACCAAAAGTTGCATAAAAGTTCTTGAACATGTGGATGCTATAAATTCAAATGGATCTATAAATTTTTGAGTAACACATTTGAGTTTGTTTGTTTTTTCCTGCAATAGAATATTTGGAATTTGATGTTTCATGTAATGTAACTTTGTCCAAACCCAGGCTGCCATGTTAAAGCGACCATGACATTGACCATCTGGACATACTATCTGAGTTCAGGAAGTTCAAATAAGTGAGACACATGTGCTGTTATAAAATAAATATATTATTCACTTTTACTACTCCCTTAAAGAAGAATAAGAAACCAGATCGTTTAAAATTTTGCTTTCATGAATGATCGTGTGTTTTGGATACCTTTCTTTACAGCGATTGTAAACGGCGAAGATGTTGTACTTTATCCACTTGGCAGACAAGAAACATTTTTTGGTCTGATATGATGAATCCTTGCCACTGTTCCAGGGGTATTTAAAGACTCTGCTTCCTCAATTATGAAGCCTTTCAGCAACTGCTAATAAACACAAAGAGAGTTAATGAGTGCTCGGAGACTGGGGAGTATTACATTTCATCTAACACTAACATTCTTTAAGTAGGTCAAGTCGAGCAGTGTTTCCCAGGCCTTTCCATAAAACTACTGATGTAACGCCGGCCTACAAAACAACAGCAGCTGCAGGGATCATGGATTTGGATGCAAATGTAGCCCCTTCTTTTCCCCCCTAACATCATTTTTACTGCTTTTGCTGCCTTCTTACCTTTATCCCACACTTAATCAAATAGAATCCCGATCTCTGACCACAGATGTTTACTTGCGCAAACATCACCTTCACCTTTGTGTTTTCCTTGTAAGCAAACAAGAACTAGTTTAACTGCACTATTTCACTCAGGCAGCCAGTGTTATTGCACCGAGCTGAGGTAATTACTGTACCTTTAAAGGTGTTTGGAAAGTCTTGATTTGATGTTTACATAAGGGGACCACTGTTTACATCTGGGTTTCATTGCACTGCCTTGTGCAGGAAGTGCCCGCCCCTTGAACTGATGGATTGACTAAGTCTGAGACGTCCCAGGACCAGCGGCGGGCAGCACCAACCCAACAACAGCTAGGGAGGAGCCGCAACACTTCACAACCCTCCATCGGAATAATTCCACTGTTTTCCTCGTTGCAACATATTGAATGTGGAAACCCTGCAACATTTTGCACGTAGCTCATTTTTTGTTTCAGTCACTGTATTTTTTTGTCGCTACATTTCATTTGTGTATTGAGAGAATGAGGATATTGTGAATAAATTCAATATTGGAGGCCTGTGGTATCGCACTTAAATTAGCTACATTAGTCTGGTTCAGACGGTTACACAATCATGCGGGGCAGACTGTTGACTTAAAAGTTGTCCAGGAGATGATCATTGATACCCTGACAAAGTAGAGTAAGACACAAAAGGACGTTGCTAAAGACACCGGCTGTTCTGAGAGTTCTTTATACAAGCCCATTAATGGAAAGATGAATGGAAGTAAAAATGTAGAAAAGGTGCACACGCAACAGAGATAACCACAAAATTGCAAGGAACAAAGAATTGGCTAGAATTGTGAAACAAAGCCAATTCAAGAATAAAGGGCGATTCATAAGGACTGGACTGTTGCTGTAGTCAGTGCTTCAAGAGCACATAAAGACACATCCAAGACACTAAAACTATCACATTCCTTGTGTGGAGCAGCTCTTGAACAAGAGACAATATCAGAGGCGTCTGGAATTTTACTCAGTGGTCCAAAGTCTTCTTTTTAAATGCAAGTAACATTGTAAATCAAGGTCTCAGAGTCTGATATAAGAGTGGAGATGCACAGATTACAAGCCTAGTGTCCAGTTTAAGGTTTCCACAGGCAATGGTGACGTAGGGAGCCATGTCAAGCTAGTGTCGGTGCACTATGTTTGATCAGGTCCATGGTCAGTGCAGCTGTCTACCGGTAGATTCTACATTGCTTAATGCTTCCTTCTGCTGGCCAGCTTCATGGGGATGTGGGGTTTACTTTTCAGCAGGGCTTGAGCCCGAACCCTACTGCCAAAAGTACCAGCACCTGCTTTAAAGGACCCTGGCCAGCAAACTTGCCTGACCTTAACTCCATCAAGAATCTTTTGAATTCTTGAGTTAAAGTGCAATGATTGATTGTTGTTTTAGATTTCAATGGTTTTTACTACAAAGTCTGGAACATAATATGCTGATCATGAATAGGGAGCTCTGGTAAATATGGCCCTTCCATTGCTATGAAGTTATGAAGAAACAGGGATTTATTGAGGTACAAAGATGGATGACCTCTGAATTTTACAAATAAAAAAGAGGTGTGGGCTATTTCAGTTACTATTCTGGATTAAGAGTTGAGGAAAACAATTAGATTTGATAAAAAGATTTTTTTAAAATTTTAGTCACAAAGCTTATAAAAGTTGAACTTCTCAGGAAGTAAAACATGAAAAGCCGACACTGGCGAAAACACGGCCTTTGTAAAGAACACATGAACTACATATTGTCTATTGTTATTTGTTTTATCACCAATATTGCTGTATTGGCAATTTACTTGATTTTTATGGCTATAAGTAAATTAGCACCTCAAAATTGACCTTTGGGGCCTTTACAGCAGCGCTGAGATACTCTGGGGCAAGGTGCCGAACCCCCAATAACACCTTCACAGTGTAAAATTGCCCTCACTTATCAAAGAACAGGAGAAAAGTAAAGGTTTATGCTTGTTTTTTTTAAAGTATAAAAATTACAATACATTGAAAGTCCGTGGTACGATGACATGACGCTATAATTCCCCTAAAGGGATACCACCCTTGTCTTAGTCAGATAATTACAAACACATTGCCTGCTCACAGACACACGGGCATTTTGGTTTTCATTTTATTCAAATACATGCACATGGACACAGTCCTTCTGTTTGTCATATTTGACAGTGATGCACAATGCTGTTTTATTCATACCAAATGAAACTCACATGTGCCGAATGAGTCTGATAAATAACCCAGAGTGAGCCCGGCACTTAATCAGGCTGCATTACAAACTCCGTCGGTGAAAACGCCTGAAGATCTGGATGCTTGCTTCATATTAAAGGATAATTTTTTATTAAAATATATCATCATTGGGATCACAATAAGACTTTACTGGGACCCAGTATTACATATTACTTGCTTGTGAATAGGGAACAGCTGCCAGAGGAATGCCTGCACTTTATTTTGGAGCTCTACCCCCTGCTTAAGAAACCTGGGAGGGAAACAAAGTCAGCGACTGATTCTCATCATGTAAACTCATGTAGCTCTGTATTTAGTATTTCCACACTGATCTTAGTGATTTGCCTCTCCTCTCATCAATCGTGGTGGTTCTGAGAAATGAAAAGCCTCCCATGAGAGAAAGAAACCGCTTTCACCATTGAAAGCTGTTCATGCTTAACTCATTAGTTTGCATAAATAAGCTCAATCATAATCTCAAACCAGAACAATGTGATTTAAAAATGTCCCTATTTTTAGCATGATTGTAGTTGAATCTGCATTCTGTCATATTGTAGTTAGAGTAATATTGGTCTTCACATTCTTTTGGCAAGAACAGGAGTTCGCTGGCACACTGAGTACAGTGCACTGCCTTGTGTCTTTGAGGCTTTGCAAGTATGTTCAAGACATTTGCAGTTGACCAGTTTTTGAACCCACATGTCAAACCACATTGACCTGTGCCAGCATCGATGCAAATTCTGAAAAAAAGGAAAAAAAGTGTATATATATATATAACCTTTGCAGTGTCAGATTTCGGGATATTTACTTTGCATCCCAAAGTAGGACAGGAAAACCAAGTATCTTTTCAATCAAAAGGTCTGGTGGACAACACATTTGAGAAAGATTCAAGGGAAAGTAACAGCAAACAAACACAAATTCCAGTGACTGTGGTATTGGAGGTGAGCCACCTGAACTAAATAATCACAGAGAATTCTGTAGCGGTAAAAATGGCTCATTTAAGTGCAAAGAGGTGGAGCCAGCAAAGATGGCTTCTAATGAGCAACGGTCTAAAACAGAATCTTACTGTACGGTCTCATTTCATGTTAACCACTACTTAGAGTTGATATCCTTATAATCTTCATCTTCCTTTTGGATGCATAGATATCATCCTCGCTCATTAGTACACCCCAATGTGCGACAAAAGATAAATGTACAAACAAATAGATCATAGATAGAGAGTATTTATGGATATTATTCAAGCACTGGCCTTCAGTCTTATCTATAGAGTATATCTATATTTATTTACATTATTAAAAATGTGCTCTGTCTGTCATAGTTTTTTTTATCTTATTAGCTGAAAACTGTGGATGACATTGCTGCTTTTGGTGAATGATGCTTTAGCCATTATGCGGCAAAGGTGTTGATCTAAACGAATAAAAGCTAAAATTGATGATGAATGTGATATCTAGGGAAAGAGCGCAAAACCAGTTTTATAGCAACCTGTAAAGATTTTAGCCTCGCTCCAAAGTTGACTATTTTAAATTCAAGTTTCATCTAAATAAATAAATAAATTGCCATGCACTGACCCATTGCCTGTTTCTGATTGGTCCTTTCTTACAGACTGCTGCTGATTTCCAGAAAATCTAAAGTCAATCCCCCTCAATGGTTACAAACTGTTTGTGTGCCAGCAGCTTGTTCCCTGCAAAGTTCTTAATCAGTTCTTGCTTATGCGCTCAAATATACAACCACACACACAAAGGTTGACCTGAGGGGAGGAAATTGAATTAGCGGGGCGTAATGCAGCTCCTTGTGTGTGTAATCGGAGCAGACTCAGAATAGAGGGCCATTGTAAGTCAGAGTGGCCGGAGAGGCAGCGACCGCTGGGGAAAGCTGTCCTTATCACTAGATATGATTACAGCAAAGGGAATGTGTGTGTGGGTGTATGGTGGTGAGTTTTGTGTGGGAGTCTTGGCTGACTGATTCCTTGGGGAATGTGTGTCTGCATGCTCATGATTGCAAACAAGTGAGCGTGAGCTATTTTCTCTGTCAAATGCAAAAAATAACTAAATAAATAAATAAATAAAATGTACATTGGACATTCCAAAGCAATTATGCCATTGCTGTCAATAATCCAATGACAATAAACAAACATATCTTTCTTTTTTTTATTAGTATGCACCAGCATATGTGTGCCCTGTGGTAATAACAGTGCAGTTTCCACTACTATTGTTTGCAGACTGTGTTTTCCACAGTAGATGTCATTGTTTTTCACCGTCTGTTATTTTTATTTTGGTATTTTGCCGCCTCCTGATATAGTGTTTCCTGCTATTGTCCTTTGCTAGCCGGCTGGCTGGCTCTGGACTTGAGCCAGTCGCTCCCTCCTACCAAAACACACATACACACACACACACACACACACACACACGCACCAGACATATATCTGTGATCATGAACATTTACTCTCTGATGCCCCTCTGTTTGCCCTTCCTCCTCATGGTACTTGAGAGAAAACACAAGAAGTCAGTTGTGTGTCAGTGTGTGTGTGTGTGTGTGTGTGTGTGTGTGTGTGTGTGTGTGTGTGTGTGTGTGTGTGTGTGTGAAAGAAAAAGAGACAGAGATACACTGAGAATGAGAGAGAGAGAGAGAGAGAGAGAGAGAGATTAACCCCTCTGAACTGGCTAGTGGAGTCCCTCTCCCTCTCTCTCCCTCTCGCCCCCCCTCTCTCTCTCTCCCTCTCTCTCTCTGTCTCCCTCTCTCTCTCTCGGTCTCCCTCCCCTGCCTCGGTTGCCTTTTGTTGCGGCCCCTCACTTTCTCAACACTTGGACAGAGGCAAGGGATACTGAGCCATAGTGCATGTGTATGTATGTGCATAATTTGTGTTCTCGCCGCTCTCAACCTTCCTGGACTAAACTGTACATGAACATGATTGACAGGACGTTCTAAAGCGCTCTTCATGCTGAATGTTCACATTGCAGTCCGGTAAGGCAGAGTTCTAGTCAGCTGATCTTGTCACAATTCATGTACAGTGTATTGGTGATTGGCATATGTGAAAAAGTCACTTAACGTGTGTGTGAGTGTGTGTGTGTCTGTGCAAATGTACACACATATGTGTATGTGCGTGTGTGTGTTCCTGTTGTGTTTTTTAAAAAACAAATAGAGGTCTTATATATATGAAATGTAGTTTTTTCCCTGATTAGTGTCAACTTGATTGCGATTTCCAAAGTGTGGAAGTATGTTCAACTGTGAATGGATTCTTGCATTTCTGCCCTGTATCCCCCTCAGTGCCCGGCCCAAGTTACTCAAGTTACCGGCTTCCTCCTGTTGTTATGAGCCCCATGGTTTCTGTGCACCACTCTGAGGGCGCTCCCACGCTCCCTCTGTAAAAAAAAAAAAAAAAGGAAAAAAGGAAGGAAAATAACGATAACCATTTTAGAACTGAAGAAGTGGGGGGACCCGACTAAGATTTGTCCTATTTTTCCTTGAGGCATCAACTTTTGTCCCTAAAGAACATGGGTACAAAAATGCCCTTTTCTTGTCTGGTTGGCTTTTTTTGTTGTTGTTTTCTGGACAAAAGTTTTCTCTTTTTCTTCTGAGGAGGTAGGGTGGCTGAGGTGGTGAGAAAATTGGAAACAGAACCACCCACAGTGGAAGTGAGTCAGCCTGGCATTTGGTGTTGTGTTGATTTTGGAAATGCCAAAGATTTGGGACTGTGGGTGAAAGATGCCGGTTCCTGGTCTGGAGACAGAGGAGACTGCCAGAAAAGGAGCTTTTAAGTGTCTTTTTGTGAAGAGGTGTGAGACAGGTTTGCATTAAAAGGAAAGACAAAGAGGAGAAGAAGTAAAAACTATTTATAAAGGGAGGGAGAATGTCCATCTGGGACAATCCCAAGTGCTAAAAACTTCCCCACCCTGAACCCAAACATCTCTTTTCCCCTCTTGCTCTGTCTTTTATATCGTCTATCGGCACCATCATAATAAAGTAGAAGAAATCTGCAAAAATGCATCCCATGCTTCTTGTTAGTTCCACTTTTCGTATTGCAACTATATCCATAAGATATCATTGTATTCAGCAAAGAGATATTTTTAATGCTGAAAAATTGAATTCTCTTGATAGAAATGTGCCCCTGGTTCAATGTCTTTTAGTGCATTTCATATGATGAGGTGCAAGTTCGAAACAGAAAAAAATTTAAAAGATGCATGTCACCATTTTACCTTTTTTTTCTTAGTACCACTGAACTGATAAGTATATAGTTCAGTTAAATTATGTGCAAATAACAAAATACCTGAACAAAACACATTTGAATAATTACATTGTGTCCATTACTATGTAATATTACGGCTCTAAGATAAGACAACCCACATGTAATTATGAGTAAGATCTGTTTAAGAAAGCAGCCAAAGATACTAAAGATAATGTATTCACCACTGTAAATCAACCACAAGTCCAGAGCACACCTTCTCTTCCTCCTTCTCCTCCTCCTGCTCATCACTCACTATACTTTTTTCTCAAAAACAAGAAAAAGTTGCAGTCTTCTCCCTTCTCCCTGGCCTGGTTGAGCACCCTCCGGCTCCTTCTCCACTTCCCTGCCTTTCTCCCGCAGTGCTGCGTGTGTGTCCACAGATAAGGGGACAGAGATGGTAGCACTTCCTTTCACCACAGGAAGCAGGAAGTGTTGATTTCCACTGCAGCCGCTCTGAGCAAACTTTGGTTTTGGTCCACTGGGATTCACATCACTTGCAAGCATGAACATATTCCAAGGCATGCCTGTGCTGTTTAGATACAGAAATGCATTCGTGCATGACTGATCAGCAGCTGAATGAGACACCACCTGGGAAAGAATCCCTCAAGGACCTTTGACCTAAGGGTTAGTTCATAGGTCAAAAGGATGATTGCCTTATTACTCCTCCAAACACATCAAATGCTTTGCCATCACCTTCTTTAGCCATGGAGGCTACGATGGCGCTGTTGAGCGGAGAAAACGCAAACAATCGCTCATTAGTTAATAGATTCCAGAGTGAGAGAGGAGGAAGCTGTGAAAAAACAAGCTAAAGAATGAGGAGGGGATTTATTTTCATCACTGCACTGAAAAATGCAAAAAAATTAGAGAATGACACGGAAAGATAGTGCATGGATCACTGTTTAAAAGAAGAAAGGTGGGATCTTTTTTTTAATTTTGTCCAACAACAATTCCAAAATGCAAAGATTACAAGCTGGGATTTTAAATATTCACACTATGTAAAGCATAAAAGATATATAAAGAATTGCAACTTGTAAATGGTTCATTAATTGACGAATATTGCTGAGAATACTGAAAAAATCTTTACTCTAAATTATATTATCAGAGTGCACTGTTGATAGATGTGGTAAACAGCCTTTTACTTCAACAATTACAAGACAATTAGACAAAGGGTACAGTAGGTGCTGGCAGCAGAGTGAAAGTGCGCAGACAAACAGACAATGAAGAAAAGGAAGAAGATGAATTTGTGGCCAAAAAGTGTGAAAGAGGACTTGGGCAAGTAGTGAAATCAAATAAGAAGAAGTCAAAACAAACAAACACACAAACCAAAAAAAAAAAAAATCCCAAGAAGATTGTGAGCCTAAACTATGAGCAGGTCAGGGGTCAAGAGGGGTGAGGAGGTCAGAGTGGGCCCAGCAGCTCTACTTAGAACAGGATATCCTGTGAGGAAAACCCATCTGTCTCACTTTTGTGTTCTCTGCCTTAAATTCCCACAGCGGGCACAGAGAAGACGAGAGGTGTAACCTTTCACTGAGAGAGCCAGAGAAAACAAAAGTTTCTGACTGAGAAGCTCAACTGGCATCGATCATCCGTGGCAGAGACAGATCGCAGAGATGCCTGATGTGTCCTGACCACAGTGTTTACCTGTTTTATGCTTTGACCATAACTGTATGGATTTGCTCCTGTGCTGATATGTGCTGTTCTTTTCATCTGCAGGCAATGCGAGTGCCAACAGCCAAGATAAATTTCCCAGCAGGGACAATAAAGCATGTTTGTAAGACCTTATCTTATGTGCACAGACAGTGTGCAACAATTATGAAACATCCACCTCAACGTTGTTTAATATACTCTGATGTGATAATATAGAGAGTGTAATGGAAAATGCTGCCATCAGGCTGTGATGGAGAAAATTATAATGATCAATCATGTCAATACCACTATCAAATCGTTGCATCTGGTGTATGTTTCGGTAAATGTGGCAGTGCAACTGCGAAATCCAAGTCTTTTATGATATCTCTGCCGTCTTGACTTTGATTGCAACAATTTTTGATCCAGAGTTTTTTCCCACAGGGCTATGTAATGAAGCAAATCTACTCCCTTCCAGTGCTTTATTAAATTATTAGTTAGCATCTTCTAGCACCTTGTAATGGAAGGTGTCTGATTTGAATTTTCCTTAAAGTATCATAGGAGATAAGCAAAGAAGAGAGAGAGAGCATCTCAAGAACTACGGGGGTTTAAAGCACAATATCAAATGCCAACTTTCTACTGATTCGTTTTGGATTTCCCTATGAACAACAGAGTGAAAAACTAAAATAACGAACTAATAACTGAATCAAGTTGTTCCTCCATTTGTACAAGAAGTTGGGACACAGTTGGAGGCCGCCACAACAGCACACAAAGCTATTGGCAGCACAGAAGTTAACATTTACCAACTGTAGCAAAGTTCTGTGATGCACCTTTATGTTTGAACATTGAACCCAGCCTCTGCCCTCTGGTCAAACCTGAGCTGTTCCCCGTTGGCAGATACAGTGGTTTGTTGCAGCTTCTTTGGAGCATTTCTGCCGTGTACAGCAATCATTACCTCTAGATGGACTCTACATGCTTATATACATTTCTTTGCCACCAACGATCCTTAACTCCATGGTGAAAACTAAAAATTGCAATTTTCCATACCTGAATGTTGACTGATGATTAATAATCCACTTATATCCCAAATAAAGAAGATTCAGTAAATATATAATAGCAAACACCCCCACAATTGCCCATTTGAGTTAACAAAGATGTGTTTTTAAGTTGCCTAACAATACATCATTTAGAACTTCTTTCCTGGTCGCAGAGGAGGTGTCACAACTCCTATCATTTAGGCACAAATGAGCTTTTATAGCTTAAGTTTACATAGCTGGGGAAACTAGACAATTTTGTCATGATTTGCTTGTTTAACCAAGACTACAATTACATTTGTTTAAAGAAAATCTTTAACCTTGGAAGATGACAGGTTACTAAACGCATTTCCATAAACATGCAACTTGTGAGTCCCGACTGATGCTGTTTATACAGGCCGCCTCACACGTAATTGGGTGTTCTGCCTCTCTGGCGTGGATATGAAAAAGATGTATAGATAAGGAAAGCAAACACATAAATGTGAAAACATGGAAATACCATGTCGCTCCTTCGTTTTTATAACTTCAGCGGTTGTGTCCAAAGTAGAAATGCCAATGTCACAACCTAAATTTGTGCATCTACCATCTAAAAATCTAAAAATAATTGCAAATAACAAAACAGTTCTTCCTTTGCAGTGTCAATTGATTTTCACATTCAAGTGTGCTGTTAAGAGTGGGTGATATTTTCCATCCCGACTGTTTGTTTTTTTCCTACCGTTGGTTCAGACTGACACAAATGAGACAGAAAAAGAGAAAAAAACAGCGCGGATTTGAAAGCGAGAGACGGGGAATGCGCGTGGAGAGCTATTTTTGTCACGCACGCTCACGCTTCTCAGGCTTGTTGTTGTTCAGAGTAGTGGGTGTTAAAACTGGGTGAGCTCCGATTTGATCTGGCAGCATGTCAAAGTCTGCTTTTGCGTGCGTGCCTGTGTGCTCAGTCATGCACGTGGGCTGCTGATGTTCCTTGGGTTTTCCTGTGGTTCTTCTGCTTTTGCATGTTTTTAAGCAACATGCCCCATCTCCTAATACCTTGTAAAGGGTTGTTGGGCTTCATTAACTCAAGCTGAACGTTGATGGAACATGTCTTCATGCACAAGCACCTTCGGTTTGGCATTTTCATAGATCTGCACGTGGTTTATTGCCTTCAGAGGAAGCGCTTCTGGACAACAGAAGCTTAATGTTACATTTACTGTTACTTTGATGGGCCTTTTCCTACGGTTGTTCTTTATTATACCTCTCAGCACCAGTCAGAGCTGACGGTGCACAAGACACCATCACTCTTTTGTGGAAAATGTCTGTCAGCAATCCATTGTGTTTCCACGGCTTGCATGTCACCACGGCATCGTTGTTTCATTCATTCTCTCCACTTCTCTGATTTGTTTTTTTCTGTAGATACACATGTTCCGTGGAAACATTTAATTTAGATTTACTTTAAATGATGTTTGACACGTGTCTTGGATGTGCATGTTTCAACACTTTTACCTGCCTTTTCAGTGTCTAACAAAAGTTTAAAACTAGTTTACAGGCTACTGCAATTGGGAAGTCTTACTTAACACTTGTTTAAAGAAAAAGAAAAGACAAAGAAAACTACCTTGGACTGCTTTAATCATTTTTTGTTTTGGTAGCATGTTGTTTATTTAGACGTGTAATTTTAAGGCCATCGTCCAACACATGAAAATAAAATCTGATAATACCAAATGCGTGTCACTTATACGCGTATAAACGTGATAGCGTAGAAATAACTTGTAAATAAAGCAGTTTGTGAACACTACTCTGCTTTTAAGACTATTTGCCCAGATATTGAAAGAACACTACCGTTTATGTTTCTTAAGTAATCAATATCAATCTATATGATTGTAAAATAGCAGGAGGAGAATGGACTGACAGGAATTTTGGTTCCAAAAGAAATTATGCAGTGCTCTGACACGATAATGCTTGTGTTCCAAACTTAATTTGCAAGTATATTTTGGGATTGCTGGCAGCACATTTAGCTCAGCTCAGCCTCAGGAAGAGAAATGTGTAATTTTCTTCAAGCCTCGTTGTTGGGTTCTGTAAATAACCCTTCAGACCCATCATCTTCTATGAAGCAGAATGGTCACACATGAGCTGATGTGCTATGTCTCTCTCTGTATCTCATGATGGTCAAATGACGACCACAAGACTTGACTTTCACTGACACAGCTGTCAGACGTGAAAAGGAGAAAAATAGAATGTTGGTGTTCAGGAAAAGAGAGGCTCCTCTGAACTGGGTCAATTTTAGAAAATTTCATTCCAGTGTAGCTGACCACACCCTGATATTCTCTGTCGCACACTCACACACTTACAGATACACATATCAGGTCTGTATACACCTAAATTTTAAGAAAACTTGAGGTTTGGTTTTTTTTAATCTCATCTAGCCTCATTACTTTTGTCTTCTTTTGTTAAACCTTGCATGAGTAAAGACAATAAGTCTCTTCCTGGTCTGGTCTCTCCTAACTCGAGTTTTTTCTTTCACATCATCACCCCCCCCCCCCCCCCCCCCCCCTCCCTTCCTCCTCTGGGCCTTCCTTAGTTTTCTTCTCATGCAGCATTCCTTGCATTCTTCCTGGGTCCTTCCTAGGGGGAAGGACCCTGCTGGCAGATCAGGTCCAAACATTATTACACTTCTCTCAGTGCTTATTTTCCAAACCCTTCTCCTGTTCCCTCGCTCTCCCCATTTCTCTGATCTCAGACTGCCATCCCTGCTAATTCCATACCACAGACATGCTTGTGCTTTACAATAAAACAGCTTATGAGGACCACTGTGTTCCATAATTAGTGGAAATAGGGGTCATGCCCTTCTCTGTTACGTAAATCAGCCACATTCATGTTTATACAAGCACATGATCTGTGCGATCCGAACATAGGAGATAAAGTATTAGCCATACAACTATTCACAGAGAAAGTACAGCATTCCCAAGAGAAAAAAGCACAAAGCTTTTCTTTAAAACTTTAGTATGTATTTTAAATACAAAATATGTACTGTAACCAACAATTTTTCCCCCAAATGAGTTTAGATTTATGGTAAGTTTCCTCTCTTGCAGCCCAATCTGTGTTCAGAGTCTTATTAATCATTAAATAGTCACAAAAATAATAAACCACTGCAGTTTTTCTAAAATATATTCCTTGTGCAATGTTATGTTTAAATGGATTAGGTTAAATGGTTTCCAAAGTTGTATTTTAATCACTTGACACGACTTGATTGTCAATGTATCCTTATCCTGTGGGGAATTTCGTAGACAGTTTTGCCTTTTTTTTATTTTTTTAAAGTGTTAAGTGCCGAATGCTGCTAAAGGTTAGCGAACCGCAGGTTGCTGATATATCTGTCATGCACTGGTGACCACATCCTGCCCTATATTGTTCAGAAAAAAAGCTAATTTCTGTTGTTGTTCTAATCTGTCTAATCTGTTTTGATTATTTCATGACACTATTCGAACCATTGTAGACAGGCTATTAGGGAGCTGGGGTATTATTTAGTAATTGGCCCATAAGTCATATTTTGCAAGGACTTGAAGGAAATGCTTTTATAAACAGATTTTGTTTGTGGAAAATACTGACTGACTGCTGCTGGACCGTCTCCCTGGGCGCTTGCTAATGTTAGTGTGTGTTCTTTTCTGCTTGTGGGCAGTTGCCTGCTGTGCCATTGCTTTTCTGTCGCTCTGTGGTTTTGTTATTTTCAGTTTGAAACCGGATGTGATTCAGACTCCATGGCAGATTGTGAAACTGAATGGACTGACCGCACGTACACATGTGCAGTCACATACACACTCACAACCACATTCTATGTCAACATGCGCAAGGGATTAAAGCGTCATGAAGCTTTCTACACCCACACACCAAGGGTTTCTGGGAACGTTGCAGGGTTCCCCTAGCGCACTGAGGCACCCAAAGATGAACAAGAGCGAGAAGGAGACGAGCATCTGCGGCAGCAGTCGCACGCTTCTTTGTTTCAATATTGGTCTGAGGCATCAGGTGTTGACCAGGCCTACTCGAGATCGGAAAAATAGATAATGCACAAACTATACATTCATTGTCACTCCATGGAAAAAAAGAATGTCTGAAACTTGTGTGGGGGCGGGGGCGCACTGAGAATGCAAGAGCAACTAATAATGAATGTCAAAATCAAACTGAAGAATACTTTCACGGTGTATGTTATTTTAGCATAAGGACGAACATGGAAAATATGGTGGTGGTGGCGGCGGCGACGTGTGGGGGTGGGGGGTAGTGCTGTTTTTAAAGATGGTCATTGCCAACACTTGGTTTAGCTGCTCCTCTGCATTTCAGCAGTCTGCATTTAGAATTCTTAAAAACGTTCAAGTCAGTCAAAATTTCACACAATTCAAGAAAATATTAATAAAACCCACAAATACCAAGGAAGTAAGCTTTTGCATAAAAGGAATCAGTGATCAATTATCCAACAACTACTAGTATTTATTTATTTTTTAACTTTGGCTTCTCTAACATAGTTTGGCTTGTTTAGGATTATGTCATTATGATACTTTCCCATCCAACATCTTATTTCCAGTAAGTGATGGAAAAATCTCTGAACCACATTACCTAAAAGCTTCCTCTTAAAGGAACACTCGCTAACTAATTCACTCAGTATTTGCTCACCTCGAAGAAAGCCCGCTGTGAGTGCAATATATTAACATTTTACAGAAGTATATATTATAAAAATTACATGTGAAATGTTTGCTGGGTTTTCTTTAAGTTAATAACAAATGCTTAATGTTCTGTCAATCATACTGTATGATATGACGTGACACCTTTTCTGATTCATGTTCTCTTTATATGTTAGAATTATTCACTGTTACATTGAATCTTGCGGTAATCATTTAAATGATTTTATTTAGATTTCCTTTTTTTTTAAACAACTATCCCAGTGCCTGTTGTTTTTAAAATGTTTTGCAGTAAATCAGACAGCAGTGTGGCGGTACAGTAAGTTATTGTGCTTAATGTGCAGCTTAAAATGCAGATATCAACATTTGGAAACAATGGCAAACTTGTGCACGCTCCAGGTGGATTCCTCCACTCATGGTAACAAGTGGCCCCCTTGTCAACTTTGGATAATTGCACATGGAGCGATATCTTTACTTAGATGATATGTTCATACGGGACAGAAATATGAACGCCAGCGCGCTGCCGGAGAGCTGCGTAAGTCAGTTCAGTTCACAGTTGTGGAAGTTTCTGACAGCAGATGGAGCCCGAGTTTAAAGCGGGGTCTATTGTTTGACTTGAAACGGGCCCCCCACATTGATGCAACCCGGTCCAAAAGTGTTAAATTGAAGTTATCCGGAGGTGTGCGCTGATTGGCTGCGCTTGTTCGCCCAATGGGAGCGAGTTTGCGCATAGAAACAATAGTGCGCAGAGTCGCTGCGGAGTCAAGGTTATTTTTGGTGGGACCCGCCTTGCTTGCTATTTCTGTCAGCGGGAGAGCTGCGGGGAGGGGCACGACTGGAGGAGGCCGGACTTTTCTTTTCAGCAACTTGCCTCCGAGTGTTTTTCTCCCCCTTGCCCTGTGTAGTTGTCCGCTGACAACCCTGGTGGACTTCACCATCACCACCGCTGAAACCTTTTCGCCTTCTTGGATGCACTTAAAGTGGATTATCTTCAAGGATTCGGATTAGGAGTGTTTCTTATGGTTGTCAGGTGTTGACAGACTCTTTCTTGAAAGGTAGGCAGCGCTGCTGGTGACTCAGACTAATGTAGAAACATCTGGGAGTTCCATAAATGTACATTTGCGTAAAATATGGTGGTTTTGCTGGCGAAATATATTACTAAATTAGTTGTCCCTAACAGGTATAGTTCAGTAATCCCTCTCTGCCACAAAATTATAAAGTTTTACCATTTTCCTCTTTGAATTCTTATGGAAAAAATATAAAACATCCATGACCCATAAATGAGTTGGCCAATAAATGAAAAACAGGGTTTGCAATCTTTAGGGGGGTTTGTTGAAGCAGCTTCTGGAGTGAGTCACAGACCTGTGAGTCCCTTATCAGTAATTTCACAGATACTGTGTTGGCCGACCCGTCTGCACTTTGTGTGATCTTTGCCACTGAATATGTGTTGACGGGCATACTAAAAACCAGATTCCTGCATTGAAAAAACACACACCAAACAACACAAAACAACAAAAAAAGCAAAACTTTTCAGTTGAGCCCCAGCATGAAACATTGGTGTGAAGCACCTGTCTGTCCACACTGTCTTCCAGACATCATCTAATATGTTCACAAATACGAAGAATGATTTGATTTTACTGATTGTGTATTTTTGCTGTGTGTGTGTGTTCTGACTGTTATACCACTGTTTAGTCACCCTTCTATTCACCCTTACAAAATTCAGTGCAGCCATTTCTCATCAAGTGCCCTCTGAAGCAAACCTGTGCAAATTGGTGCACTTGTGACTATAATTTAGCTTTTTTGCAAGTATCAAACAACCCGTTCTTCTTGCTTTTATCGTATCTTGCTGTTTGAAAGGCAACCCCTTGAGACACATTTCAGTCTTTGCAATTCTTTGTCTCTGCAGATGGAATCGGCCCCTCTGGCAACATCCTAAAGACAAACAAAGTGGACAGCACATTTCACGCTTTGGAAGGTATAACTTTTAATTTTTAAAGAAAACACTGTATAGAGAATCTAGAGCTTGATGATGCAAGAGCCCATTGAGATGCCTCATGTCAGTGTTATTCTGAAACCTTGTAAAATTAGACCCCATCTTTCAGCGCTGAAACATCCATGTGGAAAAATGCTGCCAGTCTGCTTAAGACTACATCTTGTCTGCTTTAAATTTTTTACACGCGCCTGTACACGCGTACATGTTCCCCGGCTTTGGTGACAGCAGTCGCTAAACGCTAAACTGTTTGATTTTCAGTGCAATAAAGTACAGAACAGGTGTTGGCCTAGTTGGAAACAACCACTTTGCATTTTATGTTTTTCGTATGTAGGTTTGCGCCGAACTGTAATTTGTTAATGTGTCGACTAAGCAGGCGTACAGTACATATGGTTTTTTGGGGAAAATTATTCAACTCCGAGTTCTAATTAGTCTCAGGGGAATGCAGAACTATCCCAAATTAGATTAGTAAAAGATAAATCACACTTTTATTTTGAGGTTATATTTATGAGGCTAATACACACGTATAGCAGAAAATCTGCAATTCAGCAATTTCTGCTGCTTATCACAACAGTAGCAGCTGCAAATCTTTGTGGAAAACTATATTGCTCCACTCCTCGCCCCACAGCTTTGCACTGCTCGTTCATGGATGGATGCACTAAAGAGTTTTGTTCCTGAACCTGAGATCAAAAAGCGAACGATGGTGGCCTCATCCATCAGCAGTGAGTCACCTGGCTGTGTCGTTAGATTAGCATTCTCTGTTGTGAGGCATTGCCTATGTAATCACGCAGGGTCGGATTACAAGGACTGACTGTCTGAATGGAAGTTGGTTCTTACTGTGCCAGGCTGTGCTGGTGTATACTTTATACCCTTATGTGCCTCATGTGTGTATTCGTGTGTATTGTGGTGGAAAAACACAGTGAGGTCATGGTCACGGATCTCTATCACTGAAGGCTCTGATTACGTGTGTGTCGTCCATAAAGGGCATCTCACACACACATGCCACACATGTACAATTTTTGTCAGCACATTAAAAAAAATGTATAGAAGGTTTTTGCACAACATTAGACCATCCTGCACGCTTGGAAGCCATTAGTTGGTTAATTTATCCCACAAGGTTAACTGGTCTGGGTTAGACGACATATATCAGCTGTAGGATGCCTAACCAGTCGAACCTGGAGCAGGAAAATAAAGCTGAAAAGTTTGTGTTTTATGTCTTATAAAGACAAACCTGACTGTTTTATTACAGATCTGAGCTAATGGTCACTAATTTGTATTATAAGGAGGATTGATAGCATACAGTACATAGAGTACACATGCAATGTACTAATTAATGATCACATCTTAAATTCTTTCAATTTTAATCAAGTGTTCAGTAAGAAATATTAGCAGAAAGAAATAAATAGCCATCATCAGGACTGGACATCCGGTTTTAAGTGTTGCTGCACAAATTTAAATTTTGATGGCTGCTCTTTTAAAACACAACTTTTAATCAGGTAACCTGTGGTCTGTTTGAACTATGTGGCTGGACTATAGTGCAGGCAAAGTAGATGTAGGATTGCTAGTTGTAATAAGAGCAGGGTAAGAAAGAGGCAGCTATTTTTGACCTGCTGAACAAATGACTCAATTGTTCTGCCTCTAGGTGCGTGTAATCACTTGATATGTTGAGGCAATGTTATATAATACCCTCAAAGGGCCCCACAGTTGTATGTGGGTTCCTTCTTTTAATGGTAATTTTAAGGGTGCACATTCTTTATTTTTAGTTTCTGAGTGTTTTTGGTGTGAAGACAGAGAGTCTGTGTCTGAGCATATGCGTCGTAGCTTGAGGTAATTCCTTCCTTAATGTTTTATTAGTGTGTCAAATCAATTCATGTTATATTAACCTTTGAGCTAAAGGCTCCTTGCTGTGGTCAGTTGGGTAATTGGTCTCTTATTGGCTCCCAGCCACAGCATATCCCCCAAGGGATCTCTCTCAACCTCCCTCTGTGTATCTCCAGATACGCAAACACAGACTTAATCCAAAATGTACCAAAGTTTTATTATTTTATTTATTCCTTTGCTACGTGCAATAAATAAAGATCATTGTCATATTTAAGTTCACAAAGAAAGCTCAGTTCTAGTGGTTGTTTACTAGTTTAGTTTAGTTTTGTAGGGCCCATGTTAGATTATTAGGTCACTGATTCATTAAGGAAGGCTAAATTGCTACTAATAAAACCCAGATTAGCTCTGTCCAGAATCCTCAGCAGCGTTCACACCTTCCTCCAAACTCTGTAGCGTATTTGGGTTTCATATGATGTAGGATGCAGCCTCAAGCGAAGTCTGGCTAGCTTTTAGTTTGGATCACAGAGGTGACAGACACTGACCTTGGATCAGATGGCCTGTTGTTGGCAGATGTGTAATAGGATCTCCTCCCATCTGGATGGACTCCTGACTTTATGTCTGACTCAGAAGGAGTGTGTGTGTGTGTGTGTGTGTGTGTGCGTGCGTGTGTGTGTGTGTGTGTGTGTGTGTCTTCATAAACTTGGGTTCATTTTCACAGAAGTGGAGGAACAGATGCATGTTTATTTACTTTGTATCTGTGTTTGTGTCATGGCTTGTGGGCACAGATGTGTTTTCAGAACACTTTCAAGAGGATGATGCAGACAAAGAGTGAGTGTTAGAGAGTTGATTTTATATGGTAAACTGTGTGAACCAGAACTGTGTTTGGTGTAAATCCCTTAAAATTACACGAGTTTATATCAAGTAAAAACATTACCGTCAGTAGTTTGTTTCACTGTGTTACTGTGGCACAGTTTAGTGCGGCATGAGGTTCTGCATGTTTTTTCTTGGCATAAATCAATGGCTAAATAAAGAATCACAACAATAAGTTACTTAGATATATAGTACCAGTTAATAAAGTGCTTTCAAATTTCTCATAGACTCTAAATATAGTTACACCCAGACAGTTTTCAGCATTTTTGTTTTCATTATAAAGAAACTGGTTGATGAATCACCTCTTCTCAATAAAATCTTTCACTGTTTAGTATAAATTAAGCTTTTCAACTACCCCAGATTATCTATTAAGCACCATGACAGATGTGCATTGCAGAAACATATTTGTGCTGTACTTTGAGAATATGACTTCAGCAAGAATTTTCTAAATAATAATTCTACACTAGGTATTAGTCATTTCCAAAATGCAATGCAAACATACAGAAACAGGAAACTATATATTTGTATAAACCACTTAAATGTGTGCATGACAAATTTACAGTTACATTTCTTTCACTGGCCTGGCAATACTGTCAGAATAGAACATACGTGTGTGTACTTGTGTGTCTGTGTGTGTGTGTGTGTATTTGTTTATCCTTGTCCAATGTGCAAAGTATTTGCTGGAATGCTAATGTCTTCCTCCTTTGTTATCCATGAAGACAGTGTGTGACTGTGCATATTCATGGAGATGCCTTCTTGGCACTGACTTTCCCGTAATACATAGAGAAAAGTGCATAGGATAAAAAAAAAAAAAAAAAAAAAAAGGCCAGATGAGCTTTTCAGTTTCAAGTCCCTGTAATTACAGTATTTGTGAGAGAGCCTTCCATTTTAGCAAAAGCTCTGTACCTTTAGCATTTGTTTGTCTTAATAAATGGTAGTGGATTGAGATATCTGTGTGACTACATGTGTATTTGTGTCACATAAGATAAAACGAGGGAGATCCCTTTGTGTGAGCCAGTGTTGAGTGGCTTTATCTTTTGGGAAATGTGGGGAATTTGTTTGATGTAAAGGAGAGCAGGATGTAGCTTCTGTGTGTGAATGAAAGAGCTGGTAAAAATATGTTGAAAGACTGAGGTTGATTTGTCATTCAAGATGCACTAAAATGTCGAAATCGGTAACTTTTCTGTCTCGGACTGGAGTACTTGCACTCATGACACATATCGTCTTTCAGACATAACCGGCCAGAAATGTGCTGATATGTGCTAGTCTTTTTTCTGTTATATGGCTACAAAGGTTACAATTCTTCAGAAATGAACAGTTGTTTAAAGGCCCATGTGTGTTTTGTCCACGCACATGTTTTATCTTGTCACTAAAAGGTAAGAAGAGCAACAAATGGAAAAAAAATCCCAAATTCTGCCTTTACTGTCTAAAGCTGTTTACACCTGAAATTAAATTGTAACCATATTAACAAGCAATTGAATGAACCAAAGTACACACAAGATTGCTGGTCACAGGAGGTGCTAGGATGTTTCCAAATCCCAGTTTCATTGGACAAGGTGTGAAGCCCCCAAAGGCTCAAAGTGATACCGGAACCTCAAATGCGCATGAATTTGAATGGTCCAAAAGTTGTGATGATGAAATACCTTTAAATAAATCTTTTCTGGTGAAGGAAGGCACAGTGCATGTTTTATACAAGGTGCACTTTTCTTGTACACAGCCCTGGGAGCTGCCATTTTTCAGCCTTATGGCAGCAGCTGGGTTGTACACTTGTTTAGCCAACATCTATTTGAGTGTTTTGCCAAATAAGCGATGTATGGATCAATCTTCAATCTAAATGTTTTGCTTCTAAACAAGCCACATTGTGATCTCAGCAGTACAGGTTTGTAGCACAGGTTAAAGCAGACAATATCAACGATCCTTGATTTGGAAATAATGCACTACAATGAGTTAAGGATAGGAGTCAAAGACACAAGACTGCCAATACAGATTTTAGCTTTGCTTCTGTATGAAATAAAATGGACTCAACGCGATTGATAATAAGGTGTATGTTTGTGTGTGTTTTGCTTCAGGTGAATTGCAACACTAAGTGAAGCCAGGGAATGACATTGACGCATGGAATGTTAATGTAATGTAGTATATGTATGCGTGTTATGTTTCTAACTAACTCAGATTCCTCTTGTAGAAGGTCATACAACAGTCATATAACAGGGCAGCATTGCTTCAATGCTGTCTCCACTAATTTTAGCACATTAACACATGATAATCATTGCACTTGCTAAGAATGAGCATTGCTCAATGTGACAGATAGCTGGTATTGTATTTGGATTATAAACTATTATTGTCTTTCCATGATTTGTTTCTTTAATTTCGACCTGTGCAATATTGAACTTAATTATATCCATTAAGTTCCAATATATCAAGGAATCAGCAACTAAACTGTCTAAGAAAAAGTCATTAGTTAGAGGGGATAATTTAGAAACAGAGATAAGTTAGATATGGGGCCATAATTAGAAGGCAAAGTATCATGGTCTTATATATAAGATATATGGTATATTTTACGGTATATATACAGGATTACAGCCTCCGGTGAATGCTTGGAATTAGAGAAATAGAAGGGCTACCTGAATCACATTGAGAATTTAGGTTATCCAGCCCCCACACAGCGCTGTTCATCAGAGTAACAGGAAGAGATGGTTAAAAGTCATCCTGATCATAAACAAATGAAATTAGGTCTTGGATTTTGTCAACACGTAGGTTTGCACTTGAGCACTTATAAGTGTGCACTAATAGAAAGACTATAAATATAGAAATATTTATAGTTGAAGACAGTTGTAGGCGAGCAGGCAGGCCTGCATATATGATGCATACTATTACACACTCGCGTGTGTGTACACACACATGCACGCACAAACCCAGACACACACACACTCGTGCACAATGTCCAGCTGTTGCTGCAGGAAAACAAGAGGCTCTAAAAGGCAGTGACAGCTGTGGATTCTTCAGCATGAGGGGTAGTGAATATAGAGAGAGAGATAAGGGAGACACAGAGATAAGTTAAAAACAAGGTGGTGAAACTCAGACAGCCTTATTTATTTATGATAAAATGATTGATCCCCTGCTCAGCCAGATTCTTTTCTTTCAATGACAAACAAAATAGTTTAGCTCTTGGACTCAGATTACAATTTAATCTAGGTTCAAATTTAGTAACATTTGGAAGTCAGTGTTTTTTAAGCAGGTACACGGAGCGCAACAGTTTTGTCAGTAAAAATCATGTGATCTTAACTGTCAGTACTGGACTATTCATAGAGATCCTGGGTTGCACAAGGCTCATGTAGCAATTCTGTAGATTTCTTAGCTGATACACCCATCTCCTACCTAACATCACCCACACCTTTGTCTGTAAATTACACTCTAAACTAGATGTTTTGTCAGGCAAAACTTGGAACAGATTATTGTGCTTAATAAATAGGCAATTATTTTTTCAACTGCCAACTGTCTGACTATTTAAGTCTGACTTAAATATTTGTCCAAAATGACCTTATGCTGGACCAGTTTTAAAATAAACCCAGACATACAATGTATTTGCAAACAGGGATGTTTAGTGAATCTTAGCACAAACGCTAATAGCATGTAACAACTGCCCACCTGAGTCTTCCACTGTCCAATGAATCTGCAAGCTTGTTTTTCCTCTATAAATAACAAAACGTTGACCCGGTTTTGGATTTGTAGGGACTTAATGTAGATTTAATAGCGCAGCACAATAATATCCTGGGGTCTTTCTTTTCTTGTCAGACTCATCGTAAAAACAAGACGACGGGAAATCACCACAGTCCTGCAGACCACTGTGTCACTCTGCTGTTTGCATGGTGTAAACAGTCATTTAACTTGTCAGTTTGCAAGCTTTAAAGCTGTAGGAAGCAAACATTTTAGCGTAGCTTGAAAAAAATGTTCCATCTGTTTCCAATTCCACTTCCAATGAGTGTGTTTGTGACATACTGTGTGCTCATCACATTACTCCGTTGCTTTGGGAGCCATTTTTAACTTTAGCCTTTAACTTTTGATTGAAGACATAAATGGAGAGTGCGTGAAAACTGATAGTAGGTTCAGAGATGCAACGATATTGGAATTTTTCCGCGAGCATTTTCATGTTGGATGCTTCACTACAGTTCAAGGGCACAACATCACAACAAGTGGGGAGAGGGGAGGAGAGGAAATGGGAGTCTAAACTCAGCTCTTAAACAGGAAGCCTCGCTGGTTGTCTCATTGTTGTGTTTTTATAGACTTAACTTCCTGCTTGCATGACTTGCATTGCTATGGTTACAATCCTTGTTGCTTATTGGACAGTGGGTTTGAAGACATGTCAGGAGCTGGGGTTCCTCACTGATCAAAATCAAATATAAATTTCTAATAGTCTAAAAGAATATTCAATGTTTCGGGATACATCTTTGGCATTTTATGAAAGAAATAGATAAAGTGCAAAGGACGTCACAATAATGGCAGTTTTATCGCAGGCTGTGTCAACAAATGGAGGGAGTAGGGAGGAGAAGAAAGAGAAGGAGTTAAAGAAAAGAGGATGTGGCCGACAGTAAAAGATGACTGGAGGGGAGTGGAGCTCTCTGTCTAATTATAGATCCTGCTGTGAGCTGGCTGAGGCAGAAGTGCTACTGGGGTTTTCACATAACCGGATATTTACAAGAGTAACGCGGGTATGTGCCTTTGATTTTATTTTTCACATTATGTGTCTGCATGTTTGTGTGCAGTGTCCTGTTTATAGCTTCTGACTGGGACCTGGAACCTGTAGTTTCAAACTCTTTGCTGCACACGCAAAGTTTGACAAACAGATGATCAGGTCTCACCAACCAAGTTCAGGGTTGAGGCAAAATAGTTCTTGTGTGTGTTTGTGTGTGCGTGCGTGTATGTCTGTGTCTATGGAAACACAGTGAGGAAACTAGATCCATGCTGCATTATACATCAACTGTCCTTTGTTACTGTCTACAGCTCGTGCACACACAGATGATGTCTAAATCCATGCATACACACCTGTGGTACCATGGTATACAGCTGTGTGGTGCTGTGTTCATTGTTGTGCTCAAACGTTTGTCTTTTTTGTGGACTGTATGTAACATTTATAAAAATGCATAACCACACAAAACAAAACAAATCGAAATGGCTGCAGGAGAAAACTGGTGTTGCTAATTTGGTTTGTGTTGTGGGTTTTTTTTTTAACCTAAAAGTAAATCACCCTATAGATAGATAGATAGATAGATAGATAGATAGATAGATAGATAGATAGATAGATAGACAGACAGACAGACAGACAGACAGACAGACAGACAGACAGACAGATAGATGCAGAGGCAATTTTACTTTTTCAGCATGACATTCTTTTCATATTTCAGCTTATATTGTAGCACCAGAATTTTGTTTTTAAGGTTTATAGTAAACTATGCATATCTGTTAAACATTAGCTTTAGAAGATGGAAGATTAACTTCTGAATGAAAATTTTACATGTTAAATAGTAACTGCATTGTGAAGGCTGTCCTGCTTGGCTGTATTAATTCACTTTTGACAATGCTGAAATGTCTCTACCTGTTTTGGCAGAAGTCGAAGTTGAACTTGCAGCTTTAACCATGTGTTTGTTTGCCTGTAATAAATGAGAACACGCTTCTGCGGTAAAAAGCCTGACAGACTGGCTGTGAACCTGGAGACAACAGGCTCACCTGTCTGACTACACACAAGTTTTGTCCAATTCCATTTTGAATTACAGGACCAAAAAACTCTTCTCTTCACATTTGAAATAATGTGACATCAAAATGCAATGAAAAATGTTGCATCTTTTCCTGCGCAAATATTTGTTCAAGCATAGCAACAAGCAGACACATGTGCATGTTAATACACTGACGCATGCCACTTTAAGCGTGAGGAGGAAGAAATTATGGACTATCTTGGCTTGTACATGAGCCCTTTCCTCATATGTAAACCTTAAAAGCTGACTGCCCCTGCTAAAAAACTGCAGTGTCATTCACAAACGAACACTTACACATGAATATACACTCCAGTCAAAACAGATGAAAGTTTCTTTTTATATAAATTGTGATGAAGATGAGCAACGCAGTGGTATTTGTTGACTTTACCCACCTGACATGATTAGCCATCTTACTGAACGTCAGTGTCTCTTCTGTCCACTGCACAAGTAAGGAAATGGAGAGAGAAAGAGGCCTTTGTACAACCTTGTCATACCAGTAGAACCAGTCCCCACAAGGCAGGATACAACTTCAGAATTAAAAAATAGAAAAGGGAGGAATCACAAGGAAAGGATTACATAAAAGCTTGGCTGTGGGACGGACTCAATATATCTGTTTGAATGTCAAATGCATGTACACACATGCACGTACGCAGACATGTTCCCTGTTGTAGCAGAAGCAACTTCAATCAGTGACTACAGTTGAGATGTGCCTTATTTTTCTGATCTTTAAGATTGAGTGTTCTATATTTAACAGCCTGTATGGCTGCTGATTTACATAATGGTACTCTGGAATGGGCACAATCTCTAATCCTCTATCGTTAGACACACTAAAATGCTCTGTCTTTACTCTCACAGTACATTAGGATTTCATTTTGTACAACCAAACAGAATTTTGGTGTCTTTGGAAAAGTTATTACTGTTAATAATGGAGTTTGTACAGCAACAGCTTTCCTGCATCCACAATATCCCCTTAAAGCAACACATGCACCAATTGTTATTCCACCACGTTTAAACTAGGCCCCCCAAATGACCTCCTGATGTAATTCACAAATAAATAGGCTGTTCCACATGGTTAATGTTATTATGTGGATTGTGCAAATTCTTTTTTCTTTAATTTATTTTATTGCAAATGTTACTATTGCAGTGACTTACATTTGCAACACTTTGTGCAGTCATAGTATTTTTTTCTTAATTCATGAAGGCCTTATTTCCAAGGTTCCAGAAGTTCAGCTGATGTTTCTTATCATTTTCTTATATATAGGGACATGCAGAAGAAAGAAAGTACTGTTTCAGCCTCTTTCCTCTGCTCAACAAGTTATTAAAATTCTACAAATATGTACATATAAATGTAGAATTTTCAATAATACTCGCACAACAATAGTTTTTCACTACAAATTATGCTCATATCACCTGATAGTGTTTGACATGCAAGGAAGCCAAACTTTTTTTCCAATGTGTAACACCAAGTAAACCAAAATCTTCAAAATGCTCGTTTTTCCTTTTTTTGTTAATGTAACCTTGACAGCTGTAGGATTTTTCAGGTTAAAATATTGTATGACCTCATGCTCTTTCTATTCTTGTTTTGTATGTTATTCCAGTGCATGTCTTCCCAGCCTTATTTGCACAGACAAATCACCCTGTTTAGTTAAAACACAATACAAAAACAGCTCTTCACTGATAGCAGCTTAGAAATGCACTGACCTTTGTTATATACAAGATATTTCTTATATTATTTTAGTTCTGCAGTTATAGTAAAATAATAAATTTTGCATTACCATTTATCCTCATCATTTATCTTCATTTGCTATTTAAAATATACTTGATTTTACATCTCATATCTGAACAACCTATCCCTGCTGTTACACTGTGTGTTTGTGGGTGTACACGCACGCCCGCTATATACTGTACATGCTACATAGTGAGGTCTGGAATATTTATTTCAGCAAGAACAGGAATTTTGGGTCAGTGAGTGCATTTTCGCTGGTAATTACAACTCCAAATGGGTGTTTGAGGACTTAAACTTGGTTTTTAGATGAGGGTAAGATTTGGGTTTTTGGTTAAGGTAAGATGCTGAGGAATGTATTATATCTATAAGAGTCCTCATGATTATACAAGTGCAAGGATGTCAGAGACCATTACAACAAATAAATGCCTGCATTGTTCTAATAATTCATCTCTCTCTTCCAATTTATACCACCAGTTTCGAATACTGACCTTGGCATCGAGCCATATAGTTTATGAATGAAACTTACTTCATACAATGCACGCAGGCAGGACACAGAGATGATGTCAAAGGTATTTTAAGATGTGTGTGTGTGTGCACGCGTGCGTACACGGGGGGTGCGTAAGAGCAAGTGTGCATGTGTGTTTGTTTAAACATGGAGGCAGGTATGCAAGAATGGTGTTTAAGCTGTGTTGGAATATTAAACAAAGTTTAACATTTTTGAATGCCTTTCAGTATTACTGTTATGTTAAATGTACTCAGCATGTGTTTGAAAATAGGGCCCATGCTCGCATTAGGCTGTGCGAAATGGTGACAGATCGTGTAAAATGTGAACTTCTAAAATCGAATCCACCACGCACGTCTTTTGGTTTTTGGTCATTTATTTCAGAGACAGCGCCTTTTTGTGCATATGCAAGAGTGTGTGTTAGACAGCAGGCACCCTGACCCTTTTCCCTAAGCTGTTCCCTTCCTGGATCCTGTTTTTAGCACCGGATGAGGCAAAATTTCCCATTGACTCAGCCATGCAATGCAAATAACCTCCAACAGAATGCAAAGAGCATGGAAAATGTGCGTCTGCGTAAGATGCAACCGCGTATATCCTGATGGATAGAGGCAGTGATGGTGTCAATGAAACTGACAGAGGGAGAGTTTCAAATAGCTGAGTCCCGTTGTTACTGCAGTTTAGTAACTTTTAGTAACAGTTTAATCTTTTCATCAGCACATACTGCTTTAGTAGTAAACAAGGCACTTCTGCATTAGTCTTATTCAAGGTTCTCTCTTTCAGTAAACAATTTTATGATGGTTATGTACATTTAAATTCTGAAAAACAGGACACATTTTTTAAAATATTTTATGCCCTGCATTTTGTTGCATGCCTTTCATATCTCCTACTAAAAGTTTTAGCAAGTTTTTATGATAAACTGTGCAATCTGTGGTTAACTTAATCTAAAGTTGAATAATCAATATGTTTTTTTTTTTTTTAAAAGACAGACATTTATATATAATCACCACATTCCTTCCAGTCAATATCCATTTGACTAAGAGTTTATCTATTTGACTCAGTAATTTACAGACAGATCTTCAGTAAAATGTCTTGAAGTAGTGACGAGAAGACAATAATGTACACGGGAAATGGCATCCAGACAAGTAATATGTCTGAGGTCAGATGCTAGCAAAGGCTTCTAGTTACTTTCAAGCAATGGCTTTGAAGGGATAGTTCGTGTTTGCCATCAGAGGAGTGGGGCCGGGTTTTGACCACAGAGTGAATGAGGTGTTAAACAAACACACTTTTCAAGTTTGTTGTTTTGAGATGTCACAAAATGTTTTGCCGATCACGTGACCGTGGTGATTTACATTACCTGGCAGCATGTCAGCTTCTAGCTGGTGGCCTGCAGCAGTTGGAGCACATTGGGGAAACATAAATCTGTATTCAAAGTAAAAGAGAAAACTGAGCTCAGGAAAGAGGGCTGCTGTCATCTGACTAATGGCTACTAGTGCTTGGGAAAAGTCTCCTGCATAAAGCAATTTTTTGCCAAATTCTTAATTGTATTTCTTTTTTTCTCTGACTAGTCATTGCAATCTTGGCACTATAGTTCTTTTAACTCTGTTACCCATTGTGTTTTGTTTTGCTTGGTTTTGTCCAAACACTGGTCTATTTGGCCTCTGTTTACTTGGACCCATTGTTTTGAGGGAGGATTTTTGTCTTCTACTGAGTATTGTATCACTAAAACCTTAAACCAATTCCCTGTCTGCTTCTTCTCTTTTTCTCACAGACACCTCTGTCGCTGCATTGGTGCTGCCTGTGGCCTTATTTCCCATGGATCTTAGGGTGGGAGAGAGGGTAATGCGCCCCGGTTCAGACACAGCGCTCCTCACCCCATTGCACCCACCCTTACTCCTGACTCCATATTCTCCTCAACCCCACAATTCCTTCTCCCAACAACAACTGCACCAGCACATCAGGGTAATACTGCAAAAAAAAACAAATGATAATCTCCCATATGAGTAAACAACTTTGTTGGATTTTGTGATTTTATTCATTTTTCTGGGGGGTGGTTTCAGTTTAATATGGAGCAGAGGAGGCGGGAGCAGGAGCATCATGAGAAACAACAGGAGCTTCAACAGCTAAAACACAAAGACAAGAGTCAGCAGAGTGAGTACCTTCACACACCCGATCCTTCCTGATCCCACTACAACCTCTCTAATAATCTGAATAAAATTAATACCAACAATACAAACAAATTACATAGTGTTCAGATAAGGAGTCAGTCAGCTGTTTGCTTTCAAATGAAAGCTAAATATAACCTGATGATTGGAAAAACAACACGTGAGCTAAATTTACCAAATTGATAATGTCACAGGGTCAATATTGATATCAATACTTACACACCAAACACTGAAACCATAGCAGCATTATCAGCCATCTGGATCCCACAGGTCTCTATTCTCAATCATGCATGTGTGGTAAATGAATAATTCCCAAATGTCATACTCTTCTTGCTATGACACAGAAATGTGGTGAGTATTTTTGTTTGTTTTTACTGTACTTTCCTATTTGTCCTTGACGCACAGGTGCAGTCGCCAGTTCTCTGGTCAAGCAAAAGCTCCAGGAGGTGATTCTCAAGAAGCAGAAACAGGCGGCACTTGAAAGAACAAATTCCAACTCTCTGAGCACACCTCCTGTTTCATACAGGTGACACAAATATTTATTGGTTCTGTATTATAGGGGCCTAATCTATAGTAAATGCATGCAATACCGGTAGTTCAACAGTAGGGAACACTTTTTGACAAAAGCGCTCGGTTGTAATGAGCACAGAGCTTTGAGTGGTTGCACTTTCTGCTGATAGCATCTTCCTGAGTGGCTAGTTCTCTTGGTTTTTCGCAGCTAACACTGCATGAGGTCGAGTTCTAATAAACCACATTAAAATATCTTCTTCTTCCTGTCCAGGTTGTGACTATTTTTGCGCAACCATCAACCAAAACTGATCTAGTTTATCAGCTTCAGTAAAGATACATTGGTCACATTCATTTATTTATATATTTCTGCTTTTAGACGATGATCTGGTTTGCGGTGTTATATGAAATGTATGAAATCAGTTATATCTCTGATGAAGTCTAAGATCTGAAATGCACAGAATAAAAGGCCACCTGCAACTCGATTGCTGTGCTGTATTTTCACAGAAAGCTGGGCCCAGAACCGAGCCTACCCCCACAGCCTCTAGTCTCACCTACATTACAGTCCTCCTCGGAGGGTTCTGAAGGCACACCATTACGCAGAGCAGGTAACATGTGCAGCCAGCGGACTTGATTCCCTGTAATAAACAGGATAATATATTTAATATTGCTAGCATAAATTTATCCAGCCAGTTAGGCAATGTAATTTGTTTATGTTTGATTTGATACAATGAATGCTTTTATTAGATATTTAGCTATAATAGAACTCTTTGCATGAGAGAGCATCAAGTGACACTTCTTGTTTAAATATGTTAGCGTCAGAGCCCAATTTGAAGGTGAAACATAAGCTGAAGAAACACCTCAACACCCGCAAGAGTCCGCTCACCCGCAAAGAGAGTGCTCCACCTACTGTCAAACACCGAGTACCTGACACACTGGGTAAACACACACTCAGACCAAATGAATACATTTGTAATGCAGATTTTTTTTTTTAAATATGGTAATCAGCTTTCAGGTATGTGATTAATATGCGTACACTTCTTTTGTCCACAGACTCATCTCCCAGCAGCAGTAGCACCCCTGTGTCTGGATGTAGTTCCCCCAACGACAGCCTGCCGAGTGAGAACGGCCTGCTGCCATCTGCAGGTGTCCTCTCGCACGAGGTTAACACACACCCACGCACGCACGCACGCACGCACGCACGCACATACACACACACACACACACACACACACACACACACAAGCCAATAACAATAAATATTCCAATACAAAATCAACTTTTATCATTTTTAAACATCTTAATTTTATAAGCAAGAATAGAATCTTATTCTAATTTGGACTCAGCTACCTTTGCTTGACCTTTCTGGAACCTTCTGCCAAAGATCATTGACCTTGTGACACATCCTTAAAAAGGACAAAATAACTCAATCTTAACATTTCAAGTAAAAGAGATTCCTTTTTGGGGCGGGGGACCCGAACACTTTTTGACATTTATGATCTATGAACCGATGGTGCTCAAAATTAATTAAGAGAAACATAGAGGTAAGCCTGTCAGAAAGGTGATTTTGTGCTTGTGATTGACAAAGGTTAGCATTGTTCTATCAAGTAAGCACCAGTTAATTCATGAGTTAATTCATGTACCTGAGCTGTGTAAGATGCTGAGTAATGACATGTTTAAAGCAGTGGCATAGGAGCATTGGGGGAAAGTGAGTGTTTGTCAGCAGTTTATACATAATTCATTTAATTACATCTCTGACAACATCTTCCACACCTGCTGATTCCCTCGTGTCATGAAGTACCGTAAAGGAAAACAAGCTGTGGAAAACAACAGTGGAGATGACTCATTTACAATGTGCAAACACAGGTTTTGGTTACTGCCGATTAAGCAATTACAAAAATAGGGAGTGCAGCACAGATTGTTTTGTAAAGACAAATGCATCTTTAGTTTAAAGTGGATTTGAAGTTATTTTTATAGCGTATTAATGTCTGTTGTTTCCAGGCCCAGAAGCTGCTGCTCAGAGATGGTACCCTAGCAAACTTCACTATCCAGAGTCCTTCCACCCTGCCTACCATCACGCTGGGGCTACCAGCCAACACCAAAGTAAATACAACCTGTTTTCTTAAAATGAGTGTGAAGTTGAACAGTTGTTAACTTTATCACCTCTTTGCATCTGTTTGGTAAAACACATCGAATTATATATGTATGTGTGAAAATGAACTGTTACTTAATGTATCCTTATAAGATGTATCGTATATACACAGGCATAATAATCGGACCACAAAGAGGTGAAATGAATAAGATATCTCTTTATCATGGCACCTGGCACCACGATTAGGCAGCAAATAAACATTTTTCCTCACAGTTTATGAGTTAAAAGCAGGGAAAATGGGCAAGCGTAAGTATTTGAGTGAGTTTAAGCTGTTTTTTGATGGCACAATGATTGGGCCAGAACATCTGGTCTGCAGTTTCTGTAAAAGTGGTCCAAGGAAGGAAGAGCTGTCAACAGACAACAGGGTCATGGGCAGCCAAGACTCCTTAGGTCCTTCCATCCACACGGATGTTGCTTTGGCATGCAGTCACTACCCAAGCATTGTTACAGACCAGGTCACCCACAGCAAAAATGGTTCACAGACAGTTAAGCACAACAATGAATCTGGAGTGTTGACTTGGCCTCCAAATTCCCCAGATCTCAATCTGATTCTGCATTCGTGGGCTGTCTGATCCAATGAGGCCACGCCTAAAAACAAGACTTAAAGGATCTGCTACTAACATTTTGGTGCCAGATACCACGGCACACCTTCAGGGATCTAATGGAGTCCGTGCCTCAAAGGGCCTGGGATGTTTTGGCAGGAAAAGGGGGATAATATAATATTTGGAAAGTTGTCCTAACGTTATGCCTGACTGGTGTATAAAATATGATGCATATGATGCATATAAATATATATAATGCAGACTAACTCTGTGTTATTTGTCAGGCTGAAGGGGAGCTGTCGTCTCTAAAGGTCACCCGGGTCCCGGTGGTCACAGGTCAAGGCTCACCGGTCTTTCTGCCTCTGAGCAGAGAGGATCAGGCTGGCCAGCTCAGCCCCCACCTCCCCGTCATCATTCTGGAGCCTTCTGGACTCGTACACACTCCTCTGCTCACAGGTAGAGGACATGAAATCTCACATATAGACCAAAAGATGAAATATTGTTTGTTATGTTAGAGCACCACATAGTGGTGGAATTAAGAGTAACAGATTTTTGCTTGGCTTGTCGCAACATTATATTCACATTGCTTTATGTGTTCAATACACAAAAGAAACCTAAAAAATGTACAGGTTTATGTAGATTTGATTAACTTAATGCCCGATGCAGTGCATTAAAATGTTCTAAAATATTGTAGAACCATCTATTGTTTCTTTATTCGCTCTTCTCAGTTCCAGGTCTGGACACAGTCCCACTGCAGTTTAGTCCCCAGTTAGATCACCTTGCACCTGGAAGTGCTCAGCCTCACAAACCTCTGAGCAGGACGCGCTCCGAGCCCCTCCCTCAGAGCCAGAGAGCCCTCCATACACATCTCCTGCAGCAGCAGCACAGCACGCAACTACTGGAGAGGCTCAAACAGCAAACACACCTGGGCAAAGTACGTGCAAGTAAATGCACACACCCATATTCACAAAAAGGGGAAACAAGATGATTGTGAGAGCCTGGGCAACATCCACATATGAGCAGTTTGTGTGTTTAGACACCCGGTTAAATCAGGCATCCGTTCCTTGAAATGTTTAACCTTTTTCTCAGAAGGATTATTTGTGAAGGGAGATTTTCTGGGTAATCTGATCTGCCACCTTAAATCTGATTAATTTTACAGCAAATGTTCCTGAGAAGGCTGCGTTGTGAGTGGAAATATGAGCATTACTTAGGAGTCCCGTGTAAGGGCTCAGTGTACTGTTCTTATACTATCTTTTTAATCTTCTTTTTTTCCCTGGAGTACTATAGACTATTATTGAACATATGAAAAGAAAAAGGTACATGGAAAAAAGAATTCTTAATCTTTTTTTTCCTGATCACTTTACAATACAATGGATGTATCGTGGGGCCTTCTTGCCCAATTTCATGCAAACATTCTATTTTGTTTAACAGATTTTAAAATGCTTGCCAGTTTTTGAAATTTATTTCAAAATTCATTATATAATCACTGCAGCTTGTACTTTAATTTTGAGTTTTAAAAAATAAAGTGCAAGCTATATTTCATAAATGCTCTATTCATATGTGTGTGTGTGTGTGTGTCTCTGTGATATTTATCAGACATGTAATTGTGATATATTTGTCTATGCACAGTTGATGTCCAAGTCCAGTGAAAAGCCCAGGTTGCATCAAATCCCTTCTGAAGAAATGGACTCAGAGGATGGGGGTGCAAGCTCACCCACTGAGCCAACCTATCTGAGCAGGGTGAGGGCAGAATCTTTGAGGGAGGCAGAGTCAGTCACATCCAAGGGCCAAGAAGACCAAATCAACCTGCAACACGCACTTATCCTCAACCAGGTTTAAAAAAAATTAATTGTATTTTCTCATAGTGTGCGCTCACACACCATTCCCACGTTTAGCATCTCATGTGTCCTTCTTCAATAGCCCTGTAGAGGGCACCCTAACACTTTCTTGCTAATTGTGGTTTTTTCGTGCACTTGAAATTGGAAAAAAATTTGCGAAACAGATGAAAGAAGCAAAGATACCATAGTCAGGTTGATAAACAGAAACAAGAACTTAGGTGCATTTTCTAAACTGTGTACAATTGTGCTTGCGTTACAGTTTCCATCGGATAAAAATTTCTACTTGACCCAAGTGTTATAACTCTTTTTTCTGTAGTCGTTGCTATGGGAACAACAGAAGCAGTTGCAGCAGCTGCATCGACAAATGGAGACCTTGGCAGTACCTATGTTATGCACCAGTGGCAGTGCTGGGAGTGGGATAAGTGTGCATAGACCCCTGTCCCGCACACAGTCGTCCCCGGCCTCCACCTCCCTCACTCTTCCAGAGAAAGCCCTGAGCTTGGCTGACACCAGCATCAAACCACGCTTCACCACAGGTGAGTCAAACATGATCATAAGTTGCTTTTATTATCTTTTCATCAGTGTGACAGCATTTCTTTTAAAGTTAATCAAAAATGCCTCCGCAATAGCAATTTAGCACAGACACACATAATAACCAACAAAAACTTCAGTAAAATAAATAAATGGCAATATAAATGCATCAAGGTCTCTATTTACAGTATATTTGTAAAATTGTGGGTCACATATACAACAAAAATAACCCTCTTGTGTGTGTCTGTGTGTTCACGCAGGACTGGTGTATGATTCTCAGATGCTAAAGCATCAGTGCACATGTGGAGACAACAGCAGTCACCCAGAACATGCTGGGAGGATCCAAAGCATCTGGTCCCGACTGCAGGAGAGAGGCCTGAGGGGCCAGTGTGAGGTACAGCAACAAATTACAAAATATGGTTTTATTGATCTTACAGGTGCAGGAGATTTTTGTGGCTTTGCGTGTTTTTTCCTTTATTGCATAGCAAATATCCTGGGCAGTTTAGACTCTCCCTAAAGAAATATTTTGCAACTTTTTTATGCTTTAATGAACTGAGAATAAAAGACTAATATTATGTTATTTTTAAATATCCCAATTTAATGCAATCATAGATTCTATTTTTTATAGATTTTAGTAAGCCTGCTAGTTTTTTAAAATTTATTTCAATTTAATTCAATTTCATTATCAGCACAGCTAGTACATTAATTTAAAGTACAATATAGTAAGCTATATTTCAGAAATGCTGTATTCATTGTGTCAACATGAACAGAAACAGTATTGAAATAGGCAAAATGTCTCTGGTATTATCTCTACTACATTCCCCATGTTAGAAAGACTTATTAAATCTAGATTAAAGGTCATTTCTAGTTTAAAATTACCATAATTAATAAAGAATGTGTGATGTGAATAATTGAAGTCTTGCAGAGTTCTTAAATGAAATGAAAATTCATACAGAGCATTCGTGGTCGCAAAGCTACGCTGGAGGAGCTGCAGTCGGTCCATACGGAACGCCATGTCCTGCTTTATGGCACCAACCCGCTCAACAGACTCAAACTAGATAACCGCAAGCTTGCAGGTATTCCACGTTTCGTTTTCACATTTCCAAGTAAATTGTCGTTTTGATGGATTGTGAAACTGCGTAATTATTACCATCTGTAGTAATTGTATAATTTCCGCCTCTATTTCAGGTGGAATAAAGAAAAATCTCCACTTATTAATTGCTCATTTTCTGTGTCCACAGGGATCCTCTCCCAAAGGATGTTTGTGATGTTACCATGTGGGGGTGTGGGGGTAAGAGGAAATATACAGTCACAGGTTGATAATTCTCCAAAAGCTCTTCGTGAAATTGATCTAAAGCAATCACTGCTTTTGATGAAAGACAATATCGTTTCAAAGAGGCGACAGGGCACGCAAGAGAGGATGACAACAAAGACAGGATATTAAAGAGGAAAAGACATTTTGCTGGGCCAACGCTTATGGTCGCCTGACAGTCCATGTCAAACCATGACAAGTCAGACTAATGAGAGCAACATGTTCACGGCCAGGGATAAAAGAAACGTCTCACAATTCAGTGTCCCATGCTGATGCAATGAAATGCCAGTGTGTGACCAAACTGAAGACAAGTTTTCTGTAAAACTGACATTTTTTTTTGGAAAACTTTCATATTCAGTTATCTTGTCATTTTCCCACAGAGATTATAGCATAAAAGTTGCTGCTTGTTTATTCTTGTCACATTTATTTCTCTCAAGGTTGATAATGATACCATCTGGAATGAGTCGCACACCTCCACAGCATCACGGATGGCGGCTGGCAGTGTCGTTGAGCTAGCCTTCAGAGTGGCCAAAGGAGAGCTAAAGGTGGGGTCAAATCTATCTATCTATCTATCTATCTATCTATCTATCTATCTATCTATCTATCTATCTATCTATCTATCTATCTATCTATCTATCTATCTATCTATCTATCTATCTATCTATCTATCTATCTATCTATCTATCTATCTATCTCACATATACTGTACAGTATTTTACCCAGTCACAAGATGGTTTCTAGGAGAAAGAGGTAGAAATTGGAATTTTTAAATATGTTGAAAATCATTTGTAGCAGAAATGACACTTGCTGTTAAACATGACCATGTCTAAGACTTTGGTTATATGGAGTTGCAAACGCTCATTTTATGTACTGGATTGATCTAAAACCATGTAATATTCTGGCTCAAGGACTTTTGCTGACACACAACTTCCTTTTCCTCTTTCTCACAGTGATGAAAGGTAAGGGGATAAAAATAGGATTATTTTGGCATCGCAAATGCTGGCATCTAAAAAAACTAAAATGGTAGCGGTTAGCTTAATCTGAAAACCCCCCAACAGAAACAACAAACAAGTAAAAATAAACAAAACAAGCATGGCAGACAGAAATGAAAAACAAAAACACCACCCTACCCTACATATCGACCACAGCACGACCACTAGCATTCATGTTTGTGCGCTAAACATATCATACGCAATGTATATACTGATTTACGAGACAGCATAATATGGATGGTTGAATGGTCATTTGTGTCGCGTCAGAATAGACGTGCCATAAATGCCGGTTGGACTTGAAGAATCCTGCTGTTTATGGATGACACGCCGTTTAAAGCTATCATCTTTTTCTACGCAGAATGGCTTCGCTGTGGTCAGACCGCCAGGACATCATGCAGACCCTTCAAATCCCATGTAAGTGTGATAAAAAGAAAACAGTCATATACTGAGGAAGATGAACACTGAGTTTATATTTTCCCTTTTGCAACTTTAAAACTTGGCACATGGCAAATACAGAAGATACAAAAAAGACAGGCACTTGATGTCGAATGTCTGTAGAATTATTGTTTACCTCCTGCCTGCTCTCTTTTTGTGTTTTTCAGGGGTTTCTGTTACTTCAATTCTGTAGCAATAGCTGCCAAGCAGCTCCAACACAAGCTTAGTGTCAGTAAGATCCTCATTGTTGACTGGGTAAGACAGCAGCTGCAGTCCTGTTCTCATGTGAAGGTTTTTTTCTATTGGTTAATATTGTATTCTTCTCGACTTATTCCTAGGATGTTCACCACGGTAATGGCACTCAGGAAGTGTTTTACAGCGACCCAAGTGTTCTATATATTTCACTTCATCGCTATGATGATGGGAATTTCTTCCCTGGCAGTGGGTCACCTGCTGAAGTGAGTGATGTAGTTTTCTACGTACATTTGAACATGCAATGCAAACAAAGTTCATAGTTTTGACTGGCTGTTGGAACTGCTTGAATGTTTCAATGTTCAGGTTGGTTCTGGAGCAGGTGAAGGCTTCAATGTTAATATCTCATGGACAGGAGGTCTGGACCCACCCATGGGAGATGCCGAGTACCTCGCCGCATTTAGGTATGACCTACTATCATATTGAAACACTGTAAGCTCGCAACACTGTTTGTTTAAAAAAGTGCCATCAGGCGCCCCATCATGGTACCGTGGTTACCAGCGACACCTCACTGCGAGACGGTCCCGGGTTCAGTTTCAAGATAAGAATTGGGGAAATTGTATGTATTTTATTCCTAAATGGAATCTACAGTAAAAGGCAAAGATAGTGATTCACCCTCAGAAGACAGGATGAAATAGCGAAACAAAGGTTTTTACCTAAAATTTGAACATTTAAAAGTTTATTCGGTGCAAATCTTCTAACACCTTTCCTGAATAATTTTCCAACAGCATTTTTTTGAAGATTGAAAATCTTTTAAATATGGAAAGGCATTTTTCTGTGAAGCCTTAATCAAACAATTTCTCTCATTTCCTCTGGGCTGAGCCACAACAAACATTCTTAAGCCGAGTGGACGATGAGCATAAAGTTGTCTCTGACGCACTTCCTGTGTAATTAATAATTCCTGGTCATTTGGAGAGCATGTGTCTGGCACACCCTGTTCCAAATCATTTCAGATGCTTTACAGTAAATGGCCTCCAGGTCCAGGAGTTGACAGACTGCAGACCTCTGCTTCCTACTTGTGGGTTGGATAATTGTGATTAGTGGGTGTTTAGCACTAGTAAAATTCCAGCAGTGGCCTTTTTAGTTTAGTTAGTTAGTCTGATGCATTAAACCAATGGAAATTGTTGTAACTGGAAAGAGGAACAAAACTAACAAACATTTGCTTAAATTAAATACTTCAAAGATGCATGTGAAGCTCAGTGTGTGCGATCACTTATGGAGGACTTTCTAAAATGTAACACTGTTTATTCTGCACATTTTTTCTAAGAAAGCTTGTGGAGATTGTGAATAGAAATGCGTCTCTAAAATCTCTGTGGACCAGTTTGCAAATATTTTATAAGCATTTTTTCTTTAGATTTTTGGTATGTATATTACACCAAAATAGGACACAAAACATTTGTGTGGCAATACTAAAGTATGCATAGTATCATGTGATATTTAGATGTTGTTTTGTATGAAAATAATTTTTAATATTATAAGGGCAATGAAGGTTTGGCATTTTTTTTTAAAAACATCAGATTTAGTGTTGTGCTTTGACATGTGTATTTTTATTTTTGAAATTCCAGGTGTTTAACATTTAGCTTTACATTTCTCTGTCCTTATTTTCAACTGTCCTGATTACTGATGTCAGCAGGGAGATTTTGATAAAACCCTTTAATTCCAGAGCATGATCACAGTCAAATACACTTATTTTGTGTTACAGTGTTTAGACCTATTTTTAATTAATTATTTAAATATTAATGTTACGGCTGTGTCCAGACATTTGTTCCACTTCATGTTATTGTTTGAATTCCATTGTTTTAACTGCCCTGGAAAGATTTGCTGTATTTGTAGTATCTAACTTTTTCTCATCAGTGACACATGCATGCACACAAACACACACACACACACACACACACACACACACACACACACACACACACACACACACGCACACACACACACACAAACATTCTCCCTCTTCTTTTTCTGATTGATCTTTAATAAGCATCCCTTCTGCCCTCCCTCCTTCCATCTCTCTATTAACTTGTCTGTAGGTGCTCTCTCTGGGTGCAGCTTTAATAGGTCTACCAGGAAGGAGGGTTGGTTTTTGTGGTTAAGTGTGTGCATGTTTGTCACCATGTGACTCTCGAAGGATTATTAATATGAAGTGAAAGAATTGGCACACACCACTGACAGGTTAACCTTTGGCTTGTTTAACATTTTACACAGTTCTCCATTGGTGTGGTCTGTGTCTTCATGCATTGTTTATTGTAATGTGCATATGTGTGTGTTCCTGTTGGAATGTGTTTTGTGTGTAAATGTGTCTATGAGCTCATGTTGTCCATCTGCATGCAGTCATGGCAGTGTTTGTTTGGGTATGTATGTGAGGGAAGGGGAGAGAGGGAGGGTCCCCGGGCAGAATAATGAAGGTAAATGGATCCCAGATGGACTGTTTTTCCTCTTTTCTCAGTGCTGTCAATGACGTGAGGAGAGTGACAAGCCTTTAATGGGAAGCAGACTTGCACGCTACAGCTTTGAACTCTGCCAGCAACGTTGAATGGCAGAGCTGAGCTCCTCTCCAGCTTGGGACAATAACGCTTCCCTCCAAACAACAATAGCGTTAACTTCATGTGTTTGAAGTCCACACAGCTATAAGACAGGATAAAACAATATGATTTTGTCAAGAAGACTTGTCTCACTGCAGGCTTTTGCAGCTTCTCCAAGATAGGAACAATAAGCCATTGTCGGCTGTGATTCAGCTCCTGCGTCACATTCATATTTTGGAGGATTTGAGCTTTGTTTCTGTCATCCAGCAGAATACCCACTTTAATTTGGCATCATTACATTCTGCAGATGGACATGATGAGCAAAGCAACATAAAAACATCCAAGGTTAATAAGTCCATAACATGATTAAGCCAAACTCAGAAAAGTGTCCCATCCAGTCCAACTAAAAAATTATAAGCAAGAATTCCTATTTACCCTTACAGGATTGTTTTCATCACATATGCTACATATTTATATTCTGTAAAATAATACTATCTAATAAAAGGAGATCTATTTTGTCTCTTATGTAATGCAGTATGTACAGTAGTTAAAAGTCCCAACACTGTCGGTACAAAATACAAAATGACAATTTGAGGTTTCACTTCTTGGAAATGTCGTTTTTACTTGGCGTGTCAATGTTAGAGAGTATGTTACTTTTTATATGAGAGCATGTCGTGTTTTATAGTAAAGACACGATGGGGTTTTCTTTGGCTTAACGGTAAGAGCCAACCAGCAGGAGCAGCAATGACACAGACGTGGAGTTTCAGCAGGCTCTGTGGTTGTGTCTCCACAGGTCTGTGGTGATGCCCATTGCCCAAGAGTTTTCTCCTGACGTTGTGCTGGTGTCGGCTGGGTTTGATGCTGCTGAAGGAAACCCGGCTCCTCTGGGAGGGTACAAGGTCTCCGCCAAATGTAAGCACAGCTCTCTACCACAGATTGCACAGTCTCTCCTTCAGGCCCGGCTCTATGCTTTTGATTTTCCTGAGGGATGCCAGCTAGAAAAGTAACTTTATAATCCTGTGGGTATTCAAAAATATTAGTAGATTATTACAGGTTCTGTCATGAGCGCACCAAACAGGAAAGGCTGTATTTTTACTGTACATCCCTACATCACCGATGTCACCATAATTACACCCTCAATGGCTACAGCAAATCTTAGTCGCATTTTTATTTAAAAGATATGTGAATGAATAAAAAGTGAGTTGTATATCAGTGCTTGTTATACTCAAGAGCATATGAACAGCATGTTTTCTGTCACAGGCTTTAGTTTCCTGACCCATCAGCTGATGTCACTGGCAGGAGGTCGTGTGGTTTTAGTCCTTGAGGGAGGTCACGACCTCACAGCTATCTGCGATGCATCTGAAGCCTGTGTTAGCACACTTTTAGGCATACAGGTAAGACGTGCTGGAGTGTGTATTTTCTAGTCTTTTTAACTGTACTAGAGGTGCCTGCTGTAAATTCTGTAGCGGGAGAGCTTTTTATCTTACACCAAGAATTGTTTTCACAATCTTTGTAGGACCCGCTTGCAGAAGAAGTTCTACTTAAGAAGCCTAACGCTAATGCAGTTCACTCCCTACAGACAGTGATAAAGATTCAAAGTGAGCAATTCATTCTTTTTATTTTTAAGTGGTATTATTGTTTTGTAGTGGTAATACTATGTCATGTATATGGTTGCTGTAGGTCAGTACTGGCAGAGTGTGAAGGCTCACAGTGGATCGGTGTGTCTATCCTACCTGGCTGCTCAGAGGAGAGACTGTGAGGAAACTGATGCTGTCAATGCGTTGGCCTCACTCTCTGTGGGAGTCCTTCCTAATAAGAGGTACAGCATACACTTTGATGGTTTGAAATAGAGGCAAAGATACAGTCTGTCAGACATCTTGCAACTCTTCACTGACATGTGTTTCTCACTCTGTCTCCTCCAGCATCTCCGATGAACCAATGGAGCATGACAGTGACTCCATGTAGAAAAAAAAACCTGACCAATCACCTCGCTTTTTTGGGCACCCCACATGTAGCCCCTGGTCTCCTGACCATGAATGGGGTGCACGTTGAAATGCCGTTGAGGCCTACCTAATTGCCTTATTCATACATGCACATCACCTATAAACAGTGCTTAACCTCATGAGAACCTCATTCAGTTATCTGGGCACCTCCATGCTGCTGACTGCTCAGCACTCCATGCAACTAAGAACCTTTTTATGTCCCCATCAAAAAGCAATAACAGTTGCTTTATAATGCACTCCTCCATTTTGTTGCCTTCAATTTGCCTTAATATAGGAACAACATCAGGTTCAGATTTATGGGTTCTTTTCTTCTGCTATTTTGTTCCCATTTCAGAGTTGAAGCAAATGTATAAACTTGATCAAGAAATGCAGAAAGAAGAGTATGCATCCCATCGGACAGCTATAATGCACAAATAGCAACAAGTGGCTACATCCATGAAAGAATGTGGCAATAAAGACTAAAAGATTGTCTGTTGTAATAATGTCAATGCAGGTTAACCACTAAAACAAGTCAATGAGGATAAAACATGGTAGACTTGAGGGGAAGTAAAAATATGCAGCCTCGGACAGGCAACTGTGGCATGGAGAAGTGAAAAAGAGGTAAATATATCTGTATTTTTATTGCACTGTTGAATCTATAATGTGAACCATAACAAATCCCAAGTCTCTGGGAAAAGACAATTCCTCTTTACAGGTTCTTAAGTAATTTTTATAGAGGTCGCTGTACTCACTCTTAAACATTGAAATGTCTTATTAAGTCTTAGTCCAAGGAAATACATGGGCCAGAATGCTTGTTATTTCTATGAAAATGTCATGAAAAGTAGGCAACATTTTAAAAGCAGGAAGTTCTATTTCATTGCTGTTTATTGTCTTAAATGCACACTCATACATAATACATACACAAGTAGAAAACAATGACCAATTGATGTACCACTAGTATTGATTGCTGTATATTATTTTTTATATTAGAAAGGTCCATGGCACCACTGAGGACCATTGTATTGCTTTAGATGCACTTGTACATCACACCCCCCACAAATTGCCTTAAATTGCTTGCATTTGAACCATGTGGATTCAGCAGGGACCAGTACATGATACGACTTTTTTAGAAAACAACGTTTAAACCTGTGGATTTAAAATTCTTCACGCTTGCTTCGATTCTAGCTTGTATTAAATGGTTTGTTTCCATCAGAGGTTTTGCTTAAATGTTTTACATCCTCAAATGAATATAAGAGCGTCGTCTGATTTTTAACTTCTGTCAGTTGAACATTTTGTTAAGACATGATTTTACTGTGGACATGTATTAAGTTCATCTGGCTGACAAAAATCTGTTTCCACACATGCTTAAATCAGACACTGGGCATTGTTTGCCCATTAGACTGTCTCAGAGTGTTTTATATTAAGCAATAACGCAGTTCATACAAGGACTTTGCCATTGCAGACACACTACTACTGCTGCACTGCTCTGTTGGTAAAGTTACATAGAGGACTGGTGCTCTGTAATAGGTGAGAATGAAAAGTCTATTATGTACATGTTTCATGTTATTCTTCAACAATATGCTGTGTTAGGCAGCATGCCCAGCAGGAGCATGTGATGTCAATGAAGTAAATGTGTCAAGTGTGTGTAACAGAGTGTTTACACTTCTGCCGTGTGTTTGTTATACTGTAAATGACCTGTTCTGTATCATACTTCATAGTTTTTGTCTTAAGTTGAGGTCAGTATTGCCTCTAAACTTCATTCCCTTTATTATGATGACTTTTGTACCTTTTAAAAGACTGTAAATATAAACTAAAAGACCAAAATACACATCACGCATGTGCCTTGATGCATTCAGTAGTATGTGTATTGGCAACTTTTAACTAACTGGACTTAGAGTAACTTTTTAACCGATATGACAATCTTTAATCTTTCTTTCAGGTCTTTCTGTATTTACCATTTATGTTATTTTCCCTTTATATTTCCTGCCATGTCTATGTATAGGTAGAGTTCTATTTTGTACTGTTGTTTTTTCTTCTCTTGATTAAAATTAGTTCCAACAGGATATATGTTGTTTGTTTTTCTAAACTTGCAATATATTCTATTAAACTCTGGTGTCATTTTTTAAAATTTGATAGAATAAATAGAATTTCTTTTTTAAATGAGCAGACCGTAAATGCTATTTATAGAAAAGAATTATAAATGGATATTCATAGAAATTGCATTCAGTTGTGAAAGTGACATGTAGCCTCTAGTTTATTGTTTTCTTTAATTTAGCTGTAGTCATAAACAACCAATTCAAGTGGCACCGAGTGTGAAACAGCCAATAACTGTGTTACCTAAAGATAAAGTAACTGCACATTAAGTAAAAATCTGTTGGTACTTTGCTTTTTTCCTATTACAATTACATTTGACTTTTACTCAAAAACATTTGGTCTTTTGATAGCTTGTTCCTTGCTGTAAAGAAAAAAAAAAAAATTCTCCATTTTAAGCTAAAATATTCATGCTGGTGGAGGAATGAGCAATAATTGCTTTAATCCTTCTACTGCTTTTTCTTTTGCCTTCTTGATTTTACAATGTAATTTCACTTCATTGTTCTTCTCTTTGTAGAATATTTGCTGCATTTGATCTATTTTGCAAGAACATATGCAGAATCTTTTTAAGAGACAGAAATTAACACTGTCCCAAGTGCTTATGTTTTAATTGAAAAGTAGTTGTGTATTTTTATTACAAGAAAAAAGTCTGTAATCAGATAAAAGACATATTCAAGTCAAGTCAAGCCATATTCCCTAGAGTCTTTCACTGTAACAAAGGTTAATTTTTTCCCAGCATGATATCTTCTTTTACACAGCTGTGACCTTTGGATACGATTTCCAACCCTACTGAAAAACACCTTTGAAAAATCCAAAGAACAAGCAAAAATCCATGTCTGCACTCTTATATATAACTTTGAACATCATTAATTAGCCTTCTTTGTCTTCTGACAGCCAGGATTTAAAGCTTGCAAATCCTTTATACTTACCAGTGACATTGGCTCCTGTATTGATGAGCACTCCTTGTAATTAATGGTTGATTCATGTGGATATAAGCATACATGTATGCCAGGGTCTTTTTTGCAATACAAGTAAACACTTTCATGAAGTATAAAGTGATGATGGATGAATGGAAGCTGCATTCAATTTGAATGCATCCGTCTACCTGTCCTCCCCCCTCTCCTCCCTCTCTACCCCCCCCCCCCCCCCCCCCCCCCCCCACCCACCCACCCCATCAGCAGGAGGGTCCCCCTACATGAGCCTGGTCCTGCTCAAGGTTTGTTCCTGTTAAAGGGGAGTTTTTCCTTGCCACTGTTGCTTGTTGGGGTCAGGCCCTGGGATTCTGGAAAGCACCTAGAGACAATTTTCATTCTAACAGATGCAATATAATAAAAAAGATTGATTGATTGATTGATTGATTGATTGATTGATTGATTGATTGATTGATTGATTGAAATGCACCCATATATACATTGAAAATCATATCCATGAATTTTATTGTGGGTAATTCAATTTGGCCCAAGCGATCTTGCAATACTGCTGCATTATGAAACCTCAGATTTTCTATCATCATTAGGGCGAATGAAGAACTGAAACCATGCAAGGTTTGTTCGGCTGGTCAAGATTTACCTCCTGACACCATCATTAAAATAGTGTTCTGCCATTACTTACAGGTTGATCATTTATTAATATACGAGAAGGTATCAGAGTTCAGCTTAGGCTTTTTAATAGCGTTAAGCATCAACATTCTTCTGGCTGCATTAATATACTGTACAGGCAAACTCCATGCCACAATTGCTTCATTATCACACATGTTAGTCACAAAAGGTTAAAAGGTTTTTCAGGCTCATGCAAATTTATTAACGAAGAAAATGTATTTTTAGAATGTCCTTCATATGATGTACATCTATCCAAATGTTACTCAAACTTTGTGTCATACACGGTTATATTATAAATACTGAATATTACCTATTATAGCTGAAGTTGAAATCATTAAAGATAGAACTTTAAAGTTTAAAAAAAGGCAGTGCTATATTGATTTGCATATTGTGTATTATGCGAGGACTGACCAGAAAGGAACAATGACCAAGAGAGACAAGAGGATGAGAAAAGAGGGTGTGGTGCCAGGACCATTTCTGTTTTTCTAAGAGAAGAACCTTGTGAATGCATTGAGAGCAGCTTTATTTTTCGGACAAACATCGATGCATATGCTATCATTGCAACTTTCCATAACATTCAACCGTGGAAAATAGCTGTATGTAAATAATGAAGGTCCTCAATCAAAAAAGAGATGTCTGGCATAAACACAAACCATATTCCACCTCCACAAAAGTTCCATGTCCACAAAAGTCCATTTGATGAAAGGATGAAATGGTTGCAGGAGGGACAGATGAGTTCACCTTGGTCAGCAGCTGGAGAAAGACCAAGAGAGAAGTGAACATGCTTCCATTCAAATGGCTAAAATTTAAGGAAAAGCTGACAGACAAAACACAAAAAGTCAAAATAAGGATGCACAAAGTATTTGAATGACTGAGCTTTTTGTAATATGTCAAATACTGTTGTGTTTTTTTTTATGCATATGGGGTTTTTCATGTGGGGGTTTTCAAGTGTGGAAGTCTTTTCTTTTTTTATCGTATCACTCACATTTCAATAATCTGCTTGGGGTTTGTGTGGTTTCAGTAAAGGACATCATTTGTGTGGTACAAATATCTATAATTGTATTGGCTCTGTTAAAATGAAAGATAAACCTTGCAGCTAAGTTGCTTTGCATTGTGTTTCATGTAACAAGAGAAGCTGCGGTAGAACAAATACGAAATGGACTTTCTTGTGTCCACAGATAATTGCAAATGTTGGCTTCTTAAGAAAATAAAACTCAAGCTCTTTTTAGAGTTGTGGGGGAGGTGTGTGTTTTTCATGTGGGTGCTCATGTACAGCTTCAGTACATCCATGCATGGGTGTGTATTTGTGTGCTTATAAATCATCTCTCACCTCCTCCATCACTTCCAGTGGTTTATGGAGGCTCAGCAGGGAGCCACATCAGCCCTCCCTTTGATGGTGACACGCATGATTCATAGCTTTTATAGGCCGTTTGTTTTCATTACGCCTCCACGGTGGCTCTCTGTAGCTTCATAACGGTTACGTGCAACGCAAGCACATTTGGGCCAGAAGGAGAGGAAAGAATTTCAAGAAGAGAGTTTTTTTGGCACCAGAGGAAACAAAGGGGTTTGGTTTGGGTATAAAGAGGAGAAACTGTGCCAGGACAACGGCAACTTTTTCCACAGTGGCTTGGGTTCAGTGGCGGTCAGGGATTCATAATATGTCAGTCTTGGAAAAGATGGAATTTAAAGGCTACAGAAAAGTCAAAGGTCCAGTCTCTTTGGAAAACATCCTATTTTGTCTTTGAAGTCCTTCATCTGTAGCCTGCGATTTATTACACTTGAGCTTGTTAGCTAGAGCCAGCGATTAGCCTACATCAACATTTTTGGGGGGGGGGAACGGACGATATCAATAGTGGCAAGACTAAAAAAAATCTTAAGGTGTGAAAACAGAGCCTGAGAACCTGAGAAATCCAATGCACCATAAAGCTCTTGCAAAATGAGCCTTGCTGTCTTTTAAACTACAAAAAAACAGTTGATGATGAGTTCAGCTGTTCGTAAAGTCTGCTGTTGATCCCAAGCTGATCAGCCCTGTGGGTAAATTAAGAAGCCTCTCCTGTACTGAGAAACCAAAATGCTTAAAGCCAAAAGACAAACCTTTTGTTTAAATGTGACTAGTGTCCAGCAGACATGGTTGACCAAGCCCCCTCCATTCTCCAGACAGAGAAAGCATAGCTTAGCCTCTCATGAGCAAGATAGTTACATCCAGCCAGCTTTGTGTCCATGTCATCGCTCTGCAGAACCTGGTACAGAAAGTCAATGTACCGCGACGCCAATTTGAGGGTTTGAATCTTGCTAAGTTTGTCTGATGGTAGGGTTGGGATAATCTTACGCAATGAGGCAAAGGCTTCGTTTAGGGATTGTGTCCGCTGGCGCTCTCGGATATTGGCAATGGTACGCTGGCTGTTTGGATCTTCAAGGGCCGAAAGGCTTCCAGGACTTGGTCCAGGACAAGGAGACAATGATGGTCTAGAGCAGGGTGAAAGTTGAGGACTTCTCTTTACTCTTTTGGGCCCAGTTGAAGTGAAGAGGTGGACATCAGCCTCTGGTTCATCATCATCTTGGTGGGTCGTGGTCAGGGTGACTGTACATATTTGATCTTCCACACGTGAATCCATTTGGCGTTTATGCCCAGCAACTCTCGGCGTAGCTACAACCACAGGACAAGCGTTGGACGGTGGTCGTCCTGGATTCTCCAAAACAGAAAGCACCCTTCCTGCAGGGTGTTCATCAGTCGACTGGGCTTTCTCTCTCATGCTCTGCCACTTCTTTCCTCCGTCCTCTCCTTGCTCACTGTGATTTTCTACCTGTCACTTCTCTGAATAATTGCTGTCTTCCTCCCTTCTTCTCTTTTCTTTGATTAATGTCTTCACTCACCTCCCTTTTCTTTCAGTTCTCCATAATTCAGCTGTCTTCATAGGATCCCTCTTCCAATTTTTTTTTTTAACCAAACTCTCTTCTTCAGCAGTGTGCCACATTTAGAAAAGCCAGACCACAATGACCGATGGGCCAGAAAGATTCTTCATCTCATTCTCTTTGAGTGTAAACTGCTTCGGCCAAACCTCACTCTTCCCATGTTCTGCTCCTGCAGCTGCATGTGTAAATGCGACTTGCATCTGACTTTTTAAAGGGAGGGGACCACCAAACTTTCAGCCTCCCTCCCTTCTCACCCACCTATTGGTGCACAAGCCTTTTTTTTTTTGGACAGCTAAGGTTAAAACGACAGGAAGAATGAAGCAGAGGTGATTGGTTTTATCAAAAGCGATGAGGCGGAGACAAAGGCGTGTCGCACAGCCAACCAGTTTGAACAGTTGTGACGCTCGCTTCATGTCATAGAAGTTGCCCCAGTTTATAGGTTCCAGACTTCCTTCAAACTGAACACTACCATCCCCCCCTCGCTGCCTGATTCTTCGTCCATACCTCGCCTCTGCAGCTCATCACCATCATGTAATTCTTGTGAAGATATATATTTGGACATATTGTTTATCATCAACAATACAAATACATTGAGTCATCATTATTCTGTCTGTATAAAAAACATAAAATTTCTAGGAGTGCTATCCTAGAAACACTATTACTGGACGCTCAATACAAAAGTATTAGATGTAACACAATATAATGTAGAAATCCTTCCACCATGACTAAAATAAGGCTGAACACAATTTTTGAATGAGTAATTGAGGAAGAAATAAACACAGTCAAATAGATTAGATGAATTAATTTTTCTTGCTAACAACAGAGACAGTGTTTCAATTTACTGCTTGGCTCCAGCTTCTAAGTGTAGACCTGAAGGAGCAACAAACTGGCGCATGGCCAGCGCCACAGAACTGAGTGCTAATCACAACATTCAGGAAAGAATGAGTGTGTGGATCAGGGGGAGGCCCATGGGAGATTTTCTTGCTTTCAACCTTTATCAAGAAGAATCCTCAGTCCAGGTCCAGCATCCAAGAGCATGGCCCAGGGCCACACCTCAACAAGAGAAGGCTCTATTGTTGGAGAAATTTTGATTCCATCTGCATGCACAGCCAGGACAAAGAGCAGGAAAATCTTGCATGGGTAATTCCCCGGGAAAGCTTAAGGAGAAAATGCAGTGGTAAACCAGTATATCTCTGGCTATATGCGTTGCTTACACTTTCTTTCATTAAAAAAAATGTTAAGGCAAATATAACAAAATCTTATGAAAGATCAGAGTAAGAAGATTGTCTCAAATAACCTGAACGGGAAATTATCAGCTTTCATCAGGTTGTGGATGCATTGTAACCTTTAAATGACATACAGTATTGCTACATTTATACCTTGGGACGTCTCCTCAGCAGCACTTCTCTAGTGCCTCTCTTGTGATAGTGTAGCTCCTACCCTGCCATGCAAGCAGGCTGTAGCAGTCTCACTCCCTTCAACTTTCAAATTTAAGATTTCTATTGATCTGCTCTGTAAGTCAAAATTCTTCCTCATTGCTAATTGTAAAATGATAAAATAGGTTCCAGATTGTTTCTGGCTCAGTTTTTTCTTTGTCTTGTTTGCAGGGTTTTCCCCCCGCCCATGCAGAGCAGGGATGGACCAGGATGCAACAATGAATAGGAAAAATATGATACACTGTACACTAAAAAAAATACACTATACACTAAACCATATGAGGCAAAATACAGCAAGATTTCACAAAATACTGTTTATGAGTTATAGTACCCTCTACTGGCAAAAATATAAAAATCAGATTCTTGATTTATTATTTTCATCCTACTATTTTGCTGTGTCTCTTTTGTGCTTTCCTGTGTAGCTTCATTTAGAATAATCCCCCTCACAGAGAGGAAGTTGGTCCAGACCATCTTCAGACCATCATCTGGTGTTGCAGCTCTTCCCAGATCACACAGTCATCTTCACTGTGGACATCAGATTTGCTCTGTCAGTCAATAGAGTCGAGATTCTGGATTGTGTGATACAGGCTGGAGACACTGTGAAGAATGCTTTCATGTCTTCTACATAATTCCTCCAGAATGACTATTTTGGCAATGGATCCTTGATGATTTTGGCTGACTTCTGCTTTAATATAGGTCTGACTGAGAGGAGATCCCCCAACAAATCATCTCATCAGGTGCAATTCCACAAAAAGTGAACTGCACATGCATATACTGTATATGTTATATGTAAGTGATATTATGCTTGATGCTTCTTTCACCTGAGACAACTGGCCAAGGTGAGGTTAGCCTCACTTTTAATTCATGATCTACTCCATTCTATGTTGGCCTTGGGCGGACTCTGTGGACTCTGCTGTCCAAAATATGGCTGCACATCTTTCAACTGGTACTATTGAAGAGCATATTTCTACGGTTTTAGCTTCCTTTCATTGGCTTCCTGTTGATGACTGGATTTTTAAAATTCTTTCTTTTATTTTCAAACACCTTCATGGTCCTGCCCCTATTTATTTAGCTGATCTTCTCATCCTTGGACCTCCTCTCAGGCACTCAGGTCAGCAGATCAGTTTTTGTTGTTTGTCCTCGAATCTAGGAGGAAACTGAGTGGAAACTCCACTCAGTTTCTAAGCTGTTGTGCTAAAATTGTGGAATCAGCTCCTCCATCACATCAGGCATGTTGACTCACTGCCCATTATCAAAAGCCTCTTCAAAACTTTGGCTTTTTAACCCTGCATGAGAGGCTGCATTTCATTGTTTCTGAATTTTATTGTCCTTTATTGTTTATTTTTTGGAGCATTTTGATACACTTTATGTGGTGCAGTCATTTCTGAATAATTATAATTATAATGTACTGTATAACAGACAAGGAAAAGTGCCACCTGGTGGATGAGTAAAAAATAAAATAGGTTGTCTTTTCAACATTATTTGAGTGAAACACACAGTTTCTACATTAATCGGGAATACAATGAAAACACCTTATTATATAAATAATAGTCAACATAAGGAACTAAAATATGTGAATACAATATAAGTGCCAACACATTAAATCATATCGTGGACCATTTTATTGCAAGAATAAATCAATGTTTTTACCTTTAGGATTCAAGAGGAGCATTTTGTTACTTGAAGCTCTGCATTTCTCTGCAAATCAACCTTACAACATTGACATTATCAAGTTTGTGCTTTAAAAAGTCAAAAACTTGATCAGCTCGAGCAATGTGGCTGGTGTGACTGTGAATGTAGAATTCTTCCACATTATTATTTTTCCACACAGAAAATGGGTTCTACCAAACTAATAACTGTAGAATTTATAAATTGACAGAGATGCTGTCATAACACAAATCAAGCAAATCATATAAACTTTTGGGCAAAAGTGTAATGTGTATTCAATTCCAATTGTCACTAGAGTGGTTTGTGTAAATGGCATTAGGACTACAAGCACGAGGAAGCACATGAATAAATGTAAATTACACCTCTGGAAAGGAATTTCTAAAATCAAGAGTTTAAGAAAGAGAGCAGCTGGAATTGTGAATGCACAAAGGACCAAAAAGATTTTTGACAGTCCCCCGTGGGCACAAGAGGATAGAAAAGCTCCAGCAGCTGCCCCCATTGTGATCCCCACCTTTCCGAAAAATCCATGACGACCTACCGCTGGTGCATACTGGGCCGTCCATGCCCCTGCTGCAGGAATACATACTCCAACTGCCCCTGCTACCCCCATCAGAGCTCCTAGAGTGGGTCCTGGCCCCAGCACAGGTAGAGCCAATTCTATGACACCTAAGACTGCTCCACCAACACCTGCAGCAGTAGCAAATACTTTATCTGCTTCAGCCCTTTGACAAAATGCAAATAAAGACAGTCCTACAGTAACAGCCCACAATAGAGCAGGAAAAACTCCGATAAAAATGGCCTCCAAAACAATACTGCTATTGTTCAGCTGCAAAAAAACAATCCTATGACCCGTAATGTGAAAGACATCAGCTATGGCCAATATTAGTGGCACAGGTGCAGTTGTGATTTTTAAGAAATGTGAATTTTCCAACATTTTTAAGCCCGCTATAACAGGAATCAAAACAGCAGCAAGACCTGACCTCATGTTAAAGCAAAATGTTAAAAAATATAACAGCAATGTGGCAGCTGGGGTGAAAACAATACCACAAAGCACTACAAATAGATATGTATTTCGCCCATACATTAAGAGTGGAGACAGGCAATATCCCGCAAAACAAACGATATACCACAATGGTACATCAGTCCAGAGTGTAAGTGATAAGAATGTTTTTAAAGTAAAGCCCAGAAGATATCCAGTTGCTGTGACACCCATGAGACACACAGAACCAGCAACACTCAGAGTCTTTGTGACTGCTCCTTGACCTTCCTTTCTGATCACTAGTGAATATGTTGATAAGCCTAAATACAAACCAAAGGTTAATGACAAAGCTGAAGAAAAAACACCAAATATCCCCGCAAATAGAGATATTTGGAGGTCGTTAACCTCATTTTTTATAGCAAAATAATAACCGTCCACAATGTACTTCTCTAACTGTTCCATCAAAAGCTTGTCCTCAAGCAGAAGCTCCAGAGCCTGAATCATAACGACAGCTGTTGCTCCAAGCAGAAGACCTCCGGCAGCTCCAGACAACAGTCCAATGCAAAAGATGGCAATTACAGAAGCCACTCCTGGAATCACATGAAAAGCCATTACTTGTCTGGAGTACATTAAGTTGACTGTTCACTTTTTTTCCCAAACAAGGCAAGAAATAAATTTTACCAGAGTTAATGTCATGAAAGTAGGTTGACATGTCTGTAATGCACAGGACGACAGTAATGCTATATGATTTTATCAGTAATTTCATTCACTTATATAGCTTAATTAATCCACCTCTTAATGTACTCAAAAAGAATAATAAAGTCTGTGTAAAAAGTATAATTCATGTATAATGAAACCTCCAATTTTTAGGGTATTTCCTCCTTCAATAATGTGTGACGAGCAATGCAATTAGACAAATCCTTTGACTGGAATAAGAAATACCCTTCAAAATGGCATGTTTCATTTTACAATGTGATTTAAATTATGCTTTGTACATGGACCAATATTAACCATATACTCAAGTCTCTTCCTATTTTACCTGTTGATCCTATTGTTGACTTCTGCATCAGACATCTGAATAGAATATTCTGTTGATCTGGGAAGTACAAAAATAGAGCCATTTCAGCAATCATCATTTAATGAAAGGACAGTTTTAGCTTTATCAGTCTGATATTTACATTTACTTACAAAGCTAGTTTTTGTTGTTTTCACATGGCTGTGAAAACTAATTAACTAATTATTAAATCAAATTGTGGCGTACCCATTTGTGCCCCAATTAGGATATTTTTATTTGACCAACTCAGCTTTAATACATTTTAAAACTAAAACTTGTGGGCTTGTTGAGCCGCATTTTGTAATAACGGTGCATTTTGTAATAAACGTCCAAAATGTAATAACTTTTTCATTTTATTTTGTAATAAAGCCGCATTTTGTAATAAACTGCCCCAGCCCATTTTGTAATAAATTTTGCCGCATTATGTAATAAGTTATTACATTTTGAGAAGATTATCACAAAATGCACTTGCAACTTTTTTATTCTCTAGAAAATGTAATAACATGGTGCATTATGTAATAATAGCTATTATTGTTGTTTGTTAAACAATTAAATTATACAAGAGTGACTTTTGTTGTTTTTTATGCAATTTCCCTTAGAGCTATGTAGCCCAATAAATCTATGTATGACAGAATACTCCAAATATAACTTTAGTTGCCTATTTGAAGTTTGGAATTATATAGGCCAATAACTTGTGGCCAAATTCAAAACCCTGCTCTACATGGTCTGTCACCCAGCCAGGGAGGGGAGGGCGGGCTGTAATCTGATTGGCTGCTGCATCAGTTCTACAAAGATCACACGCTGCTTGCATGCTTAATTGAGACAGCCAACAGAGTTCAATATGATGCCAGGTATGAAAAAACTGTGCCACACATTATCTGTGTAATTGAATATATGGAAGTATAAAGACATTTTGCAGTTGATCTAAAATTATGTAGATGTTTTGCCCTTGATAAGAAATTATATGACTGAATTTAAACCTGCATTGTCCAAGTTATGCTCACTGCATTAAAAACAGTTTGTAAAGTAAAACTGAAATCTATGCCTCTAAGTACATATTAAAAGTTAATAACTTAAAGCAGGACACATTTGAAGGAAAACTGTGCATGTGCAAAAAAACTACACACACACACACAATAGTACACTGCTCAAAAAAATAAAGTGAACATTTAAACAACACATCCCAGATCACAATGAATGAGGCATTCTGGTTAATATTGTATATTATTTACATAGTGGAATGAGTTGGAAACAAAATACTATGTGCATGAGAAGGAAGGGCCCACTGCACCAGCATATGGTCTTACACTGGGTAGAACCCTTCATTTTTTTATTATTTTGAGTAGACTAGTGTACATTATAGGGTTTTTTATCAGAAGGAATGAAAAGTTATGAATCATCTATATTTTAAATGCCAATGAAACTTTGGGGTTGAACTTTTTTTTGTCATTGTAAGAACATAAACTGTACTTTGCAGATCTTAATTAATTTGGATAACAAATAACCTAATAGGTGTTTTGCTCTAAAATGGTTTAAGATGAATGCCAAACTTTACAGTTCCAAGCTGTTTCAAAGTTTGCCTCTCTGTTCACCCCTCTCATGTGTTATTCTGTGGGTAGATCTTCATTGTGAACAACAGCTTTGATAGTTGTGCTTCACCCTTCACTGTAAGTCTAATTACGTAGTTTAACTTACTAATTCACTTCTTCCTAATTTAGCCATATGGAGAATGTTGGATAAGAGAGCAATACCTTCAAAACCTTCCCTGTGTGAAGTCACTGAAAACCATTGGCTGAATGAGTGAAGCTGAATACCTAAGATTCCATGCATTGAATTAACACAGTCATAAACAGTAAGCATTGTAATAGCTATTAAAAGGCTAAAAATGTTATAACAGGTGTGAAAACAATAAATTTGTTAAAACCTTGTTTTTCAGTATTCCTACAAAAGCAGCGTCCTCTTTAATGATAGCATCCTTTATTGAGACAAATCTAGGGCTATAACATAAGATCAACATTCATAAAGCAATTTGAATTATGGTACTGTGATTCCGCAGGTGGTGGTGGGTTATCAAAATAATAAAAAAATAATTTAAAAAAATAATCAAAATACCTTCTTAAATATTAATTCAAGATAAAATATTTTAGTACTTGAAATGAAATTCCACAAATAAAATAAAAGTGCAAAAAAAGGCACAAAATGCAGTTTAATTTTGGGAGTTAAACATTTTCCCTCTTTTGTCACCCTTGTAGGTCTGCTAATTATAACCCTGACCTGCACCCTGCTGGGGCTCATTGTAGGCCATGGACAAAAGCAAGCAATGTATGAGGAAATGTACAATATCATAGTTCGCAAGTTGAGAGGAGAGTTTCATGTTCCAGTTTCTAAACACACAAGATTTCAACAAAATGCCTTGGTGCGTCTCTGGAGAAATCGAGGGGTCTATTCTCTCAGTGAGGATGGGCAGACACTGCTGTGTGCCGGCAAGCCAGTCATGCTACAGTCTAATGTTGATTTTGTTGTTAAAAAGGGTCTAGATGATACTAAGGGTTCTGGAGCAAGAAAATTGAGCAAATGTCCATGGAGTTAAGCATTCGCTATGACCCTGACCCAGACGGAAATTGTCAGTTTGCAGCCATGGCTGACCAGCTATCCACCCTTGGAATATTTAGATCACCAGAAAGCTTAAGAGATGAAATTGTCCAAGACCTCAGGAATTATCCATACAATGGAAATGGAACACTCTTGATCAACTTTGTCGATGGCAATGACTGGGATGGATACTTGGAAAGAATGGCCCAGAGTGGAACCTATGGTGACCACATTACGTTGCAAAGAGCATCTAAATTTTTCCAGGTCCAGTTTCTTGTAATTTCCTCTCTGGGAATCAATGCCTGAACTATTGTATCAGAGTCAAACGGCCCCTAGAACTTGTCCCTTAATGTGCACTCGTCTCTTCACATAAAATGTCCCAGGCGTCTTTTTTTTTACCCGGGAAAACTCTTCATCCGGCGCGCGACCTTTTCTAGGCAAATGTTCCTGGTGCAGAGCTGCAGGGAAATGAGGTGTTTTTGGTTTTACAGTCAATCAAACAGAGCCGCACGACTTAGCCTCTTTCTCGCGACCCGGGAAAAAAAAGGAAAACACAGAAACAATCACTTCAGTTAACGCGGCTCACGCTTTTCTAATGCAGTTGTTAATTAAGATATTAATCATTTGAGTGGCTCCAGGCAAAAAATGGGCTGCGTTTGAACGTTACAACACGTCGCTGCAGCACTTGTTTTGACGTGTGTGTTTGCGCTCACATTTTCCACATATCGAGTACCGCAACCATCCTACAATCATGTCTCATTCTACCGGTTCAAAATTTTATAGCAACGTTTTGAATCACGGTTACGGTGGCCAAGAGGTGCGAAGCACTTTTACGAAGCCGGAAACAAATTTACATTTTAGAAAACGCTTTTACAAACAAATATTTTTACGAACAAACATTTTTGCAAATGCTGAGACAAAATTACAAGTGACGGAACACTTTTCCAAGTAACTTTTTCAACTGGAAAGGAAATGTATCAACTGTCGAATAGAACTGGAAGTGATAAAAGCGTTCATTGTGACATTGTGAGGTCAAAGTAGATAAAAGGCTTTAATTCAAAGCCATTGAGCTTTGATCATAAATTGCTTCAAACAAAAATTTAAGCAAAAACCACTTACCATTATAGGTTAAGCTGAAAAACCACCATTACCCGAAGACAACTCATTTCTCTCCAGTTGCATAGATTTTTTGATTTAGAATCAGATCTGCCGCCTCATTCATCTCATTCTCAACCGAGCATCACCCTCAAAGATAGATAAGGTACGTACTGACATGCACACTCGTTAAAGGTAGAAAGGTAAGTGATTGGGAGTTGATGATTGGGATCTGGTTGAGCTCTGCTGGCAACTCTACCAAATTCTAAGTTAGGCTGGTTTAATGCAAGTCACAGTGAAGCGGGTGGGGGGTGGGGGCGAGGCTTGTGTTCCTTGTGCCGGCCCTTCTGAAACTGTAGCCTAACTTGGCCTTGCTCACGCCCTAATGATTGGCAGGGGTGTGAGCCTCTCACCTGCTATTCTTGGCTGGGGAGGGGGCGAGGCGGAACTTTCCTCTTTCTCAATGAGGCTGGAGCAGCGAATGGATCTGTCAATAACTTTGTTTAAGTTTGTGTGGTCATGGCAGTGGCTTTTTTTGTTTCTGATTCAGGCTTCAGAAGATGGGGTGCTGCTTTAGTGGGGAGAGTACTACTGGTGAGTGTAGTGAAAGCATCAGTCTGCCAGACTCCCCGCCTTACGGTGGACGGAGCAAGGACCCCGAGCCCAGCGTAACGCGTGGCGTCGGGCCCATCCTTGAATCGCATCCCTGTGTGGCGCTGCCCAGACTGAGCACAGGCGAGAACAACACTCCAGATGGGTCAAAGCCGTCCAAGCCGGTCCGGTCAACTCTCGTTGGGCCAGGTGACCAGAAGAGGCCGACGGTAGAGCCAAAATCGCAACATGACGATAAGGACGAGGAGGAGGTACGTGTTGAAATACCAACATTTCCTCCTGGACCAGACACTGGTTCAATACCAACACCTCCTCCTGAACCAGACACTGGTTCACTAATAACACTTACTCCTGGACCAGACACTGGTTCACTACCAACACTTCCTCCTGAACCAGACACTGGTTCACTACCAACACTTCCTCCTGGACCAGACACTGGTTCACTAACAACACCTCCTTCTGAACCAGACACTGGTTCACTACCAACACTTCCTCCTGGACCAGACACTGCTTCACTAACAACACCTCCTTCTGAACCAGACACCGGTTCACTACCAACACTTCCTCCTGAACCAGACACTGGTTCACTACCAACACTTCCTCCTGAACCAGACACTGGTTCACTAATAACACTTACTCCTGGACCAGACACTGGTTCACTACCAACACTTCCTCCTGAACCAGACACTGGTTCACTACCAACACTTCCTCCTGGACCAGACACTGGTTCACTAACAACACCTCCTTCTGAACCAGACACTGGTTCACTACCAACACTTCCTCCTGGACCAGACACTGCTTCACTAACAACACCTCCTTCTGAACCAGACACCGGTTCACTACCAACACTTCCTCCTGAACCAGACACTGGTTCACTACCAACACTTCCTCCTGAACCAGACACTGGTTCACTACCAACACTTCCTCCTGGACCAGACACTGGTTCACTACCAACACCTCCTCCTGAACCAGACACTGGTTCACTACCAACACTTACTCCTGGACCAGACACTGGTTCACTACCAACACCTCCTCCTGAACCAGACACTGGTTCACTACCAACACTTCCTCCTGGACCAGACACTGGTTCACTGGATACTGATGTCAGGACCTCGTCTCGAAATGTCAAAAATCTTATAAAATTGTACGGTCAAGAACATCGCCCTGGATCCACCAAGTCTAAATGGCAGGACAATGCAGCTCTCAAACGCCCGTGGCTCCCAGATAATTCACATGTATGTAAAATCCCGAATTTACGGAAAGAACTAATTTCGGCTCAAGACGCACCTGAAGACCTTGCTCCTGGACCAGACACTGGTTCACCGGATACTGATGTCAGGACCTCATTTCAAAATGTCAAAAATCTTATAAAATTGTACGGTCAAGAACATCGCCCTGGATCCACCAAGTCTGACTGGCAGGACAATGCAGCTCTCAAACGCCTGTTGCTTCCAGATAATTCATGTGGATGTAAAATCCCAAATTTATGGAAAGAACTCATTTCGGCTCAAGACGCACCTGAAGACCTTCCTCCTGGACCAGACACTGGTTCACCGGATACTGATGTCAGGACCTCGTTTCAAAATGTCAAAAATCTTATAAAATTGTACGGTCAAGAACATTGTCCTGCATCCACCAAGTCTGACTTGCAGGACAATGCAGCTCTCAAATGCCAAAACCTCATTTAGGCTCAAGACGCACCTGAAGACCTCAGTACCCCGAGAACTGGCCTTCAGCACGGTGGCACTCGATCTTCCCATCCATTACCTTACTTTAGAGTTCAGACATGGTTTTAGGGGGGTTAAAATTGAATTTAGGTTAGAAATGTGAGGATGTGTGTATATGTGTAACACAAATATTGCCATCTTTGTGAAATGATTAAAAATGTAAAATTTGCAGCCTGAGTCTGACTGAGGGGATCAAAGGTGAACATCCTTCTTTCTTTATCTAAAACCTCATTCAGCAGTCCATTTTCTGAAGGATGCCTCTAATAGGGGTAAAATGGCCACATGGTCTATTCAAACCGATTTTCAAATAAAGCCAATTTACCAGTGAGAGGAGTGTTGTCAATGTTTGGGACATATAAGTGTCTCAACATTTTAAAGACATTGCATCGATTCCATCCATCAATCTATCTAAGGGAAACATTAAGCCGAAGCCTTGGGTTGGACGTCGTTGGAAAGCACACAATTAGTGTACAAAGGTTGTACAAATTTGAATAGTGTACTGATAGTAATTGCTAAGTACTGGTACTAGGCTAATACAGTGATACTAATAATAGGCCTAGCTTTTACAAATACTTGAAAGTAAAATAAAATAAAATTAACAAACAAATAAACTATGCTTTAGAATTGTTATTATGTAATGCACCATAGTATTACATTTTCTAGAGAATAAAAAAGTTGCAAGTGCATTTTGTAGTAATCTTCTCAAAATGTAATAACTTATTACATAATGCAGCAAAATTTATTACAAAATGCGTTGGGGCAGTTTATTACAAAATGCAGCTTTATTACAAAATGAAATGAAAAAGTTATTACATTTTGGACGTTTATTACAAAATGCACCGATATTACAAAATGCGGCTCAACAGGGCTACATTTTTGTTCTGTTAGGTGGCAAAATTATTTGACCCATAACACAGCAATTTCCAATGGAAAAGGCTGAAAACATCAAATCAAAAAATTAAAATAATGTGATTTTGATATTACAGATGAATGCATTATACTATCCACTAAATTGTCTTCTTTTAAGTAGATCCATATTTTAAAATAAAAAAGATATTCAATTGTTTAGTCCCTCAAGTCCTGTCACCAATTCAACATAGATTTATTAAATATAAGAGATTAAGTCCCATCTCCTTCCATATAATTAAATCAGTGAGTTGTTTTTCTTGTTCTCTTGTTGCCAGCCTGAACAAGTCAGCTGATTTTACTTGATTTAATCAAGTAAATTAATTTATTTAAATTAATTAATTCGTTTTTCAAGGTTTCAGGTGTTTGAATCCAAATACAGGTGAAGTCTGCAGCAAATATATATTTTAAAGTAGGAATTAATGCATGAGAGCAAAGCCTGAGGCTTAGCAGTTCACTGAGCTTACCTCGGTCAGGTTGTGCCATTGTTGAGGAAGTTGTTCACAGACGACAACAAAAGCTGTCAGTCACTTTTCTTCTAAGATTGCCTTTTTTACAGCCTTTCAAATCATGTGCTATCATTTCGTTTTGCTCAAATACAACAACGACTGTTGAATAACTCTTTAGAAGCATAACAAAAGTTTAAGCCTTTGGAGCTGCTTTGTCCAAGCCCTTACGCTCAACTGGAACTTCAACATTCTTTGACATGCTTCAAGTGGCTGTGCGTCTTGTTTGTTGTTAGCAGCAGTTGTTATATATTCAGACTGAGACAACAATGCTACATGTGACCTTCAAGACTAAATTAACACTGTAGGTCAGAGTTTGTCAAAGTGCAAGACCTGAAAATGCCATCAACATCCTCATTGAGGCAATTAGTGTCACACTCTGCTCCAGCCCATGGACTCAGTACTTTTCCACTGCCCTGCTCACACCACACCCTCTGATCACCACACCCACTCTCAGTCACTGATCACACACCTGCCCTGACTCATCAATCAGCTCACCTACCAGTATATATTCTCCAGCCTCACACTCACTCGCTACTAGATTGTTCTCTGCAATGCATGACCTTCCAGCGTTTACCTGCCTGTCTTCCCGGTATCGACCCTGCCTGTGTACGACCTGCCTGTTCTGCCTGACCCCCGGTAAATTAACTCTGTCTTCTGTTTTGACTACGAGCTCAGCCAGTCTCCCTCTGGATTGTTTGCCTGATTCTGCCTGCCTCGACCAAGTCCACTGCCCCGCCCTCGAACTGTGTTTTGTGTGCCAGATTGCAGTTAATAAACCTGTTAACTGATCATTAGTTCATTGCCTGTTTTGTACTGCACTTGGGTCCATACCATACCCGTCACAATTAGGAGATTTTGATACGCAAGCTAGGCTTGACAAAAGATTTCTGGAATTTTTCAGCAGGTTGATCCCTTCAAAAAGCATATATGTTTGGGTGCAGAGTAATAAAAATAAGATGGAAAAAATATATGACAATCTTCAAATATTGAATAAATCATTCAAAAACAACGATATATAACAATTAGGCCTTGCTCAGAACCAATTTAAGCAAATTAGGGAACTAGTTGTGTGATGGAGAGGTACAGTATGGAGGAAGCTCTAAGGGTGGAAGAGATCAGGCACATATGAAGGGGTGAATGTATACAACAGGAGTTTGAACTCTACTTCGACTTCAACTGGATGCCAGTGAAGCTGCTGCCGGACAGAGTTGATGTGGTAATGAGGAGGTTCTAATGACAGCAAATTTGGCACACAACAGACACCTTGCTTTTGGTTCTGTCATTACAGTCCACATGGTACAGATTGCTTTAACACCTGCAATTCACTTTGATTTTCTCTAGCATTAAATCCAAAAATGCATGTCTTCATAATCCATCAATAGGCTATATTCTTGTCCAATTGCATTTACTAAGCGTAATAAAGACATCTTGAATTTCTTCAATTATCACTGTGGAAAATAAATATCTAAAGAACTAAAACAATTAAGGGAAAGCAAAAGGACAAGTCCTGGCAACATCTTTCAATATGGGAAGGATGGAACTTAGAGAACATCATTTATACAAAATGTAAGTTGAGAGACAGCAAGCAGAACAGGTAGTATAAATGGGGTAAAGGAGGATAAGAGATGGGAAGCCAAATGTACAGTAATGCCTGCAGCAGTGTTTAGTGTATAGAACATAACCCACCAGAGGTGGAAGAAAACATTCTGGTGAAACAGTGACACACTTGTGTTGACATTGATAACCTGCAGAAGAGCCATCGTGTGCAACTGAGTGTAATGATTTCAACCAGGCAAGGTGGTGAAATGTGCTCAGTGTTGTGTCCTGTGGTGTTTACAGACAACAGCATTCCTCAGCACTGGAGATTTTACTGTGCACACTATTCGCTTTGCTATAGTGCTTCTTCACATGTCTTTTCAAATAGATTCCAAAAAAACCAACAGTTGCCAATGAGGTAAAAGTTTTATTCTTAAATCAAGTGATCTCAGGAAAATCATAGTGAAACCAAAAAAAAGAACCATTTCATTTGACACATTTTCATCTTTACAAATAAACAAAGATTTTTACATCACATTCCTTCAGTAGCAGGTGGAATTTTCTAACACATTTTTAAAATAAAATGTTATCTTAAACTTAAGACCTCATTTGAGTGTATTAAGCCAAGTAAATTTTAATATGCTTTCATAAACTTACAAATTTGTCCTGACTGTCCTTTACTTGTGTTATTGGGTAAACACAATTGTATGTAGCATATTTTTACTATTAACAGAAACCCTTATAACACAAAAGTGCTTTGGAAACGAGTGCCCTGTACTACACGTGAATATATTTGAGTCATTCTGATTAAAGGCTGCCCACTTCCTTGTTTTCAGTGTATGCTAGACCTGTATTACCTGTTGTTTTCCAGGTTTTGGAGTAGACTCAGAGGCTGGGAAGATCTTAGAGAGAAATGAGTAAGACAACTGAAGAGAAAGAAAAAGACTGCCTCAACTTAGCTGCATCAACAGTTTACATCATGCCTTTCACCAAACCAGTGGAGCACCTTGTCAATGAGCTGAGCTGCCCCATCTGCTTTCAGCTTTTTTGCGATCCGGTGGTCCTCCCGTGTGGACACAACTACTGCCGTACTTGCATTTGGACGACTGCCTCCCCTGCCAGCAAATCTGGACAAACACCTCCATGTTGCCCAGAATGCCGTGGGAAGTTCCAGGACGTGGAGTCCCTGCAGAAAAACTTCAAACTGTGCAATATCGTGGAGGGTTTCCGAGCCAGCGCTTCACATTTGGAGAGGCACTTTCACACTGAATCTGAGAAAATGGAGGTTTTCTGCGACCACTGCATAGATGAACCATCAGTGGCAGTGAAGAGCTGCTTGAAGTGTGAGGTGTTACTGTGCTCCAGGCACTTGCAAAAGCACCAGGAGAAGGAAAGCTTCAGGTCACACTTATTGGTGGATCCCTTAAGTGAGCTGGGAATGAAAAGTTGCACCTGTCATCATCGTCCTCTGGAGTATTTTTGCTCCAGCGACATGAACCTATTGTGTGCGACCTGCTTCATAGAAGGTCATCACCAGAACCATGACATTCTTACCTTCACTGCTGCCGAGGAGGAGATGAGGCGAGCTCTACAAAGCCGCTGCGAGGTAGTTATTGTTTTTTGGAGCATTGCTTTTTTTTTTTAGCTAAAAAGAAAATTTGATGATGTATTTCCAGGTAAAAATAATATGACATTTCTGTAGGGATAGGTCAGATTGTTATACAGCGATGACTGTAAAACTGAAAGAATTGTAAACCAGTAGAGAAGAATAGAGGACATCATTCCATGGTTAAATAAGGCACCTGGCTATCTGATGCCATCATGATGGTACTGGGAAAATTCTAAGAATGTGGACAGTCTGATCACCTCATGTGATCAGAAAACAGAGTCTGATCACCTCATGTGATCAGAATGTTCCTTTGAGCAACTAGCTCGAGGGCCTTGTGTACAATCTTCCACTTCAGTTCCTTTATTGCAATGTCAAACAGATGAAATGTCTTTTTGTAGGTTGTTTCCTCCAGGCTGCAGATGATTGAGAGTCTTTTCCAGAAAATGGCTTTGGATCAAGGAGTCTCTGAAGCAACAAGCGATAAAATGGCTAACAAGGCCATAACTCTGATGGACAGTGTAGCTGCACTAGTGGAGAGGTAATGCCTTGCAGTTGTGAAAAGTATGCAGCAACCAGACGTCATGAGCTTTCACAATTTTGTCATATTTTTAATTTTAGCCATTTAAAAAAATCCACTTTAAACAATGTAGAGATTGATTTGTAAACCTTATGAGAGGAAGACTTTTGCTGCATGACTTTTTGCAACAAATATAAACCACAAATGCAGTATTACTTTACACTTGACACTCACCCAAGATAAAAAAATAAATAAAAAAAATCACCTAATGGATGATGATGATAACGTATTATCTATTTGGTCCAGTTTGCCTACATTTTTAAACCTATCAGAAAATTCCTCAAAATGATTGAACTCATGACAGAATCATAAATAGAGTCTTGGGTCAAGGGTTTTAATGTGACCTATACATATGACGGAAGTCAGAAATGACTAATGTCATCCTTATTATGGTTATAAATGTTTGTAGTGTTAATAATCAAATCACATCATACATTGATAGGAGTAATTATGAAAACTAGACCTCGTTCTTTTAATATGATATTCAGGTACAGGGAGCGTCTGCATGACCTGCTAGAGGAGGAGGGGAGCCAGTACAGAAAAAGCTGGCAGCTTGGTCTGAGTTCACTTGAACAGCAGCAGCATCATTTAATGGATGCCCAAAACACTGCCAAACAAGTGCTCATGGAGACTGACACGTGCATATTCATACAAAGGTACAAGAAAAATGTGTTTCTTGCCATTGCCATCCGTATAATTAGCAAAATAGGAATACTAGTGCAGGCAAATTCAATATTTCAACTGATATGTGAACTGGATTATGAAGTACGCTATCCAAAAAAGTTGAATCATTGAAATTAATCTATACAAACAACTGTATTGCTTCTCTGCTGCCATGGAATAATTTAAACCTCTGAGAAGAAGCAAGCACTAACAGTCTGTTCTGATTTCTTTATTATTACTGTCCTTTATCCTTTAGCTTTTTTTAATCAAAGTCACATAACTGTTTTGCTTTAATATACCGTTTACTTGCACACACACACACACACACACACACTCACACACACACAGATGCACACACACACATAGACAATGCATTTATCATCATCGGTAAAGACATTTTTTGCCTCTGCAGGTTTCTACTAATTGATGAAAAGATGAGAGAAGTTATAACGAGCAATAGTTCATCCCAGATTCCTCCAAAGAACCCTTTCAACGGCAAACATCTTCAAGCAAGTCTCAAAACCCAAGACTTTCGTTTGGAAATGACCCACCTCCTGGATTCTCTCCATATCCTCCTCAATCCAATGGAACTCACCTTCAACCTCTGCACTGCCCACCCCTCTCTGCTGGTCTCGAATGATCTGCACACAGTTAAGTACACCCCCACCAAGCAACTCTATCCAGAGCACCCAGAGCGTTTTACAAGTGCACCCCAGATTCTATGCACTAAGGGATTCTCTGGTGGTGAGCATATTTGGGTGGTGGAAGTAGGGGCGAACGCCATGTGGTCACTGGGAATTTGCTACAAAAGCATCCCTCGTTGTGGTGACCATAGTCGCCTGGGACACAACTCTGTGTCCTGGCGTCTTCAGTGGAAAAACAGCAAGTTGACAGTGTGCCAGTCTTCATGTAATGTAGCTTTGGTGGAGGTGAAAAATCATCCTCAGAGGGTTGAGATAGCACTTGACTATGAGGGGGGCGTATTAACGTTTCACAGCACCAAAGGTCACAGAGAGCATCTTTACACCTTCAGGACTGTATTTAGAGAACCGGTATACCCAGCTTTCAGCATCCATTCAAACACACCTGATTCCTGGATCTCATTGCAAAGTGAGCTATGAATACAGCAGTGAATTAATTTGTGCAATCAGATTTATATCATTATATTTGTACCGGTAATCATATATTTCTGTTTAATTGCCCTATGGTCATTATAAATTAACGTGCATACACATTCATATTTATATGAGGACATTTTGCGGGAAAGCTAAATCAGTTTGGTATTCCAGATGTTCAAACCTGTTTCGACAGACCACAGCTTATGTGAATCAAAGGACTATGCTTCATTTGACAAATGAACTGGCTTATCAAGATTCAAGTTTACTTTTGTAAAACATTAAAATGTTAGCCATAGCAAACAAAGCACAATGCAATGGTAGAGACTCTACCCTTGTCTTCATTTACTGCAGTAGCTGAAATAACCAAACTTGGCAGTTTATAAATTTATTTATGCAATTAGCATTTAAACCCTTATTTGGTCTAGGAGACTACTGTCATTTAAATGGAGGCTTGTGGTTAATCAAGCGTGGGGACTCTGATAGTTCTACATTTATGATTATCCATGTTCAGCATGACTAGAAATGTGAGACACAGATGTTGGAGGATCAATACAGCATGATGAGGTCTTACAAGACCTGCTGCTGCCTTGTATAGAGTTAAGTTTTGAAAATTTACATAGTATATAGTTAAAATATTGTGAGACCCTTAGAGCAACATATCCAAAAAAATAAATGAATAAAAAAAAAAAACAGAAACATTTTTCTCAAGTATAGTTTAAAACCATGTGAAAGATCAACATTTTAATCAAAATCAAAATCACATTTTTGATTTTGGTAGTGGATGCAGATTGAAATCATAATCTTTTTTTTATTTCTTTGTGTTCTTGTATGCATATTTTCCCTATATACAGTGTATTGATAAAGAATAACTGTGTTGATTCATATACTCGGTGATGCATTTATTTTTCAAACCTTTCTCTTAGATCAATGGTTATTTTTTTTTTATAATTTTCTCGATATTATGACAAAAACATTTAAATGAATTTAAACCTTTTCACTTCTAATGAGCTATTGGTAATGATTTGAGAAATCATGTTACTTGATTGATAATTAGACTTGTGCTAGATGGTTTGATGAGCTGATTTTGAAAATAAAAAATCCACTGGGTTGCCAGTTTGGGCGAATAAAACAACCTTGTCTTTACTTTTTGCACCAAAGAAACACATATTACGAAGATTAGGATATAAAAAACCTGAAGAAAACATGGTTAGCTCCCCAAAAATTATAAACATTCTTCATTTTGTTGGGTACGTTAATACAAAAATATTTTTCTATCCTTTCGACAGCAGAAAACGGTGGATGTTGAGATACGTGTCTGGCAACCCGCTTTCAATCTGTCATTGGGCAGGACGGAGAGGAGAGGACAGCACAGGACAGGACAGGACGATAGTGCGGTCATTTCAGGAACATTGTCAAAGATTGTAATAACAGAAGCTGACAAAAGCAGACATGGGGTCAGCAGAGAGCACAACCAGGAAAGTATCTTTCGGTGTTGACGACGAGGACAGGGTCAGAATTCTTCGTGGAATCAAGGTAATGCTACAGCTAGCACTTGAAACATCCAGTACAGTATATCAGATAGTTGCTCCCATGCGCTAATTAGCCGCTAGCGTTTTTATGTGCAGAAATTCATTTTCTGCTGGCTTTGCTCCGAGTTGAACTGCGCAGCATGCAGATTGCAGACTGTTTATATGAGTTTATTTATATTCAAACGAACATCTGAGGCAGGTTTCCGTTATTTCTAAGCCAAACAATGTCAGATGTTAGATGTGTTTCATTAGAAAATGGCACGTTTGGCATGGAGCACATCTAATTAAACTTAAGTGTTGCACCTACTTGTGAAATTCAGCTTACATGGTATTTAGCATACTTGGGAAAATAGTTTCCTTTCTGTTAGGTGGCCATTGCATCATATGCAATATGCATCTGTTGCTTGTTATTCATATTTGTAACATAGAGGCAATTGCTACTACTGCTACTACTGTGTCAGATGCATTGACTGATCAACTAAATATTGACAAACATTGTGTATTACATAGTCTTTAAATAATAATAACAACAACACCACCAACAATAATAATAACAATAATGATACTATAACAAAGTCATTTTACAACAATGTAGTTGCTGATATAAACCATAAAGTCTGAGAAATAAGCTGTTTTGGTTAAGTTTTCTATTTCTTTTTTTTTAACAACTTCAAATACAACCATCAATACAGATTAACTTGTTATGGTTATCTTTACAAATGTAATCGTATCAAAGCGAACGGACTTGCCTCAACATTCAAATAATGTGAGTAAGAGAAACAGTGAGTCATTGACTTCTGCTGCCTGCTGTGGTTTTTCGCTGTAGTTACTATAAATGTTTCCATGGACCAGGACAAGCACGGAAATGTGGAGGGGGGAACTACATGGGAAATGCTTTTCTTCAACTTTCCTCATTTATTATTTATAACTTTTAGCTATCAGAAGATGTTCTCCAGAGGATGAGAGGAGTAGCAAACATTGCTCCAGAACACAAGTCTGCAACATCAGCTTCTGAGAAAGCCACAGGTAACACCAGTGATATTTACAGTATATCAACAACAATCACAATAACGAGCATTTACCACATCTGTTCTGGGGTAGTGGTAGCTGATTCCATAGGGGACTGGGCCGAGAAGCGGAGGGTTCTTAGCTGAAGCCACGGTGTAGACAAAACCTCGGAGGTTCTCTAGTAGCAGGGCGAGGTTCCAGTACCCCTTCTGAGCACTGCTGAGGTGCCCTTGAGCAAGGTGCTCACATAGGGCCCTGCGATGAGCTGACGTTACATTCATGGGTGTACCAGGTTTTTGCACATATGCAGCTGCGACAAGATCCAGCAAATTAGAATGAACCCTTTAAAGCCGTTTGTATCATATTTGATACGCGAGATTCACCACTGCACCACTTTTATCAGTATTCATTACTTTGTTAGATCTCAGATTTGAGATGATATGAGTAAGAATCAAAAGGTAATTTTTTAGATCGCTTTATACTGTACTGGATTTATATTTAAATTGTTGTTCTTGTTTAGGAGCACAACAGTCTCAGCAGAATCAACAGAATCATCATTGGAACCAATCCAACAATACCAAACCAACCTCGAATTCAAATGATGAACAGAAACCGTAGGTCAACGAGTTCTGACATTTTAATAGATATTATTGCTTACACTGATACATTAAGAAAAAAAAATACAAGATTGTTGATTTTTAAAATTAAATGCATATACTTTAAAAAACAACAACAAACAAGTACAATAACTCACAATAAGAATGCATTTTTAGTAATTTGAATCTATTTTTTGTGATACTTTCAGGCGACATATCTAATTTATTAAACATTTCATAAAAGTGCTCTGCAAAAACTAGTTAAGTAGAGTGTATTTGATATTTTCTGGATCAGTTGGACTACACTAGTTATTGTTGCTATATGCAGGAGCGCTTTGATTTGTTACATCATCTCTGACCACTTTAAAGGAAGTATTATGCCCCCTTGTGGAAGTATATTTTTCAGCATGGTAAATGTATTGTAGACGAATAAGAATATAGGGGATTTTTGAAAATGCAAAGTCATTCTTCAGTAGAGTACCTCTTTCTGTATGTGGGCTAATTTTTGATGTGTGTGTGTCACAGACATGAATGGCAGCAGAAAATTTTGAAGGAGGAATTGGCGAGAATGGCGCAGAAAGAGAGAGAAGCAGCAAGAGAAGACATGACCAAGGTTCTGACCCGAGAACGGTTGCACACACGCCAGGAGGCAGAGAAGGCCAAAAAGCTGGTATGATAGATTCTCTAATGCTGTCTTCTCTCCTACATTTTCTTAAGTCTTTAGTAATGCATCCACATTTTTCAATCATTTTAACTATTTAACTTTGTGCCAAGATTGTTTTGAGTTTTTAGCTCTAATCTTTAACTGAATGCTATTTCCAGTTAGCTATATAGAGACAGGCAGTTTTTAAGTGTTTATTTGTGTTGAGGTTGTGGCATTTATTGATTTATTTTTTCATTCGGCATTCAGAGGCGCTTGCTCTTAACAAATATACATTAGCATCAGAGCAACAGTCCACATGGGAATTGTTGTTCCACCCTTTCACCCTAACTGGAAACAACAATTCCCACGTGGACTGTTTTTCTGAGGTTGGCTGCTGTGGCTGTATCGGGGAGATGAAATGGAATTGGACTGCATGGGAATTAGAACTAAACGTAAGCCAGAGCTTCCCAGGAGTGATTGGCTTGGCATTAACCACAAGAAGGGCAGAAATATGTGGTGATGACTGAACAGAAGAGCTTAAGTACCCTGTGCTTAAGTACCCGGTCTGTCTAGGAAATAAGTCAATTTCAGCCTCTCTGAAGGAAACAGATGGAGACTTGGAAAAAATAAGAAAAGACACATTTGCAAAGACTGAAGCACAAATCTGAGTCTTCAATCCACACCTACGTATATTACTATACATGTAAAACAAAAACATGGGGGACCTGATATTGTTGGAATTATACGAATGTAAACAGTCGTTCGGTGCCTTTTGGGAGCGTTCACATCCAGGTCAACACTTCTTGCAAAGAACTACCTATCCTGAGCAGACAGGAAATAAAGGCAGGAAGTATAAGAAATCCATGGAAATCGTATATATATTCAATCAAATACATTACAAAATTGGAAATTGTGTAATTATTTAACCTGTTTTCTCATTTTGGAGGTATAAAAAGGAATGATGGCCGGGAAAAAAAAACTTGTGTGGGCATCCAGGGTTGCCGTGTCTCATATCCTGTGGAAATGAGGAAAGCACCAAACAGCCGCTTACACCTGAATCCATCAGATAACTTTTCCTCTAATGGTAGAATTTAGTGCTCTATGTACACAGTGTTAAGGCTGCGAGGGCAGATTTGATTCCATAATTAAGAGTAAGGAGCCGCTGAATTTTTATAGACTCCAGTGATTCATTGCAGATACATTTTTTTTTCAATGTTCTTCACATGTTAAAAACAAATTGGATCTATTGTGATGGTATTTGTAATTTCCATTTTGATACTTTTGCTGCCCTTTCCTTCTAATCTTCCACTTTTCACCTATTGCATCCCTGTTCTCATTATATCTCTCCCTCTTTCAAGTATTTTCCCATCTTCTTTTTTCTCTCATTCCATCATCTTGCTCACCCAATATCTCCCCCCTTTCCTATTCCAGTCCATCACTCTCTTCTTGCTCTGGAGACAGTATTATCAGTGCAGAGCAAGCAGTAAATTGCGCCTTAAGTGTTTCCTGAAGCTAGAGATAGGAGCAGTGTGCAGTTGGAGGCATAGCTGTAGGAACAAGAGAGCTTGTTTTACATAATACTAAATGTCAGATTCAAGCAATTACTTTACCTTCTTTCCCAACTATAGCAACTGCTGTTATCTCCACACCAACCAGCCTGAAAGGCCCCCAGCTCCTGACTTGGAGGCTTTCTGCATGTCTATACGTAAGATTAATGGGCCCACTGTGACTCAAATCATCTGTAAATATTAACATGTTGAGGATCTATTAGATAAAAGTTACATTAACAGTTGTCTGAAAAATAAAGACTGTATATAAGAGCGTGTTCAGGTGGTTAAACTTGTAGCCACATACTAGTATCATCATATTATTACATTACTTGACTTCAAAGTGGAAAAAACAGGATTCACAAACAGAAATTAAAGATCTAAATCCAGTATTAATTGTTTTTTATATGATGTGTATATCATTTTCATGTGAGTTGCATTTTTGGTTTCAGTTGTTTTCTTATTTATTAATTAAAAACCCTCATTAAAATGAGGTAATTACCAAACTGAAGATGGCAACGCATCACCTCAGCATTTGTTTTTTTCCTTCTGGAAATTTTATTTAATTTCAGGATGATACTTTAATACTAGACAATGGGGAGTTTGGAGCTAGTTTAAAATTGAAGGAATGTAACATTTAGACTTTAGCTGCAGGCAAGTTCAAGGTGTAGAGCATTGATTTTTTTTTTTTTTTTTGTGAGTTTCTGGTATTTTTCAGATACAAGATGGTTTGAAGAGGTTTTCTCCTAACAGCATGTGCCAGTCTCAGCACTAATATTAAGACCTATACTAACAAGCAGAATTAACATGGATATGCATCCAAATTTCACATAATAATTTCTGGTTGTGTCTTTTGGTTGTAGCGGTGGCATAAGAAATCACAAAGAGTTGATTGCAATTGAGAAAAACAGTGAAAGCCTTTTCAAATCATTTTAATTTATACAGTATTTTGTGCAGTGTTTACTGCTTGGAGTCTGAATATTTCTTAATAAATAGTGAAAGCTGATTAAATCATTTTTTTAAATCAAGAGTCATTTGGAGGAGGATGTGCAGTTTAAAAAAGAAGTGACTGAGCTTTTGTGAGGTGCGGCAATATAGAATGATGAAAAGACGCGAATGAATGAGTATGGAATAGAGGATGATGCACATTTCCTGTCGAAATGAGCTAATATTTCCTTCCATCGTGAAAAGGTGGATGTGTTGAGCAAAAGCAGTTGGAGCTATTTTCTTTTCTATGTATTTTCAGGAAATATGCTTTGAAATGATATGGAAACGAGATGACGCATTATACGTTGATTAAAGGGGAACGTTGGAGCTGAGTTATGTGTTATGCACAAAAGATTGCCCTTGATTTGTTTTATGCTAGTAATAAATTTGGATGTGGCTTCCTTTGCTGCAGTGAATTGCCAGGACTGCTGCTATAATTTCAGGCGCCACAGTTCATCAAGACAAAAAAGGAGAATAAGAATCTCAGCTGACAAATTTGTTGTGATTACATGTAGAAGTAGTCGAACCAGGGCAGAGGGAAATAAAAGATGCAACAAGCGAGAGAACCTGAGTTGTGTAAGTGGTGGGGGTTGATACATTGTGCAGTTTAGCCTTGAGTGTGGAACAAAAGTGAGGACAAGGCATAGAGATGAATAGGAGCTCCCCATTCTGGGTGGTGAAGCACAGAGAGAGAATTGTTTGCAGCATCATGCAATTTTCTTTCATTTTTACCTTTCTCTCCCTCACACTTTTCTTTTGTAGACTTCTTGCTGAACTGCCTTTCCTCCAAGCTCTTTCTTAATGTATCAACCAAGGTCCTCACCCACTGTGCTACGCTCTTTGAATAGCCTTTGTTAATACCAAATCTTTCACAGATTAATTTCAGAATGAAAGTGGGAGAATGGATAGAATGGAAAACGAAGTAAAGGGCTAAAAGGGATTTTCTCTTTTTATAATGTATTAATGGCTTTTGGGTCCCTGCTGAAAGCAACAAAAGGGTATAAATCACATTAGCATATGGTAAATTTTCCTCTTCAATCTGTTCTAGCAGAACAATTAAGAAGTCCATTTTATTAGCTGCCCTTTTGACTTTCTATGATGGAGGTTCAGTTAGTGCCAAATGCGATCAATGCTTTCCTGATTTTGACCCTCTGTGTTAAGTACAAATACGTGAATTTCACTGATCACTGAAACAAAAAATGATTTTGAAAGAAGAGTGCTAATGTATATACAGAACAATCATACGTTAATTGAAATAGTGTGCTTTTGTTGTGGAATGTATTTCTAAGCAGTGGCGGTGCAGCCTCATATCAAGGAATCCAGTGGCTTTCTGTGCACTTTGCATGTTCTCTCCATGTCTGCATGATTTCTCTCTGGGTCGTCTGCCTTTCTATCACAGTCCAAAGACATGCATTTGGTTGTAGGCACATCTTTGTGAATGCATGTGTGTATGGTTGTTTGTGTCTATACGTTAGCCTTGTGGTGAGGTGGAGATGCAAGTCTACTGTGTAGTAAAACCCTTTTCGGACCTTGTAAATGAAGAGACTCCTCCAATATTGTAGCAGATTCTTTTGTTTTGATTTTTCCCACATAAAACATATAATAAAAATAAAGTATTATAATCGATGTCATCGATGCAGAGTGCAGGCAAAAGCTACATTTTTGTTTTAAAGGCTTTACTTACAGATTTACAAATGCAGTATCTTCCGCTGACTGGTTGGAGACGATGAATTCCAACCTGTGCCACTAGATGGCAACCAAACCCTGAGGTTAAATTTAATCGCAGAGTTTAATACATTGCATTTTCTTTGCTTCTTATTCTCTTAACTTTTACATAGTCATTAGCATTTTTTTGTTTCTTTTTTTTAGGTAAGTTGCAACTATGAAATAATATAATTAAAAAACCAAAAACATTTTTCCCCTATATATTCTTTCAATAAAGACTTATTGTCATTGTGAAGTTATTTTTTCTTATTAATTGGCTGTATTGACAGGGAATATTTGTTAGCATTTAAGTCAATTTTGGGAACATGTCAGTTTACCAGTGACAGTGCATCGCTCCTATTTGAGATGATTTGATTAGTTAAGTATTATTTAATAGGTGCGTGGGTCATATTAAAATCTTTATATAGTATATGTTGTCAATTTTGTTTTGTGGTGTTGTACAAGCTGAACAGGGGGAATAGTACTATAATGCTCTGTTTTTGTAGAAATGTATCTACGTTATCTACAGTTGAGTACAGTAAACCAAGTGCATACTGCCCAAGAAGCATTTAACACTAAAGCAATAAAGTATTCTGTATTCCTAATTTGGATTTAAAACAATGTAATCTGCTATTTTTGGAGATAGTGTTGGTTAATATCATATTAGTTGTTTTTAAAAATAAACAGAGAAGCTCAAGAGCAACCCACTTAAGTCTAAACCTTCCATTGATCTTGTGTGTTATTCTACACAGAGACTAGAACCACTCCAGAGTAGCTTTGAGATTCTTCCTGTCTATCACTACTTGGCAGTCAGCTCTGATGGAATAAGCCAGGTGTCGACTCTAATTGGTCAAATTGCGTCTGTTTTATTGCAGAAAAACTCTTATAAGCTAACATTGTTTTCTCTCATGATACTCTCATATGATAAACACATTCCCATTTTGGCTAAGAGTATAAAAGAAGCAGCTGTATGTGTACACATGAAAATTTCATGCACCTGGGCACATACACACATAGTACAAAAAGAATGGAGCATGATGATCGGTTTGTTTCATTAACATGAAACAAACACTGTGAATTGGTGAGTTGTTTGATGAGGTATCATGTGCTCTGACTGCTAATTTAGTCAAAGTTATACCCTGTCGTTATCCCATTTATATCAGTGGAAATGTGCTAAATGAGTTGCTTTGTGCAGGTTGTTTCTTGGATTTGAATGAATTTACATCTGTCAAGCAATTGATAGATTAGTGCTGCATGAATACAAACTACACAACAGACTCAAGCTATGTACTCCACAAAAACAATTATTTGCATAGAAATATTAATTCACAGTAATAACTGAAAAGTAAAAAGTGGGAGGTAAAGCCAAGACCAGACTGAAGTGTAAGTAAGTAAGCGTCTGTCTGTCTGTCCGTCCGTCCGTCCACATCTATCTGTGTGTGTGTGTGTGTGTATATGTGTGTGTGCCTGTTCACCACACACTTAAAAATTGGCCTATATCTCCACTGGCATATGTCTCATGAAATATATAAAAGTGAACCTAACATGAACCATGACTAAGGAAAATATTGAACCATGTCAAGTGGTGGTAATCTTACCATGTCATCTTAAACCCAAGATATACAGATAGAACATGTGTTAATGCTATTAAAACACTTCTGAATTTATACCAGGATAAGGGAACACAATTATTTCTGGACCCCAGAGGAGACATGATACTCAAATTGCACATTGATGAGCCATACTGTACTGAAACATGGCCGTTATCACAGCAACTACTTGTCAAACAAGATTTGCGGTTTTAGATTATTATGAAATGCAATTTAGTTTATAGCATTCTGAGCTAGCTGACTGGAAAACAACATAGCTATATCCCCTCCGCTAAATATTTTAGTGTACTCTAAATTTGTGTCTTCAGTTGGACCTATGTTATCCTTTTGCTGCCATTGCTGAAGATTGTGAGCACGTTACGTACACATGCTTGTGCTCGTACAACAACTGTACCCACAGCATGTGCCTACAACTATGGTAGAGTTCTGGAGAATGTACAGTGTATGGCCTGGCGTGGTATAGTGAACACACCGCGCTCTCACAGTACTCCAAGCCCAAGTTTACTCAAGCATGGCTGACTCCGACACAGCGACTATTAGCATCGTTCATACCTTCATGACCACCTTTTGGGCACTGAGTTTATAACGTGCATGGGTGCCTGCATGACCAAGTGTACCTCACAGTGCTAGAAACGTGTACCCTGCACAAACATGGTACACTTGCACTCACATTAGCCAAATAATACAGATTTTAGGTGGCAAACGTGCCTGGGTACCAGGTGTGCTCGCGCCCTTAATGGGGATAAGTGAATATGTGGGGAGGCTGGTCTCCTGCCGGCCCACATTGTTTTACTCCTTTTTCTGTTACACTGTCTGGATGTAATTATCAGTCAGATTATTTTTGAGTGCTAATTTATTGCCTCCCTGGGAGCACTGTGTTAAATAAACACAGCAGTGTGTATAAAGAGAGTAGGAAATGGGGAATGGGCTGCTGCTATCTGATGGCAGCAGAGCACACACTACCCACAGGGGAGGACTGGTAGTTTATCTGTTGGTCCACTCAAGGAGTGCATGTTTATGTATTGTGGTGATGATCCATGAGACGGTTAGTGGACTGTCCTGAGATGCTCCATTCATTCTGTAGGATGTCTGGAATTTGGCCCCCCAATAATTGATTTGACTATGATGTCTACCAAATAGACTCAATGACTAACATCTAAGCCTGCCGCCATCTGTTGTCCCAGCTGCAGCGTTCCAAAATCTGTTGGATAATATGACTTGTTTGCAACAGAACTGCCATTCTTCAACACAATTATGCATAATATTTTTTACATTTTGCATTGTCTTTGCTCTTTTTTCTGTGGTCATGGTTCATGATCTGCACAAAAACCCCCACCACTTTTGAAACTGTTATTGGCAGGATTTCGTGATAGCTGGAGCAGAAAAGCTGCTATGCTCAGGCACGTAGGAAGAATCCTCATCAACTCAGCACAGTAATCTCCCAAGTTTCCCTTAACTTCCAGCTGCCTCAACCCAGCTGTGGAAAAGTTATTTTGAAGGGCAAGAGTATAACAAATCTGCTGTCCTGATGTTCAACCACATGGTGAATGTTGGAACACAGCTGGTTGGCACTGTGTTACATAACCTTCTCCTGTTAAGCTTACCACATTTGAAGCATCTTATTAATTGTAATCTAATCACAATTTTAAAATAGACAATATCGTCTGTATTGTATTATAGTGTACATGAAAACATACTTATACTTATTTAAAAGATGACATATGCAAACTGCTATATATATGCTATATATATTTGTAACCGGAGTCCCATTGCACCCTGTAAATATCGGTTTTGAAAAGTAATTCAGTATTTTATTAAGCTACTGGAGTAAGAAAATGCATCTCAAAATGCCCCATTTGAATTTGATTTCTTGGATTTTAAGTAACACATTTGAAAAATCCCACTGGTGTTCATTTTCTGCAAATGCAAAATATCAAGGAAACACTCATGCTGCATCACTGATTATGTTTCAGAAATATTGTTTTGGGAAAGTTTGAATTAGGGAGACGGCACAACACAGTACAGTTTTGTGATAAAAAAAAATAATTTAATTTTGAATAGAAAACCCTTTGAAATAACAAATCCAAATGGAAAAACTTAAGGACTGTCCTTCATTTTACACTTTATCCTGTTTTAGGCACTGTGGTCTGCCATTGTTATGATGACAAGTTATTTATTCTTCCACCGCTTATCTGGGGTCGGGTCGCGGGGGCAGCAGCCTAAGCAGAGAAGCCCAGACTTCCCTCTCCCCAGCTACTTCTTCCAGCTCGTCCGGGGGGATCCCCAGGCGTTCCCAGACCAGTCAAGAGACATCGTCTCTCCAACGTGTCCTGGGTCTTCCCGGGGGCCTCCTACCGGAGGGACATGCCCTGAACACCTCACCAGGGAGGCGTCCAGGGGGCATCCTAACTAGGCTTCTCACCCTATCTCTAAGGGAGAGCCCAGCCACCCTACGGAGGAAGCTCATTTCGGCCGCTTGTACCCGTGATCTTGTTCTTTCGGTCATTACCCAAAGCTCATGACCATAGGTGAGGGTAGGAACGAAGATCAACCGGTCAATCGAGAGCTTCGCCTTTCTCTCTTCACCACTACGGACCGGTGCAGAGTCCGCATTACTGCGGATGCTGCACCGATCCGCCTGTCGATCTCCTGCTCCATTCTTCCCTCACTCGTGAACAAGACCCCGAGGTACTTGAACTCCTCCACTTGGGGCAGGATCTCCTCCTTGACCCGGAGAAGGCACTCCACCTTTTTCCAACTGAGAACCATGGCCTAAGATTTGGAGGTGCTGATTTTCATCCCAGCCGCTTCACACGCGGCGGCGAACCGATCCAATGATAGTTGGAGGTCACGGGCCGATGATGCCAACAGGACCACATCATCTGCAAAAAGCAGAGACCTGATCCTGAGGTCACCAAACTGGACCCCCTAAACACCATGACTGCACCTAAAAATTCTGTCCATAAAAGTTATGAACAGAATCGGTGACAAAGGGCAGGGAACGGACGGCCCATATCAGGGGGCCCGGCACCCAATACTCTCGGAGAACCTGCCACAGGACCCCCCGAGGGACCCGGTCAAATGCCTGGTTTTTATTATTCACCCTTAAAATGTAGAGATTAGGCTAATCAATCTTGGTTCCTACTTCCTGGTTCATTTCTACTTGCTGTGTCTAAAATGTCATTATGTATTCAGCATATCTACCTCTTACTATCCTCATTACTTTGTTCTTTTGACTTTTACACTTTTTTAATTTTTAAAAATGTATTCCCACTGTTGTTTTATGGTTTAACACTGTCTATAGCTTCTAATTTTCCTTTTACACCTGTAACTGTGAGCTAAATTGATTTATATGCAGTATGCGCCTGGAGCTTGTAAACTGCAATACCATATTCTGTTTGTAATATAATAAGCTATATCTCATTAATAACAGCTTTAAAACAATGCTCAAAGCTCTATTTTTTCCAATTGCTTCTATTACATTGCTAATCAGGTTTTTTATAATGTCCTTTGTTATTTTCAATTGCAGACACTAGATAGTGAACAAAAATAGTTATGTTAGAAATTAATACTACTCATTTTCTGTAGGTAACTAGCTTTGTTCTAGACCATGTGTGGGCATATTATATGAGCACTTTTAAGAAGGTACTCAGTTTGATCTAATAAGCAACACTGAAACTCATTAGTGAGGTGATTCTGTGTTCAACAATGTTACTAATAATAAATTATTAAATAGACATTAACAAAGAATTGATTAGAAATATGTTAAGGTGATAAGTGTTCTTTAGAGTTTAGTGTTTTTAGCATGGCTTCTATTGACATAAGCTAGAGAAAAATTGAGGGACCCTGTGATTCTGTTGAGAAATTATACTTGAATTGTTAAGATGGCAGGTTAGAGTGGATGGTGTAAGTGGATCATCTGCAATTCTGCACTACATTAAAGAGAAAGCGAGATTGGATTGTTCACACTCTAATGTCACTAATTAAATCATTTACATACTAAGATGGATGTATTTTTCAGCAACTCACATAATGTTTAATGAGTAGTTTGAAGCCAATTGTGTTTAAATTATCACTTTAGTCTGGAATAATTCAGCTCTCTACAACTACAATGTTTTTAATCTTAGTGACAGACTTATATACTTATATACCGGCCACTTTATTAGGTACACCTTGCGATTAAAATGTTGGACCCCTGTTTGCCTTCAACCTCATGGCATTCTTTCACCCAGGTGTTGGAAGATGTGAGAGATTTTGCTCCATATTGCTATAATACCATCACATAGGTGCTGTACATCTGTGATGCGAATCTCCCATTCTACCACATCCCAAAAGTGCTCTATTAGATTGAACTCTGGTTGCTTGCACGTGTCAAACTCAGTCCTCGGGGGCCACGATCCTGCCGGGTTTTCTGTCCTACCAGGCTGAAAATGCATTCAGTGGGATAGAAAACCCGGCAGGATCGTGGCCCTCGAGGACTGAGTTTGACATGCCCAGGCCTGGGACAATGGTCATTATTCTGCTGTGAGGTGCCACAAAGTCACTAAATAGGGGTAACTCAGATGTTACCCCTATTTAGCCACCATGGCTACAATCCATTTGAGCAAGTTTTCCTAAATATACGTGGACTGTAGATGTGTACCTAAGTTGGCCACTTTAGCAATGATTGAAATATGTACTAGATTAAAAATAAATAGCATCCAGGGAAACAGAAAAAATATTTAACATGTAAAGTGACATCTTAACTGAAAATAGTATCTTTCTATGTTGGCCTGCCTTTTTTATCGTTGTCCTTTGCATGGTCCTCGTCTCTCTATGTCCTGTCTTTCTAGTCTTCAGATGAAATAGAATTTATGGTAAGCTTCATCATGACATGACATATTTCTGCATTTTTATCCATCCATCTGTCCGTCCATCCATCCATCCATCCCTCCATCTATCCATCCCCATACAATTAGTTATTCTATGTCACCACCTGAGATCTGTTGCCAAGCCTGTGGCGTTCATACAATTGCAAATTCAGCTCTGAACACAGAATATAAAGCAGACAACATTCATTGAAGGAGTACAAGAAACTGACATTAGAGACTTTCATGAATCTGTGGTGCAGAAGGATGGCATCATCAAATTTTCTCTCGGTGAACTGAGTTCTCTGAATGAGTTCCGCAGAGTTCTGAGCACTTCTCTTGGTAGCAGTACTCTAGTGACTTTTTGGTTGAGCTGTTACGAGTAATTACAGCAGAGCATGGAATTAACATCAAACACCTTCAGTCTTTTAATGTGGTTAATTACATACAAATAGGCATCTTTCAAGTCCATGTGGACCATTAGGAAAATATGATATGTAGCCTAGAGAAACTGGAGTTTATTGTACCCCATTTTGCATATCATATACTGTATTCACAATAACTGCATTTAATTTTCAATGTCATATGCATGTGGAAAAATAGCTGAAGGTTATACCATGTAAGAAAAATATATGGAATTTGTAAAAAAAACAACAATAAAATTAGCATTCTAAAATTTATGAATCGTTTACATGGTTTAATCGTGTGTCTGTGTGCACATTTCTATGTTGTTACAGATTCAACAGCTGCAGAAGAAAGATTCACAGCTGAAAGCACTGGATGCCTTCTACAAGGAACAGCTGGCACAACTGGAGAATAAGGTAAAAGGGTAATCAATTTACTCAAACACTTTGCAGGACTTTTTAAATCTGTAAAATATAATTCAAGTTAGTTAGAGGCTTTTGAAGCAGTGCACACATAAGAGCACATCAAATGCTTTAGCACAGATGGCAAAATGTCATATAGTGTCCAGTTTAAAGTGCTTTGTGTAAAGTTTTTTGCAGCTACGGAATATATGACCTCCAAGATGTTCGACTGGACTTGTTAAGGTTTCCTTGAAGGCGTTTTGCCTTCTGGAGTTTCGTCAGTTCCAAAGAAGCCTGAACTGAAAAAGCCTAGCGGAGAGAAGACAAAATGTCTTCAATGAAACCTTAACAAGTCCAGTCAACGCAGAGATCGAACTTTGGATATGACCTCGGTGAAGAAGTCGGTGGCATTTCATTCCATTGTTTTTAACTCAAAAGGTATACAAGGAAGTGTTTAGGACTTACTCATAATATATATTCTTGTTTAAACACACTGCTCAAACATTAAAGTAGTGCTCTGTGAGTGAGCTCGTCATTTTAAGTAACTTTTTCATGATGTATTTTTGTGGTTTTTGTGTTTTTTCCTCATCATGCCTATAAAATATTAACTTATCATTTTAATAAGGTACAGAAATAAATGCACTCTCAAATATGCAATAGCGTTATTATGTAAAAATGTCTCCCAGAATATCTGCGAAAAACACCCCTCTTTTGAAGCCACCTTCTTTGCTTTAATCAGTGTGAAAACTGCTGATCTCAAATCAGCCCCAGAATACAAAACCAACCAAGATGGACCTTTACATAGACTCAAATAGAGAGTGGTTTTATCTGGAAAACACCTTAGCATTATAAACATTATGCTCTGTTTCCAATCAATAACTAAAGTATATTTTACAAAAACATCATTTGGAGCATTAGTGTCAAACAAGTTAACAGATATTCGGTCAGAATTATTTCATTCCATGCTATGTTTATACAAACGTATGGTTGCCACTCATTTTTGTATTTAGCACTGCTGCTAAGTAAATTAAAGAAGGAAAAAGTTTGGTGTGAAACTCTGATGGTCAGCCAAGTACAAAAACTATGTCAGTAGTCGTGATGGTTGGCATCTGCCATAAGCTACCGTAAGCGGATATAATTCTTGGTTGCCACTGAGTGAGCAGGCATTGCATGTCCAGTCCTGTACTGCCAAAAAGTGTTCTTCCCCCCCCCCCCACCCCACCTCTTTTTAGCCTCTTTCTCGTGAGTATAATAATTACATCGAATGAAAATATTCTATTTACAATGCAGTCAACCACCTGTGCAAATGCATAAAACCATACACAGAAGGAGCAATAATGTGAGATGCATGGCTGTTTGTGTTTGCCTCTCGAGTAACAGGTTTGGTTTGCAGAGAAAGAAGAATGACAGATATATGGGGCACAATCTGTGTTTGCTTACCATGTTTGGAGACAGCTCTGTATGTGTGGGCATGTGTGCACACACAATATACAGTAGAGAGGGAAGTGTGGGCGCATGGGCTCTCTATAGGTAAATGCTGGAATTTATGTGTTCTTCTGCTGGCTTTGAGTGTTTGCACCAGAAGCTGAGTAAAGCCTTGGTTTTGGGGTTGTTTGTCAGCTCAAAATGTTGCTTGAGCTGCTCAGCTGAATTGAAAGATCATTACACTACTTTTATGTTCTTCCTATGCCCGATCATTAGTCCCACTTTATGATGTTCAGTATAGTAAACTGCTGCCATTTGATCAGTATCCTTTGGGTTAAAATTAGTTGCAGACAAATACAAGACAATCTGCATACAGTATATATGGTGGATTTAGATTGTTGCTCACTAGAAACAGGGTGCTGCAAGGATAGTTGTTTTAAAGGTTCTGCATTGAGAACACTTGAAATATTCATTTTAGTTGACACGGGCAATCATGCAGTAAAAAGAGTTTCTGCTTTCTAATGTGTTGACAATCTATAAGCCTTCAACTCTGTCTTTGCATTACATGCATACAATAGTTGCTTGATGTACGTATATAACTTTTGTTAGTTGTCAAATACTGTCCCATCTGCCAATTCCTTTTTGGTCTTTCTGTCTCTCTTGCACAGTGTTGTCAAAGTGGAGTATAGTTTGAAGCTGGTGAGAACAGAGGATACAGAAGGAGATAATAATTCTCCTCCAAGTCTGACAGGTTGCTGGAAATGCTGTCAGTGGAGTCCTCCAAATTGTGCACCCGAAATATCTAGACACAAATGTGCAGCTTTTCTCCAAAGCCCTCCAAATGCTTACCCCCATCAAAACAAGGAAGATGATTTATTCATGTGGCTGGCATATTTATATAAACATATAGAGAAATGTTAATAGGTACAGCTAGTCTGTCACACCTTTTTTAAGTGCATTAGTTAAATTAAGGTAATTGTTTTTCAAGGGATAAAGTGTAAAGATTTTCTTTCCTTTTGGTTAAAAAATACTGCAAAGTACAACTGCTTTCATCCCTCTTCCTCTCACACTCTCTCGCGCGCTCTCTCACACACACACTTTGATCAAAATGTTAAAAGAGCAGTCTTTTATCCCACACACACTCGCACTTTATCTAACCTTTGGGTCTGACAGTGACAGCATTCAGTGAACAACACAAAAGAATTTTATATTATGTCACGATGTCGACCCTGGACTGTGTGTGAGGCTGTGCGAGCGCCCGTATCAAAATTATTCTTGACAGAGACGGAATACCATATCAAAGTTTCAGAGCACATTTGCAGTAACCAGTATGTTTTTTTCATCAGTGTTTAACATCAGAGAGAAATTAATGAAAGAGAAAATAAAGGCCAAAATTAGATTGACTGGCTGTTGCTAGATCAAGACTCCCACACCCAATCTTTTTTCCCCAATATTGTCCCTTAATATTCTTGAAAAAATATCCTTTTGGTTAGTTCAAAAAAGACACAATATTAACACAATGAGCAATTAATGTGGATCATTTTAAAATTACGTTAGTTTTATGACAGGTAGGATTGACACATTCAGCGAAAGTCATCGAAACAAATCATCAGAAAAACATTGTGTGACAGTTTTTTGAAACAGTTCAATTTACAACAAATACACTATAGCATTTCCATACAATATTGTCTACTTGTTAGCAGGCAGAACTTACATGGTATGGCTAATTTGCTCTTCTTTGTTATCAGAACATTTGGGGTTTTTATGTACTTATTCTTGTTAATTATATATTACTTAATACTTGTTAATTATCAGTGACAACGCTGAGCTTCTTAACATCTTTGATTAAGTTTTCCAAAGAGACCTTATAAAGAGATCATGCAGTTTTAACTGGCATCAAATGTGTTTGATGTTACACCCACCTGCTGCTGTAGGTGCTTTAAATTTATATTCAGTAGTCATCAAGAGCAGTACCATGCACACATGCCATCAATTTTGAGTATTTTGCCTATGGCGTTACACCGAGTGTAGAAGTAAGTTATCAAAGATCTGATTTCCCAGATGACTTCTCAGCCTAATAATCCGTAGGAACATTATTGCACAATGTTTGCGATGTGACCATGGCTGCAAATAGTGTATCTGTTTTCTTTGTTTGCACTGTCACTGTGAACTGCAGTTATAGCTCTTTAATTACCTATAAGTAATAACCAGCTTTAGTAACCTTAAATCAAGCAATCAAGCTTCTTATTGTATAAGTTAATCATTACAATAATATCAGAATAGCAAAGGAAAATTGAAAAATTGACGAAAATTGAGAGTCTGCAGCCTGGTAGGATGTTTGCTTTATTGATATGAAGCTTCTTGGCTCAATTGCACAACCCAGCAGTTTATGTGTTGAAGCCTTATGCATGATACTGAACCACAAATATTGCTTATGCATATGCATATTGGTGGAACTGCGAGGCTAACTACTACTACACAGGTTTGTAAATGCATTTCCCCTTTAATAAGGCATAGCATTAAAGAGTGGGGTGCTTTCTAGTGTTTTGACCTTTTCCTTGATGGTCTTTTCATACTTTGTGGCAGCAACCAGTACAAGCTTTACTGGACCAGTAGAAATGGATCATGTTCACCCCAATCCATATTTAAAGTCCATCTGGGTTTTTTGGGGGTTTTTTTTAAACTAAATGCTCAACAAAAGAGAGCAGGAACACTTTCCTGCCTCAAACACATGTAGTATGCTTTTCTCTAACACAAAAGAAGACACCCAAAAACTCACACTTTTGTGGCCACATTAGACCACAATAGTACATTTTGAAAGCTGCACTGAAACATATGACTAATGTATTATAATAACCCACGGGCAAAGTGTAGTTGTGATATACTGTATGAATTAGTTAACAATACCTGTACTTTTTTAAACCATACGTTTATGCCTGTGTACAAATGAATGTGCTCCAGTTCGCTGCTGAGAATCAATCCATCTGGGTTTTTAATCATGTTTTCCATATCATTACTTGTATAATGACAAATACAGGACAGTGACGTGACAGCCAATGTGAGTGCAATTTTTATTTGCCCTGAATCTTTAACATATGATAGCAATTTCAGTCCATTGCACATCAAACATGCTGAACACTTACTGTATTGTTACAATGTCCTCCTGTGCAATGTGCTCTTAAAAATATAATATAAAAATAAAAATATAATTCAACCACTGCTGAGCTCAAGTTTTTTGAGAAAAGGCCAGGGTTTAAAAAACATTTTTATTGATTTGAATGACATTTTATTCCTTATATGCAAAATAAATAATCAATCATAACAGTTGATTATTTCCCCTGAGTTGGTCAAGCATAATTGTTGAAAGGTTTGGCCAGTGCCTTCTAAACTCATGGACACTATTCATTTAGAGTGCCTGGTAACAAATGTAAGATAATACATCTCTTGATTGGTTGGTCACATCAAAATTCATAGAAAAGGTGCACAAAACCAATTAAATCAGATGTAAATAACCGTGAACGACAAATGGCAAACCGTGAACTGGAGCTTTGGATCTTGGTACTGCCTGTCAGCTCTCAAATTTAAACAATGTTAATGTATGATGTATGAAAATGCTTTTCTGTGCCACTGTCTGTCAGAATGTAAAGGAAATATGCTTCAAAGAATTACAACTCTAAATCTTGTTTATCAGCCCAGAGATAACTTTAAATGCCGTAAAGAAATTTTCACATGTAAAAGAAGTTTTTTTTCATGATTTTTCTTTTTTTCTGTGTTTCATAGAATTGGGAAAGATACAATCAGAGCAAGGAGCAATTTCACCAGGCTGCTTCTGAGACTGAAGCAAAAATGAGGTGAGGCATACTTACGTGCACACATAAAATTACTGTCCACCAGTTATAGATGTGTTAAAAAAAATCCTGGTAATATTATTCATAAACACACCGACACAGGTGAAAAAATATGCAGAATGCTAACAGCTAGCATTAGATGTTAATGTTTTTTACACATTTTTCACACATCTGTCAATGTAACAAACTCTTTATATTTATGACAATGCAGGACCATCTCCACTGACTGAATACTGCTTTTTTGCACTTATATTAAAGTAAAGTCAACACATCCTGGTGCTGTAGATCAGGTTCTGACCAGGGGTTTAGAGTGGAATATGTATAACTATAGTATCGCAGTTTAAAGTTACACCAATCAAAGCTTTACCATTACTTTTTAAATGTACTTTCTAGTGTTCTTATCCATCTTTAAAACTTTATTTTTAAGACGTTGCCATGTAGTCATATTGATTTCAGGCTAGTGCAACTATCAAATCTGCAAATTTATGAAAGTGTGTGGGGCATGTTATATGTTATAGCTAAAGCAACTATAGAATGTAATACATTTTATTGTCTAAAAGGCCCCCTTCCATTTTGTAAGTTGTGTATAAGAAGTGTGTGTGTGTGTGTCTGTCTGTTAATCCATCATTTAATCCTTGCAGCAAAATTTTTCTCTCTGCTGCACTCTGAAAGGTGTGTGTCTGTGTGTGGTTCTATATTTGTGTGTGTCACAAAGATGAAGACAAACTAAAAGATGATGAGAAGAGAAGCAAGAACTTCAACTTGCAGCATTCACAAATGTCGAACTCCAGCACACCAGAAATCACTCTTTGCAGATTTTGATAATGTCAGAAAAACAGACCCGTCTAAATAAGGAGAAAAAAAACTGTTGAGTAATAATTATTGAAACTCAAAGTATTTAACATTCCAATGGGGTGTTTAAGAAGAAAAATACAATAAGTGTGTTTACGTGCATGCAAGAAAAACAAATTTCTGTGTTGCTTTGCTACACAAATACATGTACTGTACACGTCTATGAGGACTGTCCGGCCCTGGGTTAGCCACTCTGGGTGGTCCCCTGATGTTAGCAGCTGGTTCATCTGTGCTGGCATGCGTTCATGGAGTGCAGTCAGCTTCTTAAGCCAGTAGGCGTGGATCTAATCGGGCCCTGGTGCTGTCCAGCTCTTCATTTTGGACACTCTTGTTTGGATGTCTGCTAAGGTGATGACTACTGGGTCTTGTTCTGGGAGTTGGCTGTGCTCAGTCTGTAGGTCTTGCAGCCATCGGGCAGTAGTGTTATGCGTTGGCTCTTTCTCCCAGATACTCTTCCAGTATTGTTCCTGGGGGGGTCTGTTGTCATCTTGTTGCCCTGACATTGAGAGTAGACCTTGGCCGGGTTAGTGGAGAACACCCTGTTTATTCTCCTTTCCTCTACTTCTCTTGCGTACCTCTTTAGTCGGGTAGCCAGGGCTGTGAGCCTTTGCTAAGCAGTCTCCAGTGCTCAGGTATGGACAGTTTGTTGTACTTCTTGGGCCGCTCTGTCCTTGGATTCACGCCTCTACTCAGCTCTGTTAGGAGGCTGACTTTTCTCCGTGTCGCCATGATTTTTGCCTCTAGCCTTCTCCTCCATGGGGCCATTTGCTCCTTATGGCTATTCATGCTCTTCATCTTATAGCCAAGCATCTGTAGGATAACCGTTGCCGCTGCATACATCAGCTGATTGGTCTCAGTGATGGTAGTGGTAGGGATGGTTGATAGTGCCATGTTCATGTCCTCCAGTAGAGATTGGTCTGGTACTTTGTCTGTTAGCCTTGGCAGGGAGGTAGTTGAGTTCCCCCAGGACTTCATGATTCTCTCTCTCAGGTCAGCTGCCCTTGTCACGAGTCCGTCTGTCATTGGGGCTTTGTACCCAATCTTGATATTGGGGGGTGATGATGAAATAACCTTCACACTGACCTGGTGTCCTGGCTCCCCCTTGCCGTAGCATATTTGTACCGTGGGTGAGGCACACCGCTGTGCCTCGTCAATCTCTAAATATAAACTGCTCAAAAAAATTAAAGGAACATTTTTTAATCAGAGTATAGCAACCTACCAGTCAAACGTTAATCTGGTCGCTAATCAGTTTCTGCTGCTTTGTTGTAAATGAAATACAACATAGGTGCATCAGAGGGGCAACAATGAGAGGGCCCCCAAAACAGGAAGGGCTTTCCAGGTTGAGGCCACTGATACTTTTTTCCCTCCTCTTCTCTTTTGGCTGATTTTTTACTGACTGACTTTCTACTGCTGTAGTTATTCATTTGGCTTGGATCAACATCTGTGTTGATAGCATGGTGCGGTACCTGGTCGCTACAGAGGATGCACAGTAGTCCAACTCCTCCAGGATGGCACATCAATACGTGCCGTTGCAAGAAGGTTTGCTGTGTCTCCCAGCAAGTCTCAAGAGCATGGAGGAGATTCCAGGAGACAGGTAGTTACTCCAGGAGAGCTGGACAGGGCCGTAGAAGGTCCTTAAACCCTCAGCAGGATCGGTATCTGCTCCTTTGTGTAAGGAGGAACAGGATGAGCACTGCCAGAGCCCTACATAATGACCTCCAGCAGGCCACTGGTGTGAATGTTTCTGACCAAACAATCAGAAACAGGCTCCATGAGGGTGGCCTGAGGGCCCGACGTCCTGTAGTGGGCCTGTGCTCACTGCCCGGCACCAAAGAGGTCGATTGGCATTTGCCATAGACCAGAATTGGCAACTACGCCACTGGCGCACTGTGCTCTTCACCGAACAGAGCAGGTTCAACCTGAGCACATGCGACAGACGTGAAAGGGTCTGGAGATGCTGTGGAGACCGTTATGCTGCCTGCAACATCATTCAGAGTGACCGGTTTGGTGGTGGGTCAGTGATGGTCTGGGGAGGCATATCCCTGGAAGGACGCACAGACCTCTACAGGTTAGATAATGAACCAACGCTGGTGCAGTGGGACCTGGGTTCCTCCTGGTCCACCACAATGCCCGACCTTATGTGACTAGGATGAAGGAAGGCCCCCACATTCACCTGACCTAAACCCAATAGAACACCTCTGGGACATTATGTTTAGGTCCATCTGGCGCCACCAGGTTAATCCTCAAACTGTCCAGGAGCTCAGTGATGCCCTGGTCCAGATCTGGGAGGAGATCCCCCAGGACACCATTTGCTGTCTCATTAGGAGCGAGTCCCGACGTTGTCAGGCATGACTACAAGCAGGTGGGGGCCACACTAACGACTGAGAATCATTTTGAGTTGCTACAATGACTTTTTGGCCAAATGGACCAGTCTGCTGCATCATTTTTTCACTTTCATTTTTGGGGTGTCTTTTTTTCCCCTATAGGTGATCATCATAGGTGATCACTTTCTCATTTCTATCAACTTATGTGGCATCATTTTGTTATTAATACATCCCCTATTTTTTTAATCAGGAAAGATATTCAAGATCACCCCCCCCCCCCCCCCCCCCCGTTTAGATCTGATGTGTTTTGTGCAGTATATAAGGATATAGATTAACTAATATAGCCGCCTGAAAAATGCAAGAGGCATTGAAATGAATGGTTTTGCCTCCAGTATTTGCTTTGACAGCCAAAGTAAAAGCAATGTAATATATAGCGCCCACTCCTCTTCATTGCTGTTGTGATAGGGCTTTAGAGATGGGCAAGGCCGAGTGAAGGAGGGTGAAGATACAAGATAGGGAAACAGGAATGTGTGCCCTCAGTCAATTGCAAAGCTGTCAAGGTGCAGGTGCATACAAGCTACAAGTTACAGATAAGGAGCAACTCCCACTCAGCTTTTCTCTTTCCCTCTGCTGGAGCCTGCTCTTGCTTGTTATCGCCCCTCTTTTTTCTCTTTATCACTGCACCAATATTAATCATGCAAGTAATGGTAAAGCATGCCAATTTTAGAAATTCTAAGTTTGAGATAAATCCTACCTTCGTATTACTTTAGATTAGAAGTGTTCCTCAAAGCGTAACATTGTTGCAGACAATTAGTAATTACTATTGAAAATAAAAACAGTGGTGGGGCGGTGGAAGCGGTCAGAAGGGGAGTTGGAAGAGAATCAGAGGGTTCTTGGTTCAAGACCTGGTGCAGACAATATTTACAAGGTGTTTTGGTTGCAGGGGGGAGGTGCCAGGACACCTTTAGAGTGCCACCGAGGTACCCTTGAGCAAGGTGCAGAATCTGCAAAAGCTCACACCCTGTAATGAGCTGGCGTCTTACATATGGGTGTCCCAATCTGAATTGCTAACTTTGTTCCACTTTACACAGCTTAAAATAAGAAAATTTTAATCCTTTTCAGTTGCAAATCAAGTGTTGACAAAATCATTTACCTCAATCAGAGGGAACATGTTAAACAAATTGAACATGATGTAGCTATGCCCAATCCATTCAGCATAACAAGAATAGGTGTTAGATATAGATGATTGAAATAGATTAAATGATTAGCATTAATGCACGTTATTCAATATGTAGGATATATGCTGGTGTTGGTCTAGGAATTAGTCCTGACAGGGGAGATTATCAAGTTTTACTTAAAATGCTCATTGCGCTATGATTGTTATTCTAATTACGTGCACTTCTCATTCTGTGTTAATTCCCACGATTCTATCTGATAGCAATCATGGGGAACAGCTGAGTGTGTAGGGAACCGGCATGAGAAGATGAGGGTCACAGTTCAAGTGGGAAGGTTCCAGGACTCCAAGGTAGTTTTTTTTTTTTGTCAACTGGACTGTATTTCTTCTCTTTGAAGACATTTCACCTTCTATCCAGAAGACTTCTACAGTTCTGAACTCGCTGGGGAGCGAGCTTGAAAATATAGCCCTTGTGGACAAAGAAAACTACCTTGGATAACTATGACCTGGATTATTGAGAATCTACACAGACGTGTTCCAGGACTCCTTCACGGTAGCAATGATCAAGGTAGCAAACCCCCATAAGCTCACATATGGAACCCCCTATGTGAAGATTTGGGGGTTGTACCCTGCCTATTCCATATGCCGCTGGGATCGGCTCCATGACCGTCCCCATGATAAAGGGAGAAAGCATTTAAAGAAAGAAAAAAACAATCATAAAACCTCTTCACACTTTTGTCGAAGTCTGTTGGTGAAATAAACTGCTTTACAATCCTCAATCTCATCAATCCCTCATTTACTGTTTTGTAATGTTTTACCATCTGTGCTAAGGCAGCTTGTATTGAAAATCAGCCCTTTTTAATCCAACTATTCATTTCCCCCTCTAGGTAGTCAATTTTGTGCTGTCTTTTGAATAGTTCTCTCACTTAAACTTTTTTCCTAAGCCGAAATGTTATTTAGACAGGTTTGAAATAGGCTTGCTATATTTTATTTAACTTTAGAAATAAATGATGCTGTATGTCGCAGCAGGCCTCCACTAAAATTGCAAATCACTGTCAGAACATAGGATGCGCCGCATTTTTCATTTCTTGAGCGCTACTAATTGTTAGATGTTAACAAGATTTTCCTAATTAAAAGCTCGAAACAAAAGCCAAGATACACATACTTTGTAGTTCACTGAATAGAAAATAAATGGCATGAAGGACATAAAATGCTTCATATGAAGAACACACAAACACACACACACATAATAAATCTCTCTTAACTTGGAAGCGTGGTTTAGAGGCGATAAAAGGCATCTTCGTTATCAGTCTCATAGCTTTGCCAGAACCTTTTATAGTTGGTGGTCTGTGTTTTGTCTGGTATTTTCCAATTTTCCTCTTTCATTTTCCTTCCTGTCTTTGTCTTGGTAAGCTGGTCTGCATGGTCCACAATTCTAAGGCCCGAACATTATGTGTGCCTCCGCCTCTGCTTTGGGAGATTAAAAATAATAGGCATCCCCCTTAATTAAAGAACTAATCTAACTGTATGAATTTTGTTGTATTTACAGCTCATAGATGTTTAGAGAGCTCTGCAAAATGACTCCCACACACATTAAATTATCATTTCTGCAACAGCATGCAAGAACCCAAAGCACTGCTCTCTGCTTTTTCTTTTTTTTTTTAACATACCATGTCCATGTTTCCCCTATTTATTTATTTTTCGAAGCGTCTGAGTTGATATTGTTGATTTAAGACTTTACCTTCAATTTGGTGTGGTATGTGGATGGAGCTTTAGCTTTTGCAGCGACTGAGCCAATTTTCTGCTTCAAGCGCCTCTAATAAACCATGCCTCGCTATCAGAAGGTTTTGGCTCCTCTGATGAAGGCCATTTATTTCAAATTAAAGGAGAGTTCCTTATCTTTGGAGGCCTGAAAGAGACAGAGGGAGGAGGAGGGAGAGAGCAGGAGAGATGGCACGCCTCATATTCTGTGTCATTAATTTGATGAGAGGAAAAAAGAGGGGCTGCATCCAGGAAAAGCAAGAAAGGGAACAAGTCAGAGAAGAAAACTGGAAGATTAATCAGGGAAATTAGGCGTTGGAGGTGTTGCAGAGTTGACTCTTTTAAACTGTTTTCAAATGGGCTTATGACAGTACATGCCTTACTTCTTTCCTTTCTTCTGTTTGACCCCCTTCTCACCTTTGTATATTTTGATGTCTATTTTTGTTTTTTAATCGTCTACCCTCACTTAATCTCAGCCAGAATTACTGATTCTACTCATAAAGATATCAAGAAACAGTATGCTTTAATTGAAACACCAAGGTCACATGTTTTCCACCAATCAAAGCCAAAAGCTGTATTTAATTTGTTTTTAATTAAATCTTGTGTTTAATGTTGCTCACGTAAATGTGTCTGAAAGTAGAAAGGAAACACATCTCAGAACTAATGTTTGTGGATGTGTGTGTTCTTGTATTTTTGCACATTATGTACCAAAATGCATACTCTACTAGCAAAGTGAGGACATTTTAGGTGAGTGGGGAAATGTTGGTTGGTCTTCTGAACGTCAAAGGACTTGATGTTAGGGTTGAGGTTAGAATATAGTTTGGATTAGGGTTAGGGGTTTAGTTGGCATGGTTACGTATAGGGTAAGGGAATGTTATGTCAACAAAAGTCACCACATAGATAATAGTACCAGGATGTCTGCATGTGTGCACGCATGCTTGCATTTGTGTGCATGCCACTTCACAACAGCGTGGGTGTGCATAACACAACTAAGCTTGTTCCTGCTTCACACATTCAGACTTCATTACAGCGAGGCACCTTGGTAACCAGCATGTCATAGTTAACAGTCAACAGATAGACAGGCAAAGACCAATTATTGTACACCCACATATCAAATTAAGCATGTCCGATTTGATCTCTGGAAGCACACACTTTACTGATGGATTTGATTAGCTTGAACCTACCCACTCAATTAAATGTGATTTAACACTAATGGCGGGAGTTGGAATGAAGCACGTTCCATACTCACTGTAGATGGTTTAAAGCGTTGAATTTCATCAGATTTTACCCTGAAAATGTGTGTCGTAGTGCAGCACCTGATACAAATATAATAGAATTAGTCTTAACTTGAAATTTTGACTGTGTGCCTGTATATGGCTGCAGACTGCTTGTAATTTCTGTGTGTGTGTGTGTATGTGTGTGTGGTGATTTGTAATGCTGTGTGATCGTGCCATTGTGTTATTAAAGTAGGATTATTACAAGATGTTGTGACATTCAGTGTGCTTGTCTGTTTTTTGTTTTTTTTAAATAAAGACTTTTACCACATTTTACTACATGTGAAATATATTGTATGTACATTTTTAGGGAGTTTGCGGCATTGCATAGAAATAGTTTTAATAGCTGTTTTGCATTATTAGTTCAAATAAACATGAGTAAATATGGAATTCGAGTGCGTATTTGAAAATCAACCTTGGACATACGCAGGGGGAGTTATGGCAAAATATGAAATGAGTTTGCTGAATGTATACGCTGATGTCCACATTTGAGAGTTGTCAAATTATGGTGAACCTGTGTTTGTATATTACATATAATATAACATAAAGTATATTTACATTTCAGTTTTTTGAGGTGTTGTTTGGGGTTTTTGCTTTGTTTTACAGTGAAATAAGAGAGTACTTCTTTTTTCATCTGTCTGTTCCAGGGCTCGCATCACAGTCCCGGTTTGTTCGAATCTGCAAACACAGATTTTATCCTGTTACAAGGGGAATAAGGACCATTCTCTGCAATGTGCAGACTTGGCCAAAGCATATTTGCAGTGTATTGATGCCGCGAAGAAGGTGGGTGCTCCTCTGAATTTTAGCGTTTGTGTTTCATCTTACTACAGTTGAATATTTTGCAAATTTCTTGTTTTAGTTATTTATATTTAGCTTATCACCAATGTGAAGAAAATGGAGGTATTTTTGAAAATGTACACATGAATTACTTTTTTTTAACCATCTGCAACAGCGTTCACATCAAAACAGCAACAGACCTATATTATTGTAGAATATAAATTTTATATGGACCTTTAAAGAAGCAAAATTTTAGATAGGTTTACCTCATGAGAATTGAGTCTGACAGGCAGCTTTTGAAGTTTTCCATGGTGAGAAAGGTTGTTATTTCCATAGGAGAACACTGTCTGATGTAAAAGAAAGAAATTAATTTCTTTTCATCTTCTCAAGTCTATTCTGGGCTAGTTAAAGACCTCAAAAAAACAGATTGATGAGATTTTGAGTGCTGTCACTTTAGGCTTTTAGAGAGGGAAAATGTCATGAGAAGCATTCAGCTCTCATAGTGATTGTCTGATGTAAAAGTCTGAAATCCATGTTCTTCACCACAAGAAATTTTCCCTGTCTAAATTGAAAATGACACTGTTTCAAAGGTAAACACTCTTTGGGCTTCCTAAGAAATAAGTATTCAGTGGCAGTTCAGCCTGTCACTTCAGCCTCTATAATTTCTCGCTGTAGTTGGATACACCCTACAGGGCAAAATCTTTTAAGCTGTAACAGAAAATATGACAAAGTGTAGCATTTTTTTAATTATAGACATGCACTTAATTATAACCAAGCAGTTACATCAACATAATATCCACCACAGGCCAAAAATTTGGAAATTACTTCCACTTTCTTTTCACAAAGTCTTTCTTATGTCCAGTATGAATTCGGTGGATTTTGTGATGTATTTACTGCATGATCAGACTTTGCTTTCATTAATATGCATAATTATCCTCAATTTACCTTAAGGTCTTCAATGATGTTACAACACCACTGCTGAAAGAATGTAAGCAAAATAAGAATAAAGGTTTAGTTGTAGGGTTGAGATTTATGTGCAAAAGGTCATAGTGGTCAAAGTCACAATGATGGATGGGCGGATATGTAGATAGACAGAAACTTTTACTTACTTGGATTCAGGCATGTGCTCTAAATGGTGTATATCTTCAGCAGTTTTAAATTACAGACTCATAGAGTTAAAAAGAAACTGGGAGCTGAAGAAGCGTAAGATGTGTAGAAGACAGAATGTTGCACAATGTTGTCCGTTGCTCATTTGAAGGTGTTCTTCACCATCATCATCAGACAACATGTACCACATGCTGCTTTTTGCTAGCTGCTTTGACATGTACATAAAGGTGCCCCCTGTGGGTTATCTTTGTTACTTCATACTCTTCAATTCAAAAGACCATCTAAAAGTCTGTTTATTTATCCACTGGTTGTAAAAATGTTTGCAAGTCCCACCATTTTGCAGAGGCTAAATTTGTTACTGTTAATTTTGTCCCAGACATTAACATGTGTTAATGTAGATAAAGTATCATTGTGCAAAATATGACACAAAACATGGGAAGTAGCTCACACTCTTCTTTTGGCACTTTCTGTACCATTTATACATTGAATATTTGCAAAATTTGTGTATAATATCTCTGACCTTGTAGGCTACTTTTTAATGTGGAAGAAAGAGGGAGAGGAGAAAGAACATGTTAAAAAAAGTATGATTTGAAAACCCATCCAAGGTAATTTTCTGTGTCAACTGGACTTTTTTCTTCTCTTTTGAAGACGTTTTGCCTTCTATCCAGAAGGCTTCTTCAGTTCTGCAGAACTGAACTTCAGTTAGAAGGTGAAACGTGTTCAAAAGAGAAGAAAAAAGTCCAGTTGACACAGAAAACTATCTTGGATAACTATGATCTGGATTATTGAGAATCTACACAGACATTCGAAAACCCAACAACTAAATGCTAGACATTATAAAGCAAACATCTGTACATAGGAACTTTTCATTCCAGAGTGGAATAGGTCTTTACTGGGACTGAATTCATTCCAGATCTTGTTTTGTCTCAAAAAGCAACTCTGATGTGTTTTGATCAGTGTCACAGCAGGTCAGTGGGCAAGGCCTCTATACCACTGACATTTTCCTGCTGGTTCAGAGCACAGTTTTCATGCGGGCTCGTGTACATGTGTGTTTGATGGCAAATGAGAGGAGGATCCCACTGAGCTCACAGAGACAGAGCTGACAACCTCCAGTCATTATCCTCTGGGGGTTGGGTTTGATATGAGCGCTGCAGCATGTACCACAAACACTGTCCACACATTCAGTGGGATTTTTTGAGTCATTTATCTCCACACTTAGATGCCAATACATACACAACACACATACAGTGTCTATACTGCCCGCAGAGACATCAAAGCCATTGGGAACGATTATCTGCTCTGATGATGATCACTGGCCAGTGATCAGGTCACACAGTGGAGGAGAAAAGAGAAGGTGATGGACAGAAAAATATTGAAAGGGTGATTTTAGAAAGTAAAGGTTTTGAAAAGAGACACAAGAGAGATTTAGAGAAAAAAGGCAAAAAATGAGTTAATCTTATTTTAATAAAACTGGGACGATGGTTGAAAGAGCATTTTTAATCACAGACGATTCGGAGACTACAACATGGGCAAGATCTGAATGTCTGCAAGATAAGCCTTCTAAAAGGTTGCACTTAGTAAGGCTTAATAGTTGTTTGGTCTGATACCCAGGAGTTCCTCCAAAATCAAAGGGTACAATGCGCTTTAGATATGGGACTCCGCAGTCAAATCTTCAGGAGAAATTTGAGAGAGTGAGTTCTGTTCTTTGCTCTGAGCCACCGATATTATTTGTTTTATACCTCACCTACTAAAAGAGTCAATCTAAGCATTTCAATTCATATATATATATATATACCCACACACACACACACACACACACACACACACACACACACACACACACACACACATATATATATATATATGTGTATATATATACTCTGGTCAGTTAAGTAGCAGAGGGGGTTGTTAATCAGTTTCTGCTGCTTTGTTGTTAATTAAATCAACAACAGGTGCATCAGAGATCAGAGGGGCAACAATGAGATGACTCCCAAAACAGGAATGGCTTTCCAGGTTGAGGCCACTGATACTTTTTTTCCCTCCTCATCTCTTTTGGCTGATTTTTTACTGACTGACTTTCTACTGCTGTAGTTATTCATTTGGCTTGGATCAACATCTGTGTTGATAGCATGGTGCGGTACCTGGACGCTACAGAGGTTGCACAAGTAGTCCAACTCCTCCAGGATGGCACATCAATACATGCCATTGCAAGAAGGTTTGCTGTGTCTCCCAGCAAGTCTCAAGAGCATGGAGGAGATTCCAGGAGACAGGTAGTTACTCCAGGAGAGCTGGACAGGGCCGTAGAAGGTCCTTAAACCCTCAGCAGGATCAGTATCTGCTCCTTTGTGTAAGGAGGAACAGGATGAGCACTGCCAGAGCCCTACATAATGACCTCCAGCAGGCCACTGGTGTGAATGTTTCTGACCAAACAATCAGAAACAGGGTCCATGAGGGTGGCCTGAGGGCCTGACGTCCTGTAGTGGGCCCTGTGCTGACTGCCCGGCACCAAAGAGGTCGATTGGTATTTGCCATAGGCCACCAGAATTGGCAACTACGCCACTGGCACCCTGTGCTCTTCACCGATGAGAGCAGGTTCAACCTGAGCACATGCGACAGACGTGAAAGGGTCTGGAGATGCTGTGGAGACCGTTATGCTGCCTGCAACATCATTCAGAGTGACCGGTTTGGTGGTGGGTCACTGATGGTCTGGGGAGGCATATCCCTGGAAGGACGCACAGACCTCTACAGGTTAGATAATGAACCAACGCTGGTGCAGTGGGACCTGGGTTCCTCCTGGTCCACGACAATGCCCGACCTCATGTGACTAGGATGAAGGAAGGCCCCCACATTCACCTGACCAAAACCCAATAGAACACCTCTGGGACATTATGTTTAGGTCCATCTGGCGCCACCAGGTTAATCCTCAAACTGTCCAGGAGCTCAGTGATGCCCTGGTCCAGATCTGGGAGGAGATCCCCCAGGACACCATTCGTTGTCTCATTAGGAGCGAGTCCCGACGTTGTCAGGCATGACTACAAGCAGGTGGGGGCCACACTAACGACTGAGAATCATTTTGAGTTGCTACAATGACATTTTGGCCAAATGGACCAGTCTGCTGCATCATTTTTTCACTTTCATTTTTGGGGCGTCTTTGATTTCCCCCCTCTATAGGGTGATCATTTTCATTTCTGTCAAATTATGTGGCATCATTTTGTTACTAATACATCACCTACTTTTAATCAGGAAAGATGTTCAAGATCATTTTTCCCCCCGTTTAGATCTGATGTGTTTTCGAAGTGTTCCTCTAATTTGTTTGAGCAGTGTATATATATATAAATTTGGTGGAGGAGCTAAGAGACAAAACATTTGTAACAATCTATGACACATAGAAGGCCATAACACAAGACTGGAAATGTAATTTCACCAATTTCGACATTCCTCACTTTCCTTCGTTACTCTTACAAGCTTCTTAGGTTCAATAAGCACACCATATTTTTATGGCAAATAAATGGTGATATACTTTTCCTGAAAGTTTTTCCCCTTGTGAAAATATCTCCACAAAGCACAACGTGAGCACATTTGTAATACCTAATTGAAAGATACAGCAACTTGGATCAAATACTCCAATACAAGACACGTTTTTGAAGTACAGGAAAAAGGAAAATGTATACAACAGAAATTGTGTAGGTGAGAATGTCTTCCTGAGTATGTATTAAAGCCTTTATAAATTGCAATTATTTAACTGCCCTTCACATTTTCCCAATTGTATTTAATTGACTCCCTATTTTGTTTGGCCCCCTGCCAAGCACACCAGTGGACAAAGCCTCACGTAAATGAACAGCCCTTTCTAGCGGTTAAGAAAATTAGGGTACAAAGGGTAGGAGGACTTGTAAATGAGATGTCAGATTTGTCAGGCATTGCCTGAAATTACCCCGTGCATTATGATTGACTGTCCGTCTCCTCAGTGAGGGGCATTAATTTGCACCTTTAATTCCACCTCGGTCTTGTTTGGCTATTCATTTGGATTGATGGCCTATTTGTTCATTGACAGTCCTGCCATTCTAAGATTCGGGTCTTCACAGTACTGTGTAGGAGGATCGACTGATAGCTTGTCACTTCCCATCAAAAGGACTTTAAAGATTATAAATGCTGTGTTAAGGCAGAGATATTTGTGAGCATGGATTAATAAATTAGTGAATATAGAGACTTAAAACAATAAGATTTAAAAAAAATCATTCCCAACTGGTATAATTTCCTTGCAGTCTGGCTTAAAAACAGATTTTTAAAAAAAAAGGCATATGAAACGTAGACAACGGATGTCTGTGTAAATTCTCAGTCATCCAGGTCATTGTATCCAAGGTAGTTTTCTCTGTCAACTGGACTGGGTTTCATCTCTTGAAGACGTTTCGCCTTGGGTAGACAACGGAGCAGTTTTAGGCAGCAATCACTTGATGATGACTCTGCAGCAAGGAATTCCAAAGTTAATTTTCCATTTTCGCTTTGTTAATAGTACTTGTATATTTGTTATTGTAATATTTGTCATGTGATTTTACTGTTCATTTCTTTGTTCTATCATAGAAAGACTTCTTTAGTCAACGATATCAGCATGTGTGCTGTTCCTAAGGCTTTCTAAGCCTGTAAGCACGATTCACTGTGGCTATCTTAAAAGAAGATAACAGGTTAGAGAGAGAGAAAACACAGTTTCAGGTTTTAATACATTTATTCTTAAAAAAGAAAAATCCCTATTGACAAGACTGGTGTACTGATAACACTTCTGTATCTGCTTGCTGAGTAATTGCACACTGGCTTTCTCAAAGCCAGTGACTCACAGCAGAATAATACCTACAGTCCTATTGATTGTTTTTCTTCAGTTTTTTCACCTTTGTTTTTTTTGTTATTGATCAGAATGAAGCCATGATCACAGCAGCACACGTCCACTACTCACCATTAATAATAATAAAAATAAACTAAATAGAACCTCATGTTGTAAAATGTCCAGAAATAACCACAACTGCTGATAAGGATGCTGAACATAACAGGTTGTAAATCACATCAGTATGCAACTTAAGTATTGAGAAGATGGGAAGAAACTGATTGAGATGAGTAAATGTAATGTCAGAAGAAAGAAGCATATGTGGACAGGTGATTGTCAGAATCTTTACAGAGTTCTGATAGGGAAAAATGTTGGGAAAAAAGGAAAGCGTTGCAGAAGTATTGGGACAGTTTGAAAGCTGGGCCAATAGTACGAAGTGCTTGGTAGAGTAAAGTTAAGAGACCTTATAGCATATATGGCAGAAAGAGAAACGATGGCATCCCCTTGAAATAAAGTAGATCATTAGAGAGCTTTTACTACTTTTCTGACCTGCAACGGACCATACATAATATAAAACTTTTCACAAATTATTTCAGTTCTTAGTTTATCAATGCAATTCTTTGTTTATTCCACTACTGCTATGTATTTATGAATGTTACACACTGTCTGCAAGTTTTTAAACTAAGCCTAATTAAGAGTTTCCTCATGGGCGTTTTCTGTATTCATTTTTTCTTGGAAAGCAAAGCCTTAGATGAAACATTCGTAGCGCTACTTTCTAGCCTTCTAAAAAAATTTAGGATGCTTTAATTGGGTTCTTGCTCTGGTTTCTTATCACCTTTCAAAGTGCAGAACTTTCTATAATGATCCAAGGTAGTTTTCTCTGTCAACTGGACTGGGTTTCTTCTCTTGAAGACGTTTCGCCTTCTATCCAGAAGGCTTCTTCAGTTCTGAAATCGCTGGAGACAGAGCTTGAAAATATATAGCCCCTGGGACCACTGGCATGCTAATGATCTGGGTGGTCACCTGAGAGTCGTTAGCAGGGTCTCATCACCATGTGATCCAGCAGACAAAGGGGAGACACCTCAACAGAAACTAGGTGAACGACCCGACCAACGACCCTGCTAACGACTCTCAGGTGACCACCCAGATCATTAGCATGCTAATGGTCCACAGGGGCTATATATTTTCAAGCTCTCTCCCCAGCGATTTCAGAACTGAAGAAGCCTTCTGGATAGAAGGCGAAACGTCTTCAAGAGAAGAAACCCAGTCCAGTTGACAGAGAAAACTACCTTGGATACAATGACCTGGATGACTGAGAATTTACACAGACATCTTTCTATAATGATGATTTGCCAAGGAGCAGATATTTCCACACCCCACCCCACCCCCGACTTTGGCATTTAATTTTTGATTATGTGTATTAATGAGCATGATTTTTATATTGGTTTTGCAAGTTATTTGGCATTCTACAGAGAAAGTTTATCACAACACAAAATCATCAACACGTGCTTGCATGTACAGTAGTTGCACACATTTATGATGGAAGCCTACAATCACACCATCATGGACAGAAGCAGGACCCAGATGCAATGAACAAAACGGAAGAACTTTGCCAGTGATTGAATTTTATCAATAAACAGTCTCAGTTCATCAACGAACAGCGTCCAAAAAAAAAAAAATCCAGGAAATAATTCCACAGGTTGATAATCTTCAGAAAAGAACTCGTTCCAGGACGAGAAGAAGTCAGGCAAAGGGGAACAGACAAGGAGCAGGAAAAGACTTGGTGAGACAGAAGAATAAGCAGTTTACCAGGACAGGCAGGTTGAGAAGAGGCACGGTCAAAACCAATAAACAATCCGAAGACTAACACAGGAGAGTTGGACATAAGCACATAGACAATCTGGCAAAGAGTGAGTGCCAGGCAGGGGGTTTAAAGAGCCGAGATCCAAACAGGTGCGCCAGATTGGGCTGAGGAGCACATGGAAGACACAGGAGCACGATAGAGGTGATTAGAAAGGACTGTGACAGACTGATTTTTTACACTGTCACACATCTGTGTAGATTCTCAATCATCCAGGTCATCGTATCGTTTTCTCTGTCAACTGGACTGTGTTTCTTCTCTTTGAAGATCTTTCGCCTTCTGTACAGAAGGCTTCTTCAGTTCTGAACTCGCTGGGGACAGAGCTTGAAAATATAGCCCCTGGGACCACTGGCATGTTAATGATCTGAGTGGTCACCTGAGAGTCGTTGGCTGGGTCGTTCACCTAGTTTCGGTTGAGGTGTCTCCCCTTTGTCTGCTGGCTCACTTGGTGGTGAGTCACCAGGTCTCCAAACAAACCAAACAACCTCTCCACAGAAGAATGGCACAACACAGAGGTGCCACCTCTTCGGGTCAGGATTCAGCAGTCCACTTACACCTAAAGGAGAGTGGGCACTCCTTCGACAGCCAAGTACGGGTACTGGCCAGAGAAGACCGCTGGTTTGAGAGGGGTGTCAAGGAAGCTATCCATGTCAAATTGGAAAAACCATCCTTAAACAGAGGTGGTGGGCTGAGGCACTTCCTATCACCCACATACAATGCAGTCCTCCACTCCTTCCAACAACAAAACAAACATTCACACCATTCCAGGAGACCTGGACCCGACCCGACCAACGGCTCTCAGGTGACCACCCAGATCATTAACATGCCAGTGGTCCCAGGGGCTATATTTTCTCCCCAGCGAGTTTAGAACTGAAGAAGCCTTCTGGATAGAAGGCGAAACGTCTTCAAAGAGAAGAAATACAGTCCAGGTGACAGAGAAAACTACCTTGGATACACTGTCACACGTATTATTATGAAATATATTCTAATGATTTCTGCTCTCAATAACGCCACCCAAGAAAATGTTCCCAATTTATACAATGTTCAGGCAACAGGTTGTTTTCTTTTTGTCCCTGAAATGAATCTATGGTTCTGATAGGTTTGATTGAATTGTTTTTGGTTTTTTTAAATGATTTAAAACTATTAAAATAATCAGTTCACCTCATTGAAAGTGACTTCAACACTAAAGACAGTTATCAGCCAGAGTTGTTAAGCTAAAGCTACAGCCAAAAAGTCATAACAGGCACCTCAGATGGCAAAAGGGTCACCGTACATCCCAGCACGGCTTTACAAGCATTAGAAATGACATTTTTATTTATCTTTACGTAGATCAGTGACTTTCTTTTAGCCACACTTTAATTAATTAAATATAGGACCTCGAATCTCAGATTTTGAAGACATGCATTTTTTATTATTTGGTTTGATTCCTGGTTCATCCGTTTGTTTTGATGTAGCTGCTTTTATTCCGAATCCCTCTCTAGCGAAACCTTCATCTTCGTCTTTTTTTTGCTTGTCTTCTCTGTACCAGGCATCTTTCATCTGGTTCTTTCCCTGCCTTTGTGCATACTCCAGTCTCTTTGTCTTTCTTGTTTTATCCTGCTTCTCTCTTAAAGCATTCTCTTTATTTTCCCAACAGCCTCCTTCATTTTTTTTCCCCTTGATGCAATGTCGGACCTATTGATTTTATTTTCAAACTGCTGGCCTGTTTGCCCTAAGTCATAAGCCATCAGTGTAGCCTCTTTTTCAGAGCAGTATTGATCATTGTACAGCCAATCACAACCAGTCACCAGCAAGTGTCATTATGTGCTGCTCTTCCTCTCTTGTTTCTCTGTCTTGTATTGTTTATGTATTGAGTTTGCCAATTTTTCTTGCTATTGCTTTTCCCCTGTAAAACAACACAAGGGCAAAATCACTAAATCTTTAAATGAAAACGTTATCACATTTGAGGCTTCATTCTCTATCTTCATAATTTTCTTACTCACTTTGTCTTTTCGGTTTTGCATTTCTTGGGACTTTTGTTCAGCCCCAGTATTTGTAACCCTGGTAACCGTTATTATTTTTGTGTTATTGGTGTCCCACATAAGCCTCAGTGTATTTTTCCCCTTCACTTATTGCACCTGACCTTTGTGGGCAGTTCACCAGGAAGTTGACCCGCACCACCAGACCCCCTACGACTTCTTTCTGCATTTTCTGAATCTTTCAAAAAAAAAAAAAAAGAAATCAATGCTTTCCTGTATTGTGCTTTGCAGAAAGCCATTTCGGCTGTATAAACTGATTGATATGTTTGTGGAGTTTTTCTCTTCCCTAAACAAAGTCCACACCACTGTTCTGGCATTTTGTCACCTTCATTCCTCAAGAGGTTTTGTACAACCACGACCACCAGCTGGGATAAGAGACGACAACAGTGGGGCTTTTAGGCAGCTTTTGTTACATTGTAACAGCCACAACATTACTGAAACAGTCCACTTTATACAGCCCTCTCCTTTGTGTTCTCCTGTCACTCAATCCATCTGTCTCCCCACCTTCTCTTGTTTGAATGCAAGGCTTGCATCTCCTTTGTGTTTGCACACTCAGTTCCTACCCTGGACTCTAAAGAAACTGATTTATTTTCTCTCTCTCTCTCTGGTCTTTTACAAATAAATACTTTTATGTTATTGTTATATATGTATGTTATTTGCTCTTAAATTGTGCAAAACTTCAAAATTACCTTTTTGTATTTGTACCACAGTTGTTCAGAAGTTGTAGTTGTGTGCTAATTTAAGATCTGGATAGTAATAATTAAACACATACAGTATTATCTTTATGTTACACTTGTACCATTTAGCATTTTGCAGATATTAAATTGCCTTTTGTTATAAGATCTGAAAAGCATTTGATATCTTGGACATAACAATATAATTTAAATGGAAGTGAAAGAGGAAAAAAAAAACGTAAACCCTCCCAGGTGCCTGACTGACCTGTGTCTGCCTACCCATATATGTAATCTCACCCAGTGCACGCCAGCTACCCAGTACCTTCAAAATAAACGCATGGTCAAATACCCCAAATTAACTTACACAATACTAAATATCAAACAAACTAAAGATGCATTCCCAAAGCTAAACCACAAAGAATAACACAATGATAAGTGATTAAACATTACCAAAGTAACTGCTCCAAATAGCTCCCTGCTCCTAAATGTGAAAAGTATACTCACAATTAAACTAATATCTACAAGGAGCTATTCTACAAACTCTCCGATGGAGATTCTTCTGTCTTCTGGAAAGCTGTGGACAAAAAAGAGAGAATGGAGTAGTGAGGGAGAAAGAAAGACCTTCAAAAGTCACACTTCTCAACAAATGCATATATTTCTATAACAAATTAGTCAGGAAAGATGGCTGCTGTCCTGATTTTAGGGGCAAGAATCAGTCATTTGCTGTCAACTGACAATAATGCTTGGCCACTAGTACTCTGAAATCAAGTGGATTGTGTTTGATGTCATTTAGAGAGCAGGGGTGTTGTGTCTACAGCATTCAGACAGTCGACAGTCCGACTTCGCCCAGATAAAACTGTTACAGATAAATGATATAGTAGCGCACTGGTGCAGAAGGATTTAAACAAGCCTTATGGGAAATAGATAGGGTGCCATAGCACAAGCACAATGACACTGAATGCACTCTGTTCCCAGCTTGTTGTCAGGAGAAAGCAATGGTGAACATGCTGGAGATATCTCCGACGTCGCTCGTGCTTAACTTTAATCATTTCACAGTTGAATGTTAGTTGAAAATTCAGTTTTAGAGACTTGACACTTCCTCAAGTTGAAGCTAGTTCTCATTAGAAATGCTTTTAGTCTCTCTTGTCAAGACAACAGTTTTAATACAGCCTATACTGCATTTTGAGGTTGGAGTAATTCTGGCATGTTTGAATCAAAGGAGGATGATTAAGAGCCAATTATATAAATCGGTCAGAAAAATGGCATGTTCTGCTCATCTTTAAGTTGCCACCGATTGATTGCATCACATTAGGTGGATAAACTGCAGAAATATGACACAAATCGTAAACCATGACTTTAACTACTAACATCACGCATAATAAGCACATAGAAAATACCACATTGACCATAAAGTCAAATTTTTATTTTCATCAGCGTGGGACTTTTCATTCTAGAAATTCCTCTCGAGGTATTGATGGGTAATAGGACAAATGATTAAAAGACTGCATATGTCGAGGCATGTTTCAGCATCTTTTCAAATGAAATAATATTCCGAAAATGTTGAATGTGTTTTCATAGTCCTGCGATTGTGTGGGGAAGATGAAATACTCAGGGTCAAATCGCCTTTTGATGATAGCTAGAGGCCTTCTCCTTAGATATTCTGTAGCTCTGGCAAAGCAGAAGTAAAGACTAATAAGTTTTCAGAGCGGTTATTGATCCTGACATATTAAGCCAATAATCTGGCATTAGCCACACATGAGCATTGTCTCATTCTCTAGAACGTATGGTCTGTTGTTGAGACTATCCATCTAATGCATATCGCCACGCTTTTATTGATCACTAGAGGTTATTCTCCAAGGTTACAGGAGTAGGCGTTAACAGCCAATTTCAAACTGGGAGGTTAAACAAACTTGACTAAAAAGTGTCTCATTCAGCATTAAGATTTTTAGTCATAAAAGTAATGAGCAGCAGTTCATGGCGGAGCATAAAAGCAGACTGATCCTTTCTCAGACGTACACAAAACCTTGCAAAAGACAAGAACAGAGAATTAAACTCCAGTGGTTGATCTTTCACCTCATCTCCTCTCTTATTGGTAGAGCAGAAAGTAATTTTATTTACCGGTAGTACCTCTACAGTACAAGGTTATGGTGCCTATAAGAGATATATTAAGTCGTATTCTTTCACATTCTCACCCAAACTTTTTTTTTTCCCCAAAGATTTCTTTTTTGTGCCTTCAATAGAAAAAAAACCCAAACTGCAGGTCATCATTTGATACTTTAAAATCAAAAGACAGTTGTACTAGGCAGTGTGGATTTTTGAGTATTTCTGCCACACTCCAAACTCTTTTTTTTCTGTTATTTATAAACTAGACTAGAATTTTAAAGGCTTGGCAAGTTCTATGCGATAGACAACCTTACATTTTTGTTTGCTACGTGACAAGGCTCCTGAGTAGTGATATTGGAATGGAACAACAAAAGTCAGCACCTATTTCGTTTAATTTTCAAAGGCTGCCATTATAAGACGCAGCTTTACTTTAATGGTCAATTCGATCTGTGAAAGTGCAAGGTGTTCACCTAAAAAGCATCTTAAAGGTTAGAGGATGTGGCCAGAGTGCAGCCTGACTAATTCCCTCTTGTCTTTTTTCCACTAGAACCTGCTGATCAACCAAAGATGAAGAGAGGAAGAAAAGGTTAAAGCTGTCATCCGACAACAGCTTTCAGTTTGGGAGGAAGAGCGGCACCTGCTGCGTTCCTGAGAGATAAGGGAGAGTTGATGTGTTTTTAGCATGTCTTGGCTTTTAAGGTTTGTTATCATCATATTTATCCCAGATTTCATTGATTACAGGACCTCAGATGTTCTGTGTCATGAACGTTTTGGAACGAAATATAATGCGTGTGTGTTATTGTCTGACTTTTACAAAATTAGCACTAAGTCCTTTGAATTTTCACTTGTATTTTTTCAGGGATTTTTATTCATTTTCTGAATTTGACTTTTGAACAACATCTATGCATCTGGCTTGAATGGGATGGAAAGGATTAAAAAAGCACTACCTGTATGACAGGAGACCGTCCAAATATTTGAAAGAAAGTGGTGAAGTGAAGACTGTGTAAAGATGTGTGTTGTTAAATATAGATAATATCGGCCATCGAAGATGTTATGTACTGCCTGAATTTATTTAGTTATTCAAATTCAGTTTGTTTTTTTTTAAATCTAGATCAGGGTTGCATTGTTTTCAGTTGTTTACAAGTACATTTGACAAGATACACAGACAGCAAAACCAATCTGATGTTAAACCAGATCCTTGGGTCATTATCCAGACCTGAGGTGAGAATAAACATTTAATTTATTTTTTTGCTCATCATTTGCTCTTTAAATAACATAAGATGAATAAATGTGCTTTTTACTGTATATTTTCTTGTCTCTATTCTTTTTGGAAGCAGAATCAGATGCTGACATCCACCAATTCTGTTATATTCCAGTCAACCAACATTTGATTTTGCATTGTTGAAGATGAGCTAATTGCTAATAGCATCAGCAAGCCACTACATCAATTGAATCAATGCTCGGTATTATAAAATGCAACAGTCTCGAGTCGTGTCTTTGAGCAATTTATCAAATGGGAAGAAAAATGGCAATAATGTACAAGGCAGAGAGGAAGATTTCTGTCCCCAGGCTGGAGCTGGAAAGGAGAAAGTTGAGATGAAGGAGATTCAAGGTAAAGAAAAAACACACAGTACAACTACACCCACACAGCATAAATAAAGGATGACATTTTTAGCCTCTGAAAATATTTGGAGTCCTCAGCAGTTATGTTACTTTTAAATCAGATCGACCAGACTTTATAATGATGTCTGTAATTGATTTAAAGTCACACGTTTGTCTGAATTAGCTTCATTTTCTCAGCTTTGAGTAATTTCCCCCGATTTACAGCTCTCAGATCTGTAGTGAGGCTCTGGTAATTGGGATGGAACACACACACACACACACATATTCAGGTTTAGAAGACTTTGCTGCTGTGTACATCACACACACACACACACACACATTTGGACACCAGAGGCCAATCTTAATGAAAGAAAAGGCACGGTAGAGTAGAGGATGCAGTCATGAAGATGTTGCCAGGGTAACAGCAGTTTGCACAGCCTGAGAGTTGGGAGGCATCAGGTTAGAAGAGAGAAGTAGGAAGACGACATTTTGCGCATTCAAATGCGGTCTCTCTCTCTCCCTGTTGATCCCGTGTCATACCCAATTACCACTGCACCAATGGTGGGGTGGGGGGTTGTACAGAGCACCAAGAAAGAGATGGAGGACTGTTGTTGTGCCTGCTTGAACCTTTCAGAGAGATGGTGCTCGTGCACACAGCGAGGTGAACACCCACGTCTGTCATTGCAGCTTTACAAGCGAAAGGTTGTGGCAAAAAGCTTTTTTATCAGAAGCTTTGAAAGAAATGTGCATACGATGGCTAAAGTGTAATACTATTAGAAATATGTCCAAAACTGCAGCTTCCCGCTGACGGTGTTCCTTCTCGACAATTTACAGTGTCCTTGGGCAAACGTTAATTGTTGTTGTTAATTGGCTTTTCTACAAGCCAGTTTTCCTTATATAATATCAGCTCATATGCAGAATTATTTCAATTCAAAACTTTATTAAATAGCATCTGTTATATTCAAGATTGTCTGGAGACCCAGACCCTTTAGAAAGCTCCAAGACAGACAGACGGACGGACGGATGACAGAGAGACATTCTGTGTGATGCTGGGTTAAATATATCTAGTGTAATATACTAAATACTAAGTATATTATATACTAAACTAGGCTCGATTGACGTTATTTCCTTTTGCCAAATCAGAAATTTAATGTTGTTTACAAAGAAGAGTGAGTGAATATAGGCAGTATATTCATCACTTCAGTTTATTTAAGATTTTATGATCAGGTTTTGATAGCAATTGGCTGAATCTCCGCATCCAAACCTTCTACTTCTCTAATGCCATGAGAGGAATTAGAATGGGCGAAACGTGGCTGAAGAAAAAAGGAAAATACATGGCTGGTGCTTAACTTCTGGTGTCTGATGGAGCTGCAAGGATGAGGTACAGGAAGAGTTACTGTTGTAACTCAGATTAAGCTTCTCATTTTTCTTCGTCCTTTGTGTTTTGTTTTGTTTCTCCCACTTGTCTTTTCTTTTTGCCACACACGTCATTTACATGAACCGCTCTTTCTCTGGTGCTGAGTGGCTTAAAGCTGTTTAATGTGTGTCGTCCATTTATCTGACTCTTGCTCTGGGGACAAGGAACACGAGAGTGCAGCTCCAGTCGACAGTCACTAACACCCCCCACCCCCACCCCCCCGTCAATGAAAAAGCATAGAAATTCCATCCAGCCATTTGTTGGCTCTATAAATGTAGCTAATCATTATCAAGTGAGTGTTTTAAATAAGATAAGTAAAATAGACTTACTATTAACTCTTAACGTGACCATGGCAACTGACAGGATCTCCATCCTTGACAAAATGTGATTTCCTGTAGTCTTAAAGTCATCAGTATACACGGGATGTGGTGCTGGTGTGTGTACAGGAAAGATGGTACCAAACTGAAAAGAGATCTTAAAAATCTTCCCATGTGTGTGTGTGTGTGTGTGTATGTGTGTGTGTGTGTGGGTTGACATTGTATGGTCAAGTATAATGTAAAGATACCTAAAACCTTCATCAGTGTTTGTATTTAGTGTATACCAAATTGCTATATAGGACAGCTTGGTCAGAATCGACACTAGCATCAGCTATGCATCAGCCCATGACGGGTCACTTTTAGATTATTTTAAAATACAAAATATTGTATAACTAATTGTGTAGAACCACATTAGCTAGACCAGGGGTCGGCAACCCAAAATGTTGGAAGAGCCATATTGGACCAAAAAAACAAGAAACAAATCTGTCTGGAGCCGCAAAAAATTAAAAGCCTTATATAGGGCTCATAATAAAGGCAACACTTGCTGTAAGTGTCTATATTAGCTGCATTAGCCTACTTTCCAAATGATAAGTAGGCTACAAATACATAATGAGCATTCATGATGAAATGTTTATTTTCCCTGCAGCATCCTGGAGAGAATGAGGCACCACGTGGCCGCTCTGCTGTACGATGACGCTTTAAGTTTAACTTCCATTATAATGAGATGTTGAAATTAAATATTTATTATACACATTTATACAGCATTGGAAAACTTTAAGAATGATTGTCACGTTATTCCTCCTACAGAAATTATATTAAAACAATTTCCATTTTCATATTTTTGAAAGAGCTCCAGGGAGCCACTAGGGCGGCGCCAAAGAGCCGCATGCGGCTCCAGAGCCGCGGGTTGCCGACCCCTGAGCTAGACAATGTGTAAACTGTAGTTTGAGTTGTGCTACTAGCTTGTTTAGGGTTATGTAATCACAAATTCTGATATTTAAAGAATATATAGAGACAATCTTCAAAATTATTTTTAAAATAATATAACTCGAATAAAATAAGTACAATTCTAATCATTATGTTGCAAATCTTTGGAGCAGCAAAGGTATAAAAATTGGTTGAGTTGAGAGAACATGAACACGTTCACAGCAATAACAAATATCTAAAGCACCACTGATGAGCAATGGCACGCCACACTCAGCTACCATGATTGGAAAGTTCAGCTCACCTTTATCTCAAGCATCGTGACACACCGATGGGCAGCAGATCAATAGAAGATGGGCTTTGCCTCTACATTCATGAAGGTATAAAAACACTTGCACCAAAGATGTAACTCCATCTCTGGGCCAGCAAAAACCCTCAGGAGTTATTGTTATTTGTTCTGACACTCTTGCAACACATCTTTCCAATGCAACTCTGACAACAAAATCCATATGTCTAAACACCATTATGGAAGCTAACAAATCCTCAGTGTCAAAAAGTGTCAAAGTTTCCTCCACTGAACAACAAACCTTTTGTGTTTTCTGCCACCAGTAACCACACTGATGAATGGGATTTTTTTATCAAGAGGAAGTCCTGTGACTCTCATGGAGCTAAATTAAAAACATGCATTTTTATAAAGTGTACTTTGTCCATTTGAAAGTGACATTATGAATAATCTGACAATCTAGGCTTGGGAACACATTTTATGGCTTGAAGAATCAAAGCTAAGCTATTTAGAACCGAAAATAGAGCCACACCTGTAATTTACAGGTGTGTATCCTTCCAGGGTTGTTTTTGAAATAAACGTGATAAAGAAATGTATAAAACCCTTTTTTTAATGATCCTGAGATAAAGAAGGAGCCCTCATGAACACAACAGTGTTTTCATGAGGTTTTCTCCCAATATTCCAATTAACAGAAGGTCACAGTCTAACCGCAGAGGTTGCATTTATTTTTGTCTAATATACAACTTTAAACTTAAGCAAACCCTCTCACTTCTTTGAAGTTATTTTTAATGACAACAATAATAAATGGGCTAAAACCCACATTCAACTACTTCTGGGAATACGGATCATAGCTGTTGCCAATAGTAACCACAAAGATTAACAGAACATGAAATAGCCGTGGCGTCAATGCTGTCAGTGGAGATTTACAGCAGATTGTATTTAACGAAATGCTTCTTTTAATAATTAAAGGTAATTTAGGTGTAATTACATTCTCTTTTCACTAATAAAAGCAACAAATTATCTAGAAGTAAGGCTGAAACTTGTATCATCCTTTTCCTTGACACTTTTTTATGATTCTCGTATACAAAAATACAATTTCAAGCACAATGTGATAGATGAATGAACTGGATTCAGTATGCAGGCAATCTTTACTTGTTTTCCAGAAGATACAGCATATAACAGACTGGCATATATGAAGAGGACAGTGTAAAATTCTATGAGCATACTGGCACCTTTATAATTTCTTACAAGGCTGAAGGAGACAAAACCCCCTCTGGACACATCATTTACCCCAAATATACAAAGAGTGCTGTAATATTATCATAGCGTTTCCACCAAGCTCCATTTAATGATGTCTGATAGATGGCGTTTCACTCTCCTCATAGTATTAGACACCCAGAAGTATAAACAAGATGTAAATGTTCTCATATTTTAAATGTAATATTTAGTCTTTTAATGTGATGAATAAAACAGGTGACATGTTTCATGAGAATTTTGTGTCCTACACACACACACACACACACACACACACACACACACGCACAGGCATTTCAGATTTTTGCCCCTATTTAAATGGCTCACGTTGCACGTTGATTCTCATTTCAGACAAATGCAAAACTTGATGTGAAAAAAGTCATCTAGGGAGATAAGCTTTTCTGCTTCCTCTCTGGCCTTCTAAATTTGTGTGGGCTGACTTAATTGGGGCTAAGTCTTAAGAAAACCTTATGGAAAAATGTACTGCCTAACTAGATGTTGCTATAGCAACATAACAGTAAGCAACAGGCATGAACACAATTGGATAAATAACTCTCTTTCTCTCTCTCTCCCATCTGACCTCTGATCTTAAAAATGTGTTGCACAATTAAATTGTATAATGGCAACTAAATAGTTTTAATTAAAAGTTAGCTCACTGAATAGAATTTGAAGGCAAATATTTAAAGAATCACTTTAAAAATGTAGCACAATAAGTAGCTGGATTTGAGTTGCCATTCCTGGATTTCTGAGCGTGCTGCTTAACCGCTTAATCTTTTGCCGTAACACTGAATAAAACAAGCTTATTTGTGTGTGACTCTGCAGGGGAAATGAGTCTGATGCAAGGACAGAGGAGATGATGATGTGGGAACAATGCTGCAGATGGCAGCCTTGCCCTCAATTTATACACAAAATGCCACAGTGCATTCCTGACATAGATATAGATATAGCTCAGAAGCAAGCCGGTCAATACAAATTCCAAATTAAACCATTGACTGAATATCTGGTGTTAACCTCAGGACACAAATGGATTTAAAAGCTGATTAACAGAAATTATTATCTGTTCCTTCCAAGTCCAGCTGCAGCTGAAAGGGAGCCTGAAGGCAACACACACATACGTGGTAAAATTCATCAACAATTTACCTTGACCACTGAGATGTAGTTTAATTAAAATTGAATTGCTGGTTTTGTGTGTTTTTTTTCTCGGGATTTTACATCAAGCTGTGTCCGACCATCTCAGCTTACTCCGTGTTTTATTTTGTAAGTAAGAAAGAAAGACTTCTTCGGAAATAGTCGGGCAAAACTAAAATTCAAGAAGAGATACATGGAAGCAGTGAAGTGGATGAAGTGAGATATGAAAGCACAGGAGAGAAGGATAAATGAGCCTCTGGAGAGAGAAAGGAAGGAAAGAGGAGGTGCACATAATCATGTCAATGTATGTGTCTGTCTGGCTCCACTCGTGGAATATAGGTGACGGCTGCAATTCAGTGCATTGACCTGCACGCTGTTGTGTCTTTAGCATTGTTGGGCACACTCACCCTGGTGCACAGATTGGATAAAAATAAGAATATTGAAAAGGAAAGTGCTGCCATCTTCTACCTACATCTACAGACCTACAAGCTGCCAGCCAAGTAGGCACTAATGGGGACTTGATTGACAGGCACAAGCGGCATGTTGCTATGACCTAAACAGAAATACACGTGCTTGGAACAGGATGATGTAATAATTGAGATGATCAGGTTTTAGCATCAGGTAGATGCTTTATTACGCATTTAAACGCAGAAACTTTCACAACTCAGAAACATCAAGTCTGAAATTCTTTTTGATTATTTTATTGTTGAAAAGGGCACTATTGTTATGCTGAACACTTTAGTGTTTCACTGTTGCCCACTGAGCTCCTCTGTCACACATTTTAATTTAACAGTTTGGTGTTTTATTTTCATTGCTCTGCTCGGTGAGATGACTGATGAATCCCAAACATCACACCTTTCTCTTCATCATCACATTTCTCTGATCCATTTAGCAATAATTTAGCATGTTTAGCATGGACTACAAGGCTGTCAGGTGAAACACAAAATAGGCTCGAGCATGATTGTGTCATGCTCTTTAATTAATCATAATGATAATAAGTCATGAGTTTTAACTTCATATTAAAGAAAGGACAGGTTTGTGATAGAATATAAACATTAAAGTTACGGCTGTTGACAAAAAAAGATAAGAAAGCACTAAAACCAGAAAATAGCATCTTCTGTAAAAACAAGCTACAAAAACACTGCAATGTCGCCACTTATTAAGGCTGCCACAGCTGCCATCACAGTTAAATTATTATAGTTTGCAACAAATATAGAACATGACGGCATGAAGAACCTATAGGAAAGATCATATAAGGGACAGGCCAAACCATAATAACTTACTGCAGGTGTTCAACATTCAAGTAAAAATCAAGACAGTGATAAAACCTTCATTTTCAACCTACCACAACAATGCTGCAATTCTGCCTCCTGCATACGACGACCGTACTTAAAAGCCTTTTAGGCTGCAGCTCTATTTAATTTACACTGGGATGGTGAATTTGGATGGAAGTAGTAATGAGGCTCCGTTGCCATCTTCCTTTCAGAAAAAAGAAGTCTTTAAGTTGACACAGAAGGGTGTTCGGGCACATTTTTGAATGTTCCCTGGTGTATGATGGTGCCAGGCAATGGCTCCAGCTTTGAAGAGCAGTTAATATTGTTCAGAGAAAGAAACACAATAGCTGATGCAAAGCCAAAACAAGAGGACAGTGTCGGGAGGTTAGGGACCGGCGCCAAGTCGCGCTGTTTCCAGCATCCCTGTGCCACTTGCGTTTGTGCTTTCTGTCTGTTTCTGTGAGTTTTAGAGCTCTCACTCATCCACTTTCTATGTGTTTGGTGATGGGGTTGGCACAAGGGGATTGCAGCTGAGTTACAGCTTAGAATTTGGCCTTTCTGTTTTGGTTTAAAGGGTGGATGAAAATAATGTCATCGCCAAGAAAAAGTTCCACCTTTTCCACACATTAAAAAAAAAAAGTCTTTCAACATTTCAACTTCCACCTTTATCAATTTGTGGGTCTCTATGGTGTAAAAGAGAGCGGCTCTAGATGGGAAAAGCTGGATTTGCAGAGGATTATCTGTTGGTGTTGAGCTGTTGGACTCTGTTCCTTCTGGAGTATAAGCAGGCTGCATTGCTAAGCTTATTATTATTGTTTCAGGGGAAGTTTGGAATGAAAAAAGAGAAATTAAGAGGATATAGAATGGAAAATATGCAAAGAAAAACATAACAAGCAACAACAAACAAACAAAAAAAACAAGCATCAGTACAATCTCAAAAAATATATCTCAATGAGACTGATCAAATCAGAACAGAATGTTACAACATAACCGATCTATCTGCATAGTTGCCGTGGTGATGAAATGCAGCACTGGTCTTGGTTTATGCTTTAATGTTCCACGCTGTGGTCACAGCCAGTTTTAAAATGAAGCACTGACTGGTGGGAATATGTAAAACTTCAATTACATGCTAGTTTTAAGAATCGATAAAGTATTTTTTTCTTTACTGATTGTCAATTTTAACATGTTGTGTTTATTTTTCAATTAATATGAAGTGTTGATCATGGTGGATGGAATGGAATTTAATTTATAAAGTTTAAATTGAAATTTGTTAGTGGGTTATTCTGGCCAACCACAACACCAGCTTGCCTTGACATCTACATACTGTTCTATCCTCAGCAGCGGATTAGCTGATCAAATTATTGATGTATATAGCTTCATCTCAATTTAAATTTATTTTTCTATGTCTGTTACATTCAAAACTGTCTCCAGGCTTCACCAAAACCCAGGGCCTGACCCCTGAACAAGAACCAGGGAGGATCAGTCCCTTGAACAGGACCAGGCTCCTGTTGTTGGACCCTCGTGCTGATGACCAGCCAGGCAAAGGAGGAGTAGATAGGCCGTAAGATATATATACCTTAGTTATACTGGATATATAGAACAAAAACTGTGCATGTCATTTGGACCGGTCAGCGAGCCAGTGTGCAACTATGATGTCATCATAGATACGTAGATGCACAAAGACATGAAGAAAGAGAGAGAGAAACACAAAACTATACAAAAGGTTTTCACCACATCAAACGGTGACCTACAAAGAATGGAGAAGAATACATACAACCATGAACCAACATTAAGAGATACCAATAAAGCAAGAGAAAGTTGTCAAACCTGACACTGTTCTAATCTACCCCTCCCTTACAACAGGAGGGTCCCTGCAGATGAGCCTTGCCCTGCTCGGGTTCTTCCTGCTAAAGGGAGTTTTTAATGAATGAAGTCATTTAAAACGAGGCATGACTGTCCCTCACTGGTTGGAAGAGAGATCAAATTTAGAAGCTAAAGAAAAGGGGCGATTTCTGGTCATGATCGTAGTTCACAGACAGACACCCTGTCTTCCAGACTTACTTTGTGCTGTACTGGAATACGGCAAAATGGTATGTGCTATATAGCATGCCAGAATAGCAATTATTATCTTGTCCATGGTGAAGGACAGGATGCCCTACCGCATATAATGAGATCAGATTTTTATCTGCATTTAAAAGTGAAATTTAAAACAATTCAAGAGTATTGATAAAACAGCCTCAACAGTTAATTTCGGTATGTATAAGCTATACCCTTACTGTTTGCCGACTGACTGGCTAGACTGCTGTTTGATTCCACCTCTCATCTCACATCTCTCCAACCTGTCAGCATTTTGAGTGGGCTGCTTCAGGTACTGTACACCGCTGACATTGATGGTTGCACCGTGCACATCCCATGCACTCAGGCTGAAAACTCAACCTGGCATTTTCCTGGAGCTGGATCGGAGGCAGTGGAGACGGAGCACTTTAGCACTGACAGGCAGGTCCAGAGCTTTGCTCATGACATGACCAAATCAAGGAAACCAGTGGCCATAAAAATCCTGCAGATCCAACGTTGCCCAGAAACAATTACAACAAACACTCACGCAATTCTCTAAAACGCTCCTTGTCTATACATTTTCAAGTGTCACCAAACAGGCTTTTACTTTATTCATTCCAAGTGAAATAGGTTTTCTATGACTGAAGGTGTGCAAATGGATCTAGTTTGCATTAGAACCAGTGGGCCCTTTGATGACATTGGTTTGGACACCTCTAACAGGAGAAGTTCTCTCCTTCGAAAGTTTGATTTACGACATTCACACTAAATGAAACGAAACAGGCAAAACAAGGGGAAGGCAGTTGAGAAAAGTAGATTTATTTTTAAGCTGAACTGCACTTTGCACTCTCTCTCCCTTTTTGGTCATTAAGTGTTTATGGGTGATTTATTAAGTGATTTATGAAAATAAACCTCAGAGTGTTTCTGTTTTTGCCTGTTACCACCGTATATGCCCTCGAACTGCAGCCTTTGACAATAGAAAGGATTGAAATCAAACAGTTTCTATCTAAACTAAAATTTATTTTCCATATGTCTTCACCTTAATATTTATAATACAAAGTTACCACACATCCTGTTGTAATTCTGTCACTGTGTTACAACTGGATTGCAGACACTGATTAAACCCTGGCCATGGCAATGGAGCAGTCCTCAGGCTGGTGCCTGGGAGGCTAACAACCTGGTCATGCTAAGAGGATTACACTTGTGTAACTTTACTTTAAAATCCATCCTTTTTACAAAATAGGGCCAACATGACTTTGCTGGCATTTTTTTTTTATCTCCTTTACACAAGACACTATTGTGAGTCCCAATGTTTAAGCCCTAATAACTTTTCCTCCTGTATGAGTCGTTGGCTTCTGCTGTGTAAAACTCGTCCGAATACAATACATTCTTTATTACCTGTCCTGCTCTTTTGGGTAGCTGGATAATGATAAAAGAAATGTACAATTCTTAGAGTTATTTTTTTGTTTTTGTAGATCATTATTAACACACCGCAAAAGCACATTTTCATAATTCTTTTAACCACAAATGTCAATGGGGAAAACATGTCAGAGGACATCATTTTGGTAATGTCCTCATGTCACTGTGTATCCATCTACTTCTTTCACCCTCAAGCTCAACATTTCTCTGGTGTTATTCACAGATTCTCCATCTTGCCATAAGGGAAATACCCACTGCTACTCTTCACTTTGTCAAGAATAAATGAAGGATGTCACAGAAGGTTGGGAGAATTTGAGCTACACAGCAAGTCAGGTCAAATGCTTAAAATATCATGAGGAGAAACAAAATGTGTGAAATTCTGAAGGAGAAATACTACTGAAGACTCTGAATGAAAAGTGTTCCTTAGTACTGTGTATTTAGTAGCAGGGGTTGAAAAAAAAGAAGATTGAGGACAAGAAAATTACATAAATAAAGGTTTAAAATTAGAAAGTAGGGAATCTTTTATCTTCTGCTGCTTTAGCTGTTAATGGAGAAAGCAAGTCATGGGTTGGAAGAAAAAACATGTTCATTGCCTTAATGAATCTTTCTTCATGTAACACAATCTAGACTGAAGATCAGCCAACAGCTCATATACCCTATAGAGACATGTGACAGACTACTAGAGAAGTCATACACACGTTTTTGTGGTAAAACTAATCATCTTAGACGTCACACAACTGATGCAGCATGTACATTTAGAAAATGTTGGTCCGACTTAAACGACATGTATTTGAACTATATAGATGAGGTTAAATTTGTTGTAAATTGCTGGTAGGTAAACTCCATTCATACCTGGTGCTGTGTCGAGTATTTAACTGCATTTTGGGATTTTTTGTAATTGAACTACTTGAATTTACAAATTAAAATATAAGTCCAAAACAGGATTTGTTTTTATTTTAAAAAAAATACACACATATGTTATTAAATATATAAATAAAAATGTTACTTTACCATTAATGTGTTTAACACTAGTGTCCCTGCCAGTGCAGCATGTGAGCAGTTTCTGTTGGTAAATTATGTTTTTAGTGCCAAACAGAACTGGCTGTCTGAGTTTGAGAACTGCTCATGTGTCATGTCAAAGGTCAATTCTGCCCTTACATCCAAGGCTAGCGCCTCTGAACCTCCCATTGTGGTTGGTTGTCAACATTGTTGTTCAAGACACGCCAATCTAGAATATGTCTCTTATTACCCCACATCGATAGAATACCCAATATGTCTATAGCGAACAAACAAACTGTTGACACAGAAAGCTTTGAGAGGCATATTTATACTGTTTTTTTAAAATCTATATATTACACTATTTTGTTTAATACACAAAACATGGTGATACAAGTAAAAAAACATATAATGAATTGCTAAAGCTACTATTTTTACCTGTACTATTACACTTCCTGGTTTCTGGGAGGTCGCTGTAGTGTAGCCTATCCCATCTGCATGTGTGTAGACCCCTGAATGCATCACCAGCTCATCGCAGGGGCTTATGTCAGCATCCAGTACCTCAGAAGTCCTGGAACGGTCTCCTGACACTATCTGCTGATACCAGAACTTTATCCACACCTGGTCGTGAATTGAGAACCCTCCGCTTCTCAGCCCAAAATGCGCTACAGACTCAGCTTTACCTGTAAAGAAGCTTCCCCATCACTGCAATCAGACATTACAGCTATTCAATTCATATGAAAGCCATTTGTGGCACATCAATAAGGTATGCACCTGAAATAGATAATTAGAGTTACGGTAAATTTAAGTGCATCAAAAAGTCACTATCAATCACCAAAAATGTTTTTCAATAATTTTCAGATTCTGGCACATTCCAGGTGGTCCATTTACCTTGCCGGCCTGCATGGACAAGATAATATTACTTATTTAAGAAGTTGAATAATGAAATGTAGCCCCTAGAGGACCAATTAAAGCCTACAGCCTTTGAATAAGTACAGTGAGCACATATGAAGAGAGCCAACCAAGATCCTAGTGCTTTACTGGAGGACTCAGCTGTTGAAACATTTTATATTTATCTTTGATGTTCTTAGGCATTTTGACAAGATGACAGCATTTCTGCTCTTGGGCTTCTTAGTTTTTGAATATTATTAGTTTTTAACATATTGTATACTATTTCCTCTCAGCTACTTTTCATTAGCTTAAGGAATGGAAATACCCTTGCAAAAATATGACTACAATACAGAGAGCCACAGGAGGTATCTACAGGAGGCATTTACAGAGCTTAAGCACAAAATTGACTTAGCTGCATTTTCAGAGAAGCCCGCCTCACCTTTGGTGATCTTTGTTGTGAAGTTTCAAGTTCTGATCCCTAGAAGTCAGATATCAGGAGACAAATGACAAAAACTAAAAAAAAAAGAGAGACAAGGACAGTCTGCTTCCTTGGGTCACCACTCTTACATAAGCATGATGCTGATTTAAGAAGGCAGGTTTCAGTCAAAAATGTTTAGATGCTCCAGAGGTGCCTCTTTAGATGTGGTGTGCTTTGCATTTCATATATTATACTTAAGGCAAAGTGAATTTGGAACACTGACAAACTTAGCAACACTGTATTAATGGAAAACAGAAGATTAGATGACTGCTCCTATTGTCCTGTTTGGGCCATCACGACAAGGTGGAGTTAGTTGTAGATTTGAAAAGCACCTTCTTTGTTTAAGCATGAACCAACGCTGCATTAGGTAAGTTACATGCTGCAAAAGCTTTTCAATGGAATTGTTCTGCCAAGCAGGTACTTGCTGTCTACTCCATGCTTTCTTTCTGAGAAGAGCGGAATTCTTCCAGCACATTTTTGAATCATGACCAGAACCACAATTACCCTGTGATTGTGGCATGTTAACCAAATTATGATGCGACCAAATTGTGCAATCAAGCATGTATGTCTGTGGTTTAGACACATCATGTGGTGAAAAACAACAGGACAAACTTTATTTTAAGGGCAGTGTTTGCTGAACATAATCCACCAGACACAAACTAATTCAGAAATGCCCACACTGGCAACCAGCCAGACACAGAGATTTCAAGCAGTTTTGCGCCAGTCAGGCATCCTGTCAGGTTGCAACATAGCTGCCCATCAAAATCAACCAGCAAGCCTATATGTCAGTCAGCCACATATGCAGCAAAGTTTCAATGTGGCTAGCCAATGACCTGCTCTCCCACTACATCAGTCATCCAATGGGCTTTCCTTTCAGTCCTCTACATATTCATCTTCCCTCCGTGTCCCTATCATCTTTTCATGTTCCATCATCCCTGTCCTCGTTTGCTCCCTCCTTACTTGCTCGCATTGTTCTGCCGTGACCCGACTCCTCCACCACCATGTCAGCACTCCATTCTTCCTTCCCTTCTTCATCTTCCTCATCTGTAAAAAGGGCAGGCCTGTCAGAATAGTTTAGCTAAGATGTGCTGTTTTCCCTGAGGCAATGACAGGGTCAAATGACCCAAACTCTGTATTTACTGTTGGCAAGGAGAAGACAGACACTCTTATCAGAAGTATCTAACAGCAACAGAGTGTTTGGAGTTCTGTCTCTAAATTCAGGCCAAGGTTAAAACATAGGTTTCATTGATTAAAATAACTGTAAGTGATGTTTTACAGAAGACACACAAACACACACGTATGTATGTATGTATGTATGTATGTATGTATGTATGTATGTATGTATGTATGTATGTATGTATGTATGTATGTATGTATGTATGTATGTATGTATGTGTGTGTGTGTGTGTGTGTGTATGTATGTATGTATGTGTGTGTGTGTGTGTGTGTGTGTGTGTGTGTGTGTATTATACACACACCCACCCTCACACACAGAGCAGGGCCATGCTGGAGGAGTAAAGGTACAGAGGACCTACAATTATATGTTCACATATGTATATAGACACACACGCATATCTATCTATCTATCTATCTATCTATCTATCTATCTATCTATCTATCTATCTATCTATCTATCTATCTATCTATCTATCTATCTATCTATCTATCTATCTATCTATCTATCTATCTATCTATCTATCTATCTATCTATCTATCTATCTATCTATCTATCTATCTATCTATCTATCTATCTATCTATCTATCTATCTATCTATCTATCTATCTATCTATCTATCTATGGAAAACTGGACTAAACCGGTGTTAAACATAATGAGATGTGCAAAATGTGCAGGTAGTTCATCCATTTATGGCCACTTTCTTTTGTTATTAAGATCACAAATGTAGTTTCGGACCTGTTTTTGCCTGGTTTCCCAAATTCTGTGTATGTCTGACCCCTGAAAATGGCCAGTGACAGTACCTTAAGATACTGATTATAAAAGTGTCAGTTTGGGAAGCTCCAGTGGCTCAAACTGAACGTCCACCTGTCGTTCTAATTTCATTGTACAATGAACGTAAAATGTAAAGAAAATCATGCTCCATTTGTAATTGTCACATGTTAAATATGTAACAGGCATACTTCATTCATACAACCACCAATATGTACATATGTACACAATCATAATTCACTTGAATTAATCTTTATATAGAAACCAAGGGCCTGAGCCCAAGAAGCAGCAGTGGTGAGAGAAAACTCCTCTTTTAACAGGAAGAAACCTTAAGCAGGACCAGGCTCACAAGGACCCTCATATGTACCCTCCTGCTGATGGCCAGTTGGGTAGATCAGGAGGAAAAGGGGGTCGGTAAAAGATAAAGAAAATGGACATGGAAATGGAATGGACATACTGCATATCATGCGTAAACATTAATTACACTGAGCAATTAATGCTAGAGCCGAGCATGTCAGTGGTCAAAGGTTGGCAGGTCCGTGTGCAGCTATGGGAGTTGGTGATACCTGTAGATGGATACAGAGATACAGAGGAAGGGGAAGGGAAGCATCAAAAATTACACAAGAAAATGTGTTAATGACATCATCACCGACCTACAACATGGGAAGTGGAGTGGAGTGGAGGAGAGGAGAGGAGAGGAGAGGAGAGGAGAGGAGAGGAGAGGAGAGGAGAGGAGAGGAGAGGAGAGGAGAGGAGAGGAGAGGAGCTGCAGTCATTAACTAGCAGGGTGATGTCAGGTGATCATATTTCTGGACTCCGACAGCCTCAGCCTACAGAACCGTAGCTCTGATGATACCCGCAAAAATTGGATGTCCCCATTTTAAATATGATAATTGGTTTGACTGGAAAAATGACTGTAAATAAAGAATTACTGACTACAATCACAAAGAGGAAGGTTTCAAATCTAGTCTTAAAAGCAGAGGAGTTAGCCTCTCATACTGGGACAGAGAGATGGTTCCACAGCACGGGAACAGGGATAGCTAAATGCTCAGCCGCCCGTTCTACTTAGAGATTTTGTGACCCACAAGTAAACCAGCATTCTGAGAATGGAGTGGTCTGATGGGATTAAAGGTGTGATTAGCTTCACCGGTTAGGATGGAGCTTGGCCTCTCAGGACTTTGTAGGTCAGAAGAAAAATTAAAAAAAAACCAAAAAAAACATTCTTGATGGGTACAAATACAGAGAAGCCAGCACAAGAGCAATGGGATCTTTTTTGTCAATATCTCTCACAACTCTAGCTGTAGCATTTTGGATCAACTGGACACTTCTCAAATACTGTTTTTGGACATCCTGATAAAAATAAATTACAGTAGTCCAGCCTGGAAGTAACAAATGCATGAACCAGACTTTCAGCATCATGCTCTGTCAAGATTTTCTTAATCTGTGCAGTGTTTCTCAAATAAAAAAGGCACTTCTAGAGTTTTTATATGCAAATTAAAGGATAGATCTCAAGCTCAAAAGTTACTCCAAGATTCCACAAAGAGATTTGAGGTAAAAGAGATACCATCTGGGGTAATAATGTAATCTAATCTATCCCCGAAAAGTTGAGGAAAAACACTATGACCTAATTTTCTCCTGAATTAAGAAATTTGAGGTCATTCAAGACTTTGTCTTTAAGAGAGGTCTGGAGCTACATTAACTGGTCTGTCTCCTTAGGTTTCAGGGATAAATACAATCATGTCATCAGCAGAGAAGACTGTTCCAATGCTGGAACTCAGTCATTACCATATTCTCAAGGATTTCAGAGTTTTTCTAATATGAATAACTGTAAATGTGGCCTAAACAAATGCAAAATACTACATTCCTGATCCTTGTAACCATATTAGCCAACAAAACATTCTGAGAACATTTCCTCTCCTGATGAGTCTACAACTATTAATGTCTTTATCACATACAAGCCCATTACAGTGATGGAAAATAATACACACAATGCAAACAGGTCTGAGGAGTAATTCTCTGTGTGTCCAATGTGGAATTGATTCAGTGCACTGGGCCATGCTGGGGTGCTAACCCAAGCTCAAGTCAAGCACGTCCTGGTTAAATTGCGTAAGAGGCTGAGCTGCCTTTCAGGGAAATTAAGCCCCTCTGTCGTCTTGCTGCAGACTGTCTCAATCCTTTGATGCCTTGTTCACACTCTGTGTCCTCCCTCTCTTTCTCTCAGTCGTTCTCCATCGTTTGTCCTCCTCCCAACTCCCCCTCCCAGTTTGTACAGTACGTCTGCTCACAGCCGAGTAGAGTTGAGCTGGCCAGGCCCGTCTGCTAACCGTGATAGTAACGGCTTTAATAAAAACACTGTTTGGGGGATGAGAATTGAATTTCATACTTGGGTGCTCCGACACTACATGTGTTTCTTTTTAATAAAGAAAGAAGAGCAGGAGAGAGGAGAGCAGAGCAGAGCCACTCGGCCAAAAGAAGATAGACTCAGGCTTTTCTCGTTCCTCCTCACATTTTTGCTTCCTTAAGCTGGGCGGTGTGTTTGGTGTTCCACAGGGGACATCTATGAAGTCAATCAGAGCTTTTCCACACCTTGTTGAGATAAAAGTGTTTGTAGAAGTGGTTTAAGAACCTGCTTCTCAGATTTGGTTTCTCTTCTGCTACAACTCAGTCAGTCACATTAATATTTGACATTATCAAACACTTTGATAGCCCTTAGATTTGGCTTTTCTTTTAAATAAAAAAGGCAGATCTTTTAAGGTTTCATGTTTAATTTAATCAGTGACTCCATAGGTCTTGTAATTTGTTTCACTGCAGCTACACAAAGCCACTATATAAATTCCACCTACTGTTATTTGTTACATTAACACAAATCATATGATTGTGCAAATATTTAAATTTTCAATTTTGAAGTGACAAAGCTAACTACATAAACAAAAATACACAAACCAAAAGTAAAATCAGCAGGTATCATAGTTTCCTGCATGTGTGAAAGACAAATTGCATTCAAATCTGTTTTTTCATTTAATTTTCAAGTGACCCCTTTAGCTAATGTATCACACCTTTTATTTAGTGTACTGAGGAATTTAATTATATAATTTACCCAAATACTGTATGTACATCAACCCTGTAAAAATACCATCACCAATCACCAAAGGTCCAGGTGCTCTGACAATATAGTCCTATAGAGCATAATTATTAAATGAGTTGGGAGTAAGAATGCACCTTTTGTTCCCCTTATGTGTGATGAGCTATTTTAAAAATGTTAATAGCTTAGTCTTGTTAATATATTGTTAAAGCTGAACTGACTTTTTCAATTATACAAGGACTTTAGCACAAACTCCTTACAGAAAATATTATAAAATGTTAATCTAACTTTTCAAAATTGATTTCAATTAAGGGTTTTCTAGCAACAGAGTTAAACTTTTAAAATTTAAAATCTTGAATGTCTGTTGTCTTATATAAACTTGAATGGCTCTGATAAACACCAACAAGAACAATGATTTGTCTTCTTCTGTCAGATTTGTGAAAACATAACAGTGCAGCAGTGTCTCCTGTGATAACTGCATGTCAGAAATGTATGCTTCCTCTGGATGCAGCCGCAGCCGCTATAGTGACCTCGCTGGAGAGAAGCTGAGCAAAGCAAGCTTGCAAAGATGAAATTCTAAATGACGCAGCAATACTCAGAGCAGAAATCATATGAAACTTTAGACGGTGACAGTATAGGCAGTGCAGCAGAAATAATCTATTTCTTAACTCCAGACATTTGGCTTTTGCTGCGACCTTTCTGTCCTGTAACTATACTGCCAACTTTATAAAATGCATCAATGATCTCATATCCTTAAAATTGAACCAGCATTCATTCTTAACTCTTAACTCTGAATTGAGCTCATTTCAAACCTCTGGCAACATTAAGCTCTGCAGGTAATCCGGCAGCAGCTGCACTCCAAAACCTGTGACACATTTTTTAAATGAGGCACCATTAGAGAAGATATAGTATATATATATATATATATATATATATTAAAATGCTTTTAGGGCCCTCCAAACCATCTTCAGAGACTTAATAGGAAACAGCATTACACCAAATGTTGGCAGAGATGAAAAAATTACCTTGTGTTCAGAGAACATGCAGAGACATTTTCTGTGAGTGCTGTCAGCTCTGTCATAGAGTCTTAGTCACTCTGGATTGTACATCTTAGGAGGAAAAGCAGATGAATTATTCAAAAAAGGAAGTGTGTAGGAAGATGAAATAATAAAGTGAGAGATCTACAAAAAAGAAATGTGGACGGAAAACAGACAAAGGCCGCCCTCACATTTGGAGGCATCTGTCACTATTACCCGTCTTCTTCGAACAATGATTTACAACATTTGTACGACAATTGTTTTTTTCTTTGCTTTGCTGCAAAACATGACGCAGTTGTGTGCCAGTTTGCAACCAAGATTGAAGAAATCAGCAATTATTGTATTATTCTATTGTCTTTTATAATAGCAGCATCCCTATCACAGTCTTTACAATTATTTGGGTTTTTCTCTGGTTAGTCAAATGTTTGATGGAAACTCACTGAACTATTGACATTTCCATTGTCCCTGAACACGTGAATAACTTGGATGACGGCTCTTTCTTTAACGGACAGTCCACCGGAGGCCGAGCCCAGAATGAGAGAAGAAAGATCCATGTGTTTAAGTCTGTAAAAGTCAGTTTATTAAAAACTCAGCAGAAAGACCAAAGACAAGAATGGTAAAAGGCAAACAAAAAGTGCTGTAAACTCCAGGGGCAAGGAAAAGAAAACTCAACAGCTGCAAGGCCAGGTAACTGTCTCTCTCAAGGAAGCACTGATAAAGGAGAATTAACAGGAGATGAGCAGTACAACTGTCATATGACAAATACAAAGGTGTGAGTGCTAGCAAAACCACACCACATGGAATCATCTGGTGCTGGCAAGTAGCCACGCCTGGCCTTTTATAGTAAATTATTGGTAAACGGCCACAGCTGACTCAGGTGTGCCCACCAGTTTCCTGCCCAGGTGTGCCTGATGAGAGCAACAGAGGGAGAAAAAGAAAATGTAGCAGAGAGAACAAAACCAAGGCAGTGGATACGCATCAAACCCAGGACCATGACACTTCCACGATTAACAATAAACCCTGAAAAATCAATACCCCAGCCACCCTTTTTCTCTAAGATGTTAATAAAAAAGTACCACCCATGTCTAATATGAATATTTTCTCCCGTCATTACATGGTTTGCATACTCATATGTATATGTTCTCAATCTTTATTCCCATCAGAGGTAAAAATGGATAGTTGTTTTTGGAAGTAAACTGACAATATTCCTCAGGAACACTCAAATCATAAATTTTCCAATTTGCAGTCAATTTTGATTAACAAGCCTATTTACAATAAGTTGACAGGGTCTGTAGCTCAGAACAAGCAGTTACAACATTCTGTTTCCTGTGCATTTTCAGCCCTTCTGGGTCCAGATGCACGGTTGAGACTTCTTTTTGGAACTGTAGTCAATAAAAATATGGATTTATTCACCACCCAGCCCATTCTCCAAAGAGTTATTTTATTGTTGTAGTTTTGGCAATCTTTAAAATCAAACAAACAACAACTAAAACCTCAATAGAATTTCTATGACGCTATGTATGTATGTATTGTTTATGGCCGGGAACTAGGGTAACCCTGTCTCAATTGGTGGCAGGAAGTAAAAGATATCATCTTTGCTGAAGCACTTTGCCACGCTCTTAAATGACTCATTCTTCTTTCTTAACTTTTAATTAAACACACCTTTGCATTCCATTCTCTGTAGGCATAATATTATCAGCTATACTGGCAGCTACTGTGGATATACAGGCATGGAAAAAGTACCTTATGGGACTCAATTGCACTGTAATAAAAGGTTTGTCAAAGCAGCAGCAAAAAAACATTTCGTTGTAGCTGTTTGGTGGCTCGGCTGACTTTTAATTAGTACTACTAATTAGCGAGTTCTTCAGCTAACACTGAACAGTATAGATGCATAGCAGAGTTTCAGGCACCCTTTTTGCTTATGCTCTTTTTTTTATTAATTTTTCATATATCATGTATTTGTTTAGATATCAATCAATGTTTATTTATGTAGTGTCTGTTACAATCAAAATTGTCTCTAGGCACTTTGCAGAATCCGAGGGCCGGATCCTCAACAAGCAACAGTGGCAAGGAAAAACTCCCCTTTAACAGGAAGAAACCTTGAGCAGGACCAGGCTCATGTAGGGGGACCCTCCTGCTGATGGGGGGGCTGGGTAGAGAGAGGAGAGGAGAGGAGAGGAGAGGAGAGGAGAGGAGAGGAGAGGAGAGGAGAGGAGAGGAGAGGAGAGGAGAGGGGAGCAGAGGCAGAGATCATGCAAGTACATTAATTATAACAAGCTGCTGGTATAAGAGTTTATTTGGTCAGCAGGGTCAAAGGTCAGCATACATCTATAAAGGTGACGATACCCGTAGATAGATATAGAGAGCGGGGGGGGGGGGTAAAGCAGAAAAACGACACAAGAAAATATGTTCATGACATCATCGCTGATCTACTAGGTGAGGAGGAGAGTAGGGCAGGGGAAGGGAGAGGAGAGGAGAGGAGAGGAGAGGAGAGGAGAGGAGAGGAGAGGAGAGGAGAGGAGAGGAGAGGACGGGAGGGGAAAGGTGAGGCTTAGGAGTTGAGAGGAGAGGAGAGGAGGCTGTTAATGGGTGTCAGGTGGTCATGTTTCTAGATGCCAGCAACCTCGGCCTATAGCAGCGGTCCCCCTATTCTACCTTTATAGACACATTAGAGATGCATTTTAAAAATATTGTTTTCCTTTTTGTTGTGTTTTCTTGACTGCTCTTCCACCTTTCAGGGTTATGGTATCTTAGCTGCTTACAGGTGAAAGCAGGGTACACCCTGAATGAGTCGCCAGCCCATCACAAGGCCCTATTTGAGCACTTTGGGGTATAGAATCCTGCTCAAGGGTACCTTGGCAGAGCTCTGAAGGTGTTCTGACACCTCCACTACCTCTCTTACCTGCTACCAGAACACCTTCCAAATTTTGGTTGCACCAGGGCTTGAACCGACAACCCTCCGCTTCTCCGCTACAGACTGAACATGCGATTTTCTAGGGTGACACTTTTAAATAGAGGATGTAAAAAAATAAATGCCTGGAGTGATCCTGCAGCAGGCTATGATGAAAACACGCACGCCTTAATAGAAAATGACTGTCCCAATCTCATTTAAAATGTGCTGAAGGATGACAGTTCACAATGCATGTCATGGACGGCCTCAGATGGGGGAAAAACTCTCCGCAGATCAGACTCTCTTACGTATCGCTTGTTTTCAACGCAGCCCATGCTATCGAAGGAGAGCTGAATAAATGAATGAAACATGGCATGTGAGGGAGGAAAGTGGGCAACGAAGCAGTGCAAGAAAGTCAGAAACTAAAGTAAGAAAACCACAGAAAGAGGAAACTAGTGACACGTTGCACAAGGTCTGAAGCGGCGCTGACTGACAGGCCAAACATCACACAAGCACATCTTGAGGCAAAGCCTGGCTGGCTTTTACTAATTGAAATGTGATTGGAGACTGGGGGGGTGGAGGGGGTGTCCATCTAATTCACATCAGAGCAATTAATAACTCATTCAGTCCAGTCTTCTCCTCTCTACTTCCATCACCATTTCGATTTCCAGTGTTGACTATAAATTAGAAAAGGAGGGAGAAATAATTGAAAAAAAATGAGGGAAAAAAGAATTCTGAAAGGGGAGCTGGAGGCAAATTATAAAATTGAGGAAGGGGATTAATTTGTACAACAATTCAGGGAGCTACCCAGGAGGATTTTTTAATTCATTTATTTATTTAATACCTGAGAGATTTAATAATAGCCTAAATCTCTGGACTCACTTTCATTTGCTGCTTGTGCAGACATCAGAGAAAAGGAGACAGGGCAGGAGACTTCATTAACTTTCTTCCCTCGTCATCTCATAAGTATTAAATATGGAGTTATCTTGCTAAAGTTGACTCCAGGCCACAAAATCAAGTTAATGTAATATTTCTTTTTGGAATGGAGGGAGCCTCCCAGGCCACGAGTTAGCAGTGCTGGCAACCCATTCAATGATTTCCTTGCCTTGGCTATCTTCCTGCACTTAATATCCTCAATCTGGAAAGGAAACACTAAATACAAACAGGGATTAGGAAATGTGGATTGAAAACCCAGCAATCTGCTTTTCCACCCAATTTAGCAGACAACAACCTGCATCCAGGTCTGGTTCCCTAGTTCTCTTGTGTCTTCCTTGGCTCACCAAGTCAAGAGCTCGGACCTAGAATCTGAAAGTGTTGAGGTAGATACAGTGTCTTTATAGCCAATTTCACCACTTGGATAAAGAAAGAGGGCATCAGGGACTAATCCATGCAGAAGGTAAAAGAAACAATCACAAGTACTAACTGAATGAAGGACAAGGGTCTCCATGAAACACGCACTCGAGTTCCAAACAATGTGCACTAGCTTTAGCTGAGGGTATCCATCTCTCCGCTAAAAAGCTCAAACACACACACACACACATGTCGCACAGTTGAAGTGATTTTGTCTGGTTTGTTTCCTGATTATTAATTGCAGAGGTGCTGCATATTTCCCTAGGCTCAAATTTAGCGATGCAGTTGGAGCTGAGCATGGAGTAAGCAGTAAACTTTAGTACACAATGGCTGCAGCACAGGTAAACAGTGAGTTCTGAACACAAGCGGGAAAAAAACATGAAAACATAATCAACAGTCCTTTGTTATACTTTTGGAATTTTGGCTTTATCCTCATAATCTATAGCATGACGTTTTTGCTCATGTCAATTAAACTATTTTCATAACACACACACACACACACACACACATACAGGCACTATAGTGAATGATATGTGTATTAGCTAAGGGCTGCAATTATAAGCATTAGGGAAGAAATGCCTTCAAATGGAGTAATATTTTAGAAACTCTTGACTTCATGCTGTCTTTTACAACAACAGTCACATTTTTGCATCCAGATTATACATTAATTTATTATAAGAATAAGGAATCTGACAGCAGTACAAGATTAGATTTTTGATTAGCCCCCACCCCCCACCCCCTCCCTGCAGATGAAGTTTGGACCAGCATTCATGCATCTGCCTTGGTGGTTGCAGTGTATTTAAAGTCTATGTTTTAAAGAATATGGACTCTCATTTCACATTATTTCTCTTGTAAAAATATGAACCACAAATGGAGATGGTGGCGTCTTTATTATATAAGAGACCGTGTCATGTCTAAATGTGTCAAAAGCTAGTATTCCTATCATCATCTATTATAAATACATGTATTGTCAGAAAAGGTAAATATAATCAACACTGAGGTTGTACTAACACATCTGGGGGGGACACATCTGGGGGGGACAGATGTGGCGCCCCTCCTGGTCAGTTACAATCAGGATTGCCTCGAGTTGCTTGAACCTGAACAAGCAATGAGGAAAGGGTGAGGGAAAATACCTTATTAACAGGAATAAGAAACTTGAGCAGAGCCAGGGTCACATGGTGATGGCAGGAAGAGAAGAGAGAGAGAAGAAGTAAAACAGCCACTTACAGCATAAATGCACGTCCACTGAAGATGCAGAACAAACTACAGCAGGCCAGTGTGTTGGGCAGAGCTGTTATGTTCTGTCTTTCCCCTGCAGAAATGATTAAACCCATGCAGGTTGATATTCCAGTCTAATGTTCTTGTCTGAGCCTGACTGGGCATTTATAATCTTTTTGATCACATCTAAAAAGGATTGACATAATTTCTCTGGACACTGAAACAATGGAACATTATATTTTACCCACAATGGCAACATATATTTACATTTTCAAATAATGACAATGAAGGTGGGATTAAAAATAGCAGATCAAATGACTGACATCCTCGTTCCTCCTCCTTTTTTTCATTGTGTTCTAGCTGATGACTGACAGTATTAGTAGATGGATGACAGTATTATGTTCTGCTCAACTTTGTCTCCCATAAATGCTATCATACATATCGTCAGTGATAAAACCACAGCATTTTCTTGTCTTACTTCTGTTAGTATTTAAAATATTGACTGTGCTCATTTGCAATATAAATTACTCCAAAAGCTATGGCAGCTACATGCTGCCCTATTATTATTTAGCTCACGTTATTGTAAGTTCATTCATGTTAGGTTAATTTCTCTTTATCCCCGTGTGTTTGTTAGCATTTCTGATTAATATCCTTAGATTACTGAATCACAGTGGTTTAAATACAACTGTCACCAACACTGTCATGGTGCAGCTAAGGTGAAGCTGCTTTAATGGTCTCTACACATAAAATGCAATGTTGATAATGACTACCGTAATGAATATAAATAATATAAAAAAATAACAATTAACATTTGATATTTGCAACTTTACATTGCATTAAATGATATTGCTAACATTGGAGCCTCTGTAGACAGTTTTCTTTTTTTTTAAACTTTGCTTTGTTTGCTTTTAAAAAAAATTAAAATGAAAAACTAAACATACATGGGCAAATTCTAAAATCTGGCTAATCCAGTCTGACATATTTTCATCAGGGGCAGTGATAGCCATAGGTTGCTGAGTTGCGGCTTCAGCGGCGGATTCTTGGTTCAAGCCCCAGGTGTGGACAACACTGAAGGTTTTCTCATCACAGGGAAAGGTGCCAAGACCCTCACAGCACTGCCAAGGTACCGGTGCTCTTGAGTGAGCTAGCAAACCCCCAAATGCTCACATACAGCCCTGCAATGACCTGGTAACTCATTTGAAGTGTATCCTGTCTTTGCTCATATACAGCTGGGCTCCAGCACCAACCCATGACCCTAAAATGTATATAGTAGTCAAGAAAAAAAGACATAATAATAGAATTATTTAAATATATTTATTTCAAAAAAATGTTAAACACAAGTTAGTTGTCAGTACCGGTTGTCCAAATTTTTTGTCCAGGATTTAGCTTTGAGGCTGTCATTAATTAACCACACAGAGACCCATCCTTGTCGTCTTTGCTTAACTGGTTATAATTATTGTGAAATTAAACAGAATCTTTTTTTTTTTTTTCAGAATGAAGCATTCCTTGGAAATAACCACAACCAATAGGGAAGAGAGTTATTCGTGTTCCAATAAAACACAGATAAATGTCATCCTGTGAGCACTGACTCAATTTAACAATACAGGGACTCAATATTTATTCAACCTGTTGAAAATTTTGATGAAATTAATGACGAAGGCTGACTGTGTGCATCAGATAAGTAGAACCAAGTGAGAACTCGCCACATATCTATCAGTTAGCAATGAAGAGGAACTAAATTTGTGTACACAGAATTAATCAATCAGGCACTAAAATGGTGTGTATACTTTGATGAAATGTATACAACCAGGCAAGAAGATGAAATTTGATGCGTCTATTATACTTGTTTAAAAAAAAACAGTAGTGAGTGGTGTGTTTTCATCCTTTTGCCACAGGACAACACAAAAGAAGATGATAATGTGCTCCCACAAAACTGTAATTATTAATCTCTTTGTGGAAAATGCGTGTGCCAATTATTTTAGCTTGTGGTGCTAAAATTAGTACTGGCTCCTCACAGGGAATTGTAACCCTTTTCTGTTAAGAACAGGCATAATATGCTAATTTTCTAGAGAAGAACTTAGATAGAACTAAATGTGTCAGCACTGAAATCTACCAGTAATGGTGGAAATGTTTTCCTATTAATTTAACAGAAACCACATGCAAATGAGTCTGCGAGCTGCTGCTGCTATAGACGACTTTAGAGTAAATGGTAAATGGAGGAGTTTTGTTCTACAAACTGGTCTTATGTAACTGGTCTAGAAAAGGTGTGTGTTCTGAAATGCCTCATTCTTTAAGGCCAACATGATTTTGCGTGGTGTTCAGGTCTGTGGCATCATTTCATTTTTATCAAAAGAAAAACTGTACACTTAATTATTTTTTTCAGAGTGGCATCCATTAGCCTCAGTTCATTTTCTGTGAAGAACATATGAGAACATATTATTAATAACCACGCACTCCCTGCACCGGGCCGAATAAAAAATTAAAAATTGTAGGTCCTCTGTAACTTAATTCCCCCAACATGGCCCTTCGCTGTGTGTGTGTGTGTGTGTGTGTGTGTGTGTGTGTGTGTGTGTGTGTATATATGTGTGTGTGGTTTACCTTTTATCAAACACCCCCAATTTTGGAGTGGGATACAAAATTAGCTTTGCCAGTGCAGTTCCTCATCACAGTTGACCAAGATGGGCAAAAAAGTCTCTGCCGAGAGGACTTTGCAATTGAGTTGGGTAGAGAAAGAAGCTTTTAATGATAAAGAAGAAGTTTCAGAAGGTGATGCTCACATTTCTGTAAATTCAAAATTGCACTGGCTTTGAAGAAGTGCATGGGATTGAACGACCGCTAATTCTAAAACCAGAGAGGAGCCACAGGACGAACCTGTCAGCAACCAGTTCTGGAACCAACATGTAAGCAGTTCGCTCTTGGACCAGAACATGCTGCCACGTGAATATTGTGGACTTAAAAAAATAAATAAAGATGAACCTGAAGGGTCTTTTTCGTCAAGAAATGACCCCACCAGCATGGATGCCAGTGTGAGAAGGGATTCAGGATTTTCATCTCAGTTTTCCATTCAGTAAATTATCATGGATTACACAAATGGATTGACAGCATGTTCCATGACCCTGAGCCTCTGCAGCAGAACTCTGGTGCACCATCCTCCTGACCAACAGAGCCAAAATCTGTAGCCAGTGGCAACAAAAATAGCTGCTGTTAAGTGTGTGGACCCAAGATCGTGAGAGAGACATGTAAGCATGCGTCAAGTGCAAGAAATATACGAGTATGCAAGACACAGGCAGTAACTCTGTGGTCTGGAGAAGACAAAATATTGAAGGTGTCGTCCAGACTGGCCTGAATGTGTTCTGCTTGCGTTAACGGTACCGAATGACTTAAATCTCTAAATGAAGATCAAATAAGTTATCTTGTTCATAATAGGTGTCTTTTTTCCCCCAATAATTTTATTTGAATTAAAAATAAACAAAACACAAGCAGGACTTTAATTCAGCAATTTCATCTAAAAAAGACCAAGGACAAATTTTAACTGTACATGGTTTTTATATTGCTGGTAATCGGCGTTTTTTGAGTATTCTAAGATAAAAATGTGTGATTGTGTTGAATAAAACCCCTCCAAAACAAACACTGGCTGAGTGAAAGACCTACGAATACCACACAAGCATTAAAAGAAATGCAGACTGACGTGTAGAAGCGGACTGAAGCACATTTACAAATCTAAGTGTGTACTTTAAACAACACTTTTCCATCCATCCATTATCCAACATCCACAGTCTTAAAATGCAGTACTCTAATTGTCTTAATCATTCAATGGTTTATTTAATCTGTTGTTAATCAGAGAAGTGTTAATCAAAGCAGCAAGGTTGGGCTGGCTTCATTGAAAGGCAACAATTCTATAAGTATTACTTTTCAACATGTTCCTCCTTTGTCTTCCATTGTGAGAATGTTCCAATCTACCATTTGCTCTCATTTTGCATTTCATACAGTGTCAGCTTCTTCCTCTATCTTGGAGATGCCCCCTCCTCCTTCTACCGTTCTTCTGTGCATCCAGCTCTGGGTCTCACTAGTCGTTTACACCTCCTCTGAGAGGTTTTTTTACAGCATCACTTTACATTTAGATAACATCGCCTTGCTACCCTAAATTGATCCAGAGAGGGAGGAGGAAGATAACGAAAGGACGGACTGCAGTGCAGGAATAAAAGAAAAGCGGTTATTATTGAAGTCCAGGCCAAATCCTGCCAGGAGAAATAATTGCAGATGTTTGGGCTCCCCGTGGTCAATGAAACAAGACAAAATTTTAGTGGAAATACAGAGACACAATTATGACCAAAAGCATTTTTTCCATTAGGTTTTCATTTACTGATTCCTCCTGCTGTGTCAACTCATATTTATTTACCCCCCCCCCCCCCTCCCCGAATCATTTCTATTGCTAGCTGCAAATTAATACCAACATGAATTAAATTGTAACATCATCACACTTTACCATCTCTGAAAGCACTTAAATTACACATTAAAACAAAATGATTTATCAACTGTCAAGGCACCTGAGGCTCCACCTGTTGCTGCTAATCTGAAGTGAAAGAGCTAAAGGCAACTGCATTTTAGATTCCTGAAGATGTTTAATCGCCCTTGTCAAAAGCTCATTGCAGGTTGTTTTTTTTTAAAAAGTCCATTTTTTCATGGAGAATTCACTTTTGATGGACAGCTTTTACTTTGCTATTTTCCTCCGGCTGTTAGACCTTTTGCCAAATGTTGCTCTGTTTTTGCTATCTCATTTTTGAAAGCACTTTATAGTTTTTTAAGGATTGTAGTTTCTAAGGAAGGCTTCTTTCATACATGTTCTTTATTCAGAAGCCGTACCACAGATAAATTATGTTTCAAATGGGCTTTAATGCCTAGCACAGTGGGACCTCTACTTACGAACGTCTCTACATGCGAATTTTTCAGGTTACGAAGCGTCTCAACGGGAAAATATTTCCTCTTGTTACAAAGGAAATTTCAGGTTACGAAGGTCAAAATTATGCTACCGCTGTTACTCGCAGCTTGCGGAGTTTAGTGAACGCAAACTTGCTTGTAGCTGCTCTGCCATTGGCTATCGCCTAGCATCTTCCTGTAATCCCATTGGCTAGGAGGGACGACAATATGTACAAGTTTGTGTGTATCCCAGCGTCGTCTTCGTTCAACTTTTATTTATTGTGGGTGTTCATATGTTTGTCCATTAGATGGCGGTGTTACCACAAGTGTTAACGTTCGTTGCTAGTAATGACGGCTAATGTAAGATTAGCCTGTAATAAAGTCCATTTTGTTCCTGGAGAAGCCTTGCACTGAATTCCTACATTTATTGTGCGGTAATCTAATTGTAACATGTATTTGTTACATATTTTGATGCATTTTTATGATTTATAAAAAAAAAATATGTCCGAATATTTGGGGGCTTGGAACGGATTAGGGCATTTGCATGGAAATTTTTCCAGGTTACGAAACAACTTCTGGAATGAATTAAATTCGTAAGTAGAGGTCACAGTATATCTGCTTTCTCTGTGATTTTGAAAACCTTTATTTTCATATGAATTGCTTTGTAGTGATTGAGATCTGTACCTGTTGCTGAAATGTGTGGGTTCAGCTTCTGGTCTGCAATTCAAGTGAGCCTGCAGGAGTGATCTTTTGTTACATTATGATATAGAAATAGTAGCATTTGACAGCGATCAAATTGATCATCACTGCATGAAGGCTGAGTTTAACATTTGTAAATATGTCAAATATGCAGTGCTGCACTTTTGAGCGGCAATATGATTGATAAAAACATTTAAATTCACAATAATTACTAGGTTTGAAAAAGAATATACAGTATTTATAGAGCCAAATGATGTGTGATACAGACTAATGAATCCATTGATTGAGTCCAGATAAGCTTTTTTAAGACTTTTTTCAGCATGAGACACTTTGAGATTCTCTTACAAATACAACCCTGTTGCAGTATGATGAGGATTGAGTTTACATATCTCAGCAAATATCGACCATGCACAGTTCAGAGAATGAATCTGACACGATTCGAGACTAAGAAATGGAAAAAAGTTTGGTACAAAGGAATGTGTGGGTGGAGGAGAAATAATGGGTGAGCAAACAGAAGTTGCAATGTGGCAGAACATCTTTAGTCCAGCTTTGCCCCACTGCTGTCTTGGAAACATTATGAATAATAGACCAATTCACCTTGATCTTTTGCTGGCTGTTTCTGGCAATCTCACACATGCACAGTCTCAATGGGGAAAATCTGCTTGTTAGCTGTAGCATTAGCAGGCCTCCCATGCTGTTTATCACAAGCCTAGCTGCAATTAGAGACACATCCTGATGAGACCAAAGGAGGAAGCATTAGACTGCACCTATGTGTGTTTGTGTGTGTATGTATTCATACCTGCACTTTGCGTAGGTGTGTGTTATATGTGTAACAGAGATCAGGCAAGGAAAAATAAGTGCACAGAAGAGATTTAGTTGCCCTCTGTGGTATATAAATGTGGTGCATCATATATATATATATATATATATATATATATATATATATATATATATATATAACTGCCACTAAATTATAATTAGGAAAACAAACTATAAATTATACCAAAAGTAGCTACATATATGATTAATCTTATCAAAACACACAAACGAATCTGGTTTGCAATAAAAGTAAAAAAGTTAAAAAAAAACAAAAACTCAAGCATTCTTTAAATTCCTAATTGCTCCTTTTTCCCAGGCAACCCTCTGTACAGATTTTTAATTATGATTTGGCATCTGTTATTTATGAGATGAAATGGTTGTTGCTGATCAAGGCTCCTTTGGATGGTGGCAGAGATGGTGGAAGATTCACTCAATCCAGAGAGAGAGGGAGAGAGAGGGGGGGGATGATCAAACTCATTTTCATTCACACCATGGTCAGCTCCATGCTGACACACAGACCCATATCGGAAGCAGAGCCTTTTTTGCACGCTTCAAAATTTGCACTTCAAAGTCAAAAGCCACACATTTCAAATTCAAAATATCTGTTTGGCTAGTTTATCCGTTGATGTGATAATTTATTGCTGGCCCACCAACAGCAGAGGCTGCACCATGAAAAATGTCCGGACATAAAAACACCTGTTTAGCAATATGATATGGCTTGGAATGCTGGTTGTTTAATGACATTCATTCCCGTGCTGTTCCCTGTCTCATACCTGAAATTGGGTGTGTTTCATGTGTATTTATACTATAAACTCATTCCTGTTGCTGCATGTCAAATAAGCATATAGGCAACTTTAACTGATGAAGCAGTATAGCAAATATATGGATGACTCACATTTGGAGGGTGAGAAATTGATTTGGCATGTTTCAACAAAACTGACCTCAACATACAATCGAGCTGCAAATATTTTTAATATACAGACAGGCTTTCATCAACATGAAAAAATCCCACAGTAAACAAGCCACGTTAAAAATTACAATGTGACAGGAATGTAGAGACGAAAAAGGAGGGCTGCATGCCTTAAAATGACAAGAGCAATCTATCAAAATGAGGACGTTCAGTTTGGTATCGGGAGCGTTTGTCAGAGCCCGATTCCACTTTATCGCGAAATGTATTAATTGGGTGCAATACTGCCCCCTAACCGCGGCATGGAGCCTTGCGTCCGGCGCGTCTGATTTACACACGGACTCCGCAAGAGGACGCGCTCGTGTCACAGCTTCTCCCTCTCTCCCCTACCTTCTCTTTCTTTCTCTCTCTCTCTCTTTCTGTAACAAGGGATGCCAGAGTCTAACCACAGCTCTCCTCTCATTCATGCTGAGAGCTTTTCTCCGGCGCGCACAGAATTGCAGAGCTGAGCTTTGGACCTGCTGCTTCCGTCGCTGCTGCCGTCGTGTGACAAACCCACCAGGAATGGAAATGTGTTCTCTCCCACTCTGACATCTTAAAAAAAACAAACAAACAAAAACAAACAACACGCCAAGCGCGACGAATGCGACAGATGTTGGGATCAGTAAGTACAGGCAAACTTTTCGAGGTTGTCCATCATGTTTTCCTCCTCATTGAAGCTTGTTTTTGAGGTTCCCCCGTTAAGACAACGCGATCCTCTCTTTATGTCAGTCGCTTACGTCTGTCTCTTTACTTTGGTTTTTGGCACACATGGTCCGTTCTCTGGCGGGCGTGATCCTTCTTTCTGCCCTTTCGTATTTTCGCGATCAATCGTGTTACATATCTTTGAACCAGTCTCCCGCAGCCACAGCAGCACTGGAGGCGCAGAATAACATCTTTATAACTTTACATCTATTCTTTTTCTGGCGATGACGATGTGGAAGTCGGATTGTCGTTGATGGCAAAGAATACAGGTAGTTTAGATATGAAGTATTTGTGAACGCGCTGTTACCCTGTGATATTTACTGGGGTGTTTCTAGCGTCCACATCGTGCTCATTTGCAACTTGTCAGATGGACTATTGCAAGGACGGTGTCGCCATGGCACAGTGATGCCGTTACACTGCGTCTTCGGAGCGCATCGGGGAGGACCGCTGTAATTGTGCATGTGTCGCTGCTGTCGCTTGTTGTGAGTGTCGTTCAGTTCATTTTTATTTATTTTCAAGTTCATATGATGCCGTTGTTCTAATGTTTTCTTAAAATTCTAGAGTAAACTTGAAAGGAACGTACCAACTTTGCATATGCAGATTAACACACCTGTGCATCAAAGTGACGCAGTGTTGTGCCTTGAGGTCCTGGACCTATTTTGTATCAACAACAAAAAAGTAGTTGTATAGGACTTTTCTCTGTCGAAGTGATGCTTATGGTTTCCTTTAAAAAATGTATGGAAGCGGTGTAAGTTTGTTAATGTGTGTGTATGCGCAGTTAATGCGTGCGTCACACTCATTCTCCCACACATAAACACCCACAACATTTTGGAATCACATCAACATGCTCTGACAGTTTTGTGTCACCTTATGAATTTTTGACTTTGAAGCTACTTGTGTGGTTGCCAAGCTATGAAAAGACCCCCCCCCCCCCCCCCCCCCCCCCCCCCTTCGCCACACACACACGCACACTTTTAGGTATATGTTTGGAAATACATATATATCTATATATCTTTGGGTCTGCGTGTGCATGTGTGTGAATCCTCTCCTTTTTGTGCTCCTTTATTATCTCTCCCCGGGGTGAACTTATGTGTGAGAGCGTGATGGAGATTTGAAGAGATATATTGAAGGAAATATTTCACTCATGCTGTCTTAAGTGCACACATGTGTGTTGGTGAGTGTGCAGGCAGAAAGAGCATGCGGGCGCATGAGTTGATAACACAGAAACCTTGAACATCACCTGCCTTTTGAGGCTGATGTTGTGCAAGTCTAGTTTATATCTATAGCCCAGAAATTCCATTCACGTTTGTCTTGAAAGCTTTGAAATATTTACAGCAGACAATATCCTTTTCCCTTAATGAACACGGGCAAAAAACACAAACTTTTTACAGAAAAAAAAAGTAGAACAGCGACGTGATAACTGTAGAACGTATCAGACATGTATGCGTGTAACACTGCATGTGAACCCACTTTAACCAATTACCCAGTTTATTTTTGGAGGCTTTTATTATTCATTTGCTCTCAGAGGAAATTGTAGATTAGTGTCTCACTGTGTGTATTATTATATGATGACTGCAGCCAAAGCTAAGTTATTTAAGGGACTGATGGCATACTCAATCTGACACCAGTTCATATTTTTCTTTGGGACGCCAATCTCCACTGGCACGCGTTATACCTAGTTTGTTCTGCTGTGCAGTTTCTGTAGGTACTGCATGCCAGTTCATATTTGCATTACATTTTTTGGATGCTTATAATATTAAGTAGCATATGATTAACTTGATTACTAAGTTTAACACAGAGGAACGCATGCAATATCTAGGCAGGCTATTTTTCAAGATCATGACTATACATATTATATAATTTGGATATTATTTAAGATTACCTACCATTGCAAATTATGTACAGTATATGCGGTACTGTCGAATTCATGTGTGTGTGTGTGTGTGTGTGTGTGTGTGTGTGGGGGGGGGTTGGTGTTGTATGAGAGCTTCAGTTTCGCTCTCCAACTGAGCTGAGGTCTATACACATTTGATGCTGCGTTCTGCAGTCCATCTACATTTAGCAGGTCCATAACTTTAACAGCTGTAATAAATAAAGGGATGGGGAAGACAGCAAGGAGATGAATGCTCCCAGACACACCCAGGGGAAGGTGTGTCAGCGTGCCACGTGGGATGTAATAGAAAAGTGACCGTGCACCTAGATAGTCTTATAAATCAAAAATCCAACATAATCCCCCTCTTTCCATACTAGGGCCCCATTTATGCAACAATGGTTTCAAGATAAAATGCAATGGTTTCTTGTATTTTGTTCTCCTTTAACTTGAGGATGGAGTTAAACGATGTCTTAAACACACATTTGTGAATACGGCCTCCAGAGTTGATCCTTCTGAAATGCCAGAGCCAGATGGAGTTTTCAGGGGCAACACTGGCGTCACACTCTTCTTTGTGCATGTGCATTTCACGTTTATTCTAATTGCCCTGCATGTGTTGTGCTTGTGCACCTGAGTCTACTCAATTTGTTGAATTCCCTTTGGCAACATTTTCGGCACCGTATCTGCAATCAGCAAAGACTCCACTGTCATGTAAACCCAACAAATTAAACAAATAACCTAACAAATAACAAAACCTCCGCTGATGAAAATAAGAGCATTTACATCAGTGTTGTCTCTGTTATTTTTTATCCACATGAAAAAGAGTTTGGAATTCAACATATTTGGAATGACACAAACTTCTGCTGCTACATCCCACATCAGCTGAAAGGATGGTGATGTGAGGGTGGTTTCAGACTATGTGAATGAGAGGCACTATGAACAAAAGGCCAAGTTATAGTCCAATGGAAGTATAAATGGATTATGATAAATTGGTTTAACAGTTACTCTACTGAAGGTTACGTTGCCTTATTTTGGATTTTAAAAAGCCCCTGAGCCTGGCAGAGGGCTTTTAAACTGCCAGCATCATTTGAATGCAGCTCTTGCCGTGAAGGTCCAAGGTAGCAAAAATAAGGCCGGCAGGTTGAAATTGTTTCTTTTGTTCGAGGAGGACGTCTTTTAACAATGCACATCATGTAACATGCTCAGGTTAGAAAGAGTTGGTTATGAAAATCTGTTCGGTTCCAAACATTTGCTTTCCCAAATTCTAAAATATAATACCAAACATTAAAAAAGCATAAAGTACATACCGTATTTTCACGACCATAAGGTGCACTATAATAAAAGGTGCAGTCTCAGTTATGGGTGCTATATCTGTATTTAAAACATACATAAGGCGCACCGTATTATTAGGCGCATGCTAAAACCCTAACCCTAAAACGGAAGTAAAACAGTGAGTTTCGACACATTTATTGAACAAAATATTCATTCTTCCGTGACGAAACCATGAACGTTTTCATCTTCTGTATCTGAATTAAACAGCTGCACTATTTCAACGTCCAACATCCCAAATTCCTCCTCTTAATCATCTGAATCAGACCCACCGACCGGTTCATCCATGTTGGTGATGTGGCCGGGCGCGGTTATCTTGTCGCGGCAGGAGGTGCGGAAGATGGCCGCCCTCTCCTGGTTAGGTTTAGGGAAGATGGCCGCCCTCTCCTGGTAATCCGCGGGCAGCCGCTGTGCAACAGTTGTCCTTGTGCGTATGGAGAGATGCCGCCGCCTCATAAAGCGAAAACACCAAGACGGACCTCCTTGGAAGTGCTCAATGTCCATTTCTTTAGCAATCGCTTTGGCCTTTTGGCGAAAGGTGACAGTAGAGACGGCCCTTCCAGTTGTTCGCTGTTCCACAACCCACTGTTCCACTCGGTCTTCCAGCTCAGGCCACCTTGCTTTGTTCCCGCGGAAACTCAGCTTCGTCTTCCTCACTTTCGTTCACTTTCTTGTTTTCTCCACTTTCTGACCATGGACTCATTCACATTAAAATGTCTTGCAGCTTCTTGATTGCCATTTTCAGCCGCATATTCGATGGCCTGCAGTTTAAAGTAAGCCTCATTCATACACGTGTCGCTTGACCGGCGCCATTTTAGGGGATCCTTACGCGTAGGTGTGCCGCTACGTGATTGGCGTTTACCGTAGTGCACCCACCAAAGGCGCACAGCAGATTTTGGAAGTCAGTCCACACACAAGTCGCACCATAATATAAGGCGCACTGTCGATTTTTGAGAAAATCTCAATGTTTTAGGTGCGCCTTATAGTCGTGAAAATACGGTACATAAAACAGATCAAATCTGATAAAAATAAAAAACAAATATCACATGAATAAACAAAATGAAAACGGGTGCCACATCAATAAAATACCAATGAGCAAAGGTGAGTTTTTAAGTGGGATTTAAAAACATCTATAGAATAAAGTTATCTAATGTGCAATGGTACGTTAGAGTTTAACGGTAAAGTTTTCCAGAGCAGGCGACCACGGCAAAGGCTCTGTCCTCTTTGGACTTCAGTCTCGATAAAGTCAGGGTCAGCTGATTACAAGATCTTAATGCTTTTCCAGGGTTTCTGATTGCCTCTGGCTTCATGATTCTGTGTCTCTGAATGAGAGAAATTTTAAGTGGGTGAGTGCTGCAGTCATTTAATTTCCTGTTGTGAGCAAAAATACTTTAACTGTAGTTTTGTCAGCAATTAAAAGAATTTCACAATCCAATTTTCTTCTGCTGCTGCAGACCCTGGAGCTTCTGTTTGTTGTCTCAAATGGCCAATTTCCTCCCCTTTATGTTCTGCGCCGTTTGACAGTTGAGGCAGCAAAATAACGGGGCCCTATGCGTAACCTTAAGTGTAGCTGAGCGTGGCCATAGTTTTCTGAACTTGTCTGTGCCTTCTATGCCTCCATAACGTTAGTCCAATCAACATGTCCTCAGATTTTTTTTACAGTCACTGGGACATCCTCCCTCCTCTCCTTGTGTATATTTAGTGCTGAGCCAAGGTCAGTGTTTGAGAGCTTGGATCCTGTTTTCTTTCCATACATGGCTCTCAGATGCAGATCTCTCTCTTTTTTTACACACTAGACTTTAGGACATTGTTTATAATGGGGACAAAAAAAGGGAAGGTAAAGAGCATATGGACAAAGCTGTGATGAAACCTAAAGAGTTTGTCCTAAATCTTGCTGCAACATGATAGGATTTAATTTTTTAAATGCATCACCGATATGAGAGTGACAGATTTACAATGATGCAACAGTGTGATTGTAATATCAGAGAGTTTTCCTTCATCCAGAAGTCCTCTGGTATGCAAGTGTGTATGAATTTCTGTGGTGGGACACACATTTGATGATGAGCAGAAGATGTAGTCTAGCAAAATGACAGGAAAAAAAGCTAAAAAGGAGTTTGGATTATTTGCAATACCCCCCCCCCCCACTAGATAAAACTGTCCAACATCTGTTTCTTTGTGGATTTAGTCTCTTACAGCTGTCTGGGAAATGTGCTTCAGTGTCACTCTGTAAAAGTGTTAATGTCAGTGCATCACTGAGTGCTGGCGTAAATGCAGATTGCAGTTTTACACGCTAAAGTTGTTTTTGTGTCACAAACAGAAATCGTCTAAAATGTCATAGCAAGGTTTCATCATTGTTGCAGCACCTTAGGCAGCTGGTGGAGAAAAGGTTAAAAAAGGGACCCCTTTTTTAACCCACTAAAATTGATTGGGCGCAATGATTACTCCAGCCGGAGACCCGCTGGAGCTGAGCCGGGAACCAGCATGGCCCACATCCACCACATTCAGAGTGGCTTCTTCGACGTGTCGAGAAAGCACCTAGAATACAAAGGAATCAACACACCTCAACACACACACAAACATGCCCACGAGTGGGGTGATAATACAGACATGTTTGAGTTTTATCAAGTAAGAAAAAAAAATCATATCCAATATCCAATGACACCACCGAGCGCCCTGGTCTGGCTGCATCCGTGGTAGCTGGCTGGTGAGCCAGGCAATGCTCGTGATTCAATGAGGTTACACAAGCGGTGACACTGCTGGAGGAATGCCGGAAGGAAATAAAGCTGCATCATGCTTAACCCTGCAGACAGGGTTACAAAACCAGAACAGCACTCCAGGGTGTGGAAAGACTGATAATAAAGAGTGCGTTTAAAACTGGCCTTCTCGCAGTTGCATAAATAGGATATTTATTTTGTTTTTAATATCCAAATATGGTCTGATAAGTCTTTCAGACTTAAATCGTCGCAAATTAAAATGATTGCTTATTCTCACAGGGCATTTCCCAAGTCTTTACAAGATAAATTTGCTGTACGAGTGCTGAGGAGCTAATGGACAGTCAATGCAGACATGCCGAGGCAGTTGGGACAATGACACTTTCCTGTGCTCCGACACACGCATCCACAGAGGAGCTTAGTTCATTTTGCTAAGTGCTTGGTCCAATACAGGACAGCCGTGCCCCTACAACAGGCAGCAGGGGGTTTTTTTTCCATTGAGATTTTGGGAGAAATCGTATCATTGTCAGATGTTTGATGCTGCTATTTATTAGCTTGTGTCAAAATGAATGCAGCTTTCTGTTTTTGATCAAGGACATATCAACTTGCTTTCATTTTCTCCATCCTTACACAATAAGTTTTAATAAAAAGCATCCCAAAACAAAACTTGTTCGACCCAGATTCCCCTCAGTGCAAATTCATCTTGTTCATAAGAGTGCATTCAAGCCCTGAACCCATTGAGAGAAACTTACTTTTTCTTTGTAGGAACAGAGAAATGTTTTGCCCAGTCTGAGAAATGCACTTTAGTTTAGCTCAGATCGGTTTTCCTGCAATGCAATGCTGCCTTTCCAGCTCTGCTTCCCTGCCTGTGTTTCTGGATGGGATTCTGCCAGCTTTAAATTCCCCTGTGTTTTGTCCGAAAGAAGGATACATCTGATAAGGAAGAGAAACAGTATAATGTTGACAGTAAATGCTTCCTCACCCCATAGCAAAGTAAACTACAGGGTCAAAACATGTTGAAATCCATTTAAAGCACCATGAGGTTTCCTCTTTGAAAGTATTGGAGCTCCGGCTGGTGAAATTGGCCCGAATATCGCTACCTTTATAGAGTGGTGATGCATGGGAAACAATTTAAAGGCAATACAGGCAGACAATTTAGCTTTTAACAGACGCGGGGGGTTGCAAATTGACCCAAATTGAAGAGAAAGTGTTGAGTTCAGTAAAAGCAGCGGTGACACAACGGTGCAGGAAGCTTTTGTCTAGTGAGATGAATTTACTCAATAACCTCTGCCTAATGGGGCTGTCTATTATTTACTGGTTTCGTGCCATCACAGCTCCTCTTACTTCACAGCTTAGGTATTGTCTGCTATTTGTGCATCATTTCTTTCCCCTTCACTCAAACATTGCCCTTGAAAATATGCATGGTTTCCAAACCCTGCATGCTATATAAAATTAAAAATTGTTATTGTTATGGCTTTTCATGGTTGAAGGAGGGGTCTGTCATCATGAGAGTAACAAAAGCTTTTTTTTTCCAACAGTAAGAAGAAAAAACAATTCATGCATTTTTTTTGGTCAGCTGGAAGAGCTTTTCTTTTTCTTGTATAAATGCAACAATACAGCTACGGCAGAGTTTTATTAACTAGGACTTTCTTGTTCTTGTGGTTGAACCAGTTCAGCGTGGGTCTTTTCACAGCCTTGACTTACTTGGTGTCGAACATGAGCCCACGTTCTTCTGCCAAGACAAATGCTCAGTACAAGCATGATAATGCTGTTAAAACAGCAGTTACAGATTCAACCTACTTGGTCTGATTCCGTCTTCCTTTCAGTCTCTTTGTCTATTTTTGTTTCTCGAACTGAAGCGTTCAACGGTCTAATTCTTTTCTCTGTCTGGCTTGTTGATTTTTGAGATCTTGGCAGACTGACAGGACAAGGTTTTGCTGTGGGAATCTCTTTTTTCTCTAATGAGACATGGAGCCATTTACTGCACACACACACACACTGTTGCAGAGCAGTGTGTGTGTCTTCCGCGATTTTTACAGATGCGGTTTTGTGAGATTGGTTGGTTGAAATAATAAGTGCAACTGTTAGTCAGCACTTTCTTTTAAAACTATTGATTTTTGTTTTTTTAAGCACTGTGTGTGCAGATCTTCATGCCTGGACTCTCCCAGTGCTGTTTCAAATTATTTGCCTTGGTACAACTGAGGAAACGGAACAGTTTTGTTGGCTGTTGGGCAGTGTTTCATTTTCCTTTTGTGAGCTTTGTGGATACATTTTTGGGGTCAGTAATACATCCTATCACTTTGCCACAAGTAACCATATATTAAAAAAAGAAATTGCATGTAAAATGAATGTAAACATTCAATTAAAGTGAATACTTGATAGGTGAGATGGATGACTGAGGTTTAGAAAGGGCAACAACAGCCCAAGCAGCAGGACCAGAAACAGGCAGCAAGGAAAATAGACACAGCTGGGGAGCAGGTGGCGGTGCTGGAGTGGAGCCAGTCCATCACCCTTTAAGGATCGCTGTCTTAACAGCACCCTGTGTTTCACAGAAAACCAGAGGTGAGCTGGGCAGAACATCTGAAGTGTTTGTATTTGTCTTCAGATGTTTTGGGACCACAGGAACGGAAATATTCGTCTGACAGTAGCATTTCTAACAGCATGGAAATTGTACCCCTCCTCCAATAAAATAGGTTGTTATGTTTAATTATATGATATTTAGATATATCTGTAAATCAGTGTTTTAAGATAGCAGACCTCAGCGCGTGCTCTCCACCAGGTATTCATGCAGACATCTGTGTAGCGTACAGACAGGCTGACTGGACCACTCCTGTCCTGGGGATTTTATTTGAGGCTATAGGGAGAATAAAAAAAGCATGTCAGATTGTGAATTGGCCATAAAGCTCTGTCACTCTGCGGGGATTAGAAGGGGTTAAACTGCAGGGCATAATAAAGACTGGCATTTTTTCTGGGACATACTTACGTTGTCCTATGTGTGTGCCTCTGAACTTCTAAGTGTGTATCTGTGTGCATGTTTGTATTCCTCAAAATGTTGTGTGTGTGTCTGTGTGTGTCTGACCTATAACTACCAAGGGGCAGCCAGGTAGTTCCTGAGCTGAGCAGCAGGGGATTACTGATGGTGGGTTTTTTCCCTCTGCATCCTGATGCTTGGAGTCAGGAGGGAAAAAAAATAGCACAGAGAGAAACACAGACCGAAGCCAGTGTGTGCGCTTGTGTGTATGTGGGAGAGCTGGAGGAGACAGATTGAGGAATCGCTGCTCGCAGTGCCGTTTAAGAGTGACTTAGTGGCTGTTTCAGTCGTAACATACTGCAGGAGTGCAGCGCAAAGGCTCTGTTAGTCATCAGACCTCCACACGCGGTGACACTTTATGTTACTCCAGAAAACAGAATGAGCTTCCTGTTGCCATAAATAAAAGGCTTTATTCATCCCATGGATGCACCACAGAAGTTGTTACTAAATTTTCTCGGCTACTAATGACTGAATTCGAATGCACAGAAAAAGAAAATAGCACGAAGAATTGAAACTAAAGCTGGAAAATGAATTGGGGCACACGCTATGCTATGCATTACAGTTTTGTCTACATTTGTTTTTCTCTTATCCTCACTCTTTTCAGCACGTGATTGTGGACTGTAATAATAGATGTTTACTTCTCGCTCAATGGAACATGTTGACTCCTCATTCAGCCTTCCCTCCAGTGTTCCTTACGTTAAATGCCCTCAGCGTTAACATCATACATTTGTTAGCAATTTCTTATATCACTTAATTACTCCAGTTGTTTTGACGCCTCCCTATCATACAAAAAACAATATTGCTGTCATTGGGGTTTGCAAATCAGGTCATACTGCAAACAATTAAAGTGCTTGGGTAACTTCACTTGAATGAAATGCATGCCATAGGTTGTTTTGCCCTTATTTTTTAAGAAACACTACCCCCACTTTGACATCCCTCCAGTTTTGCGTGACCCTTCTGGGGTTCTGGAAATGATTACCATCTGTCAGACAGAACAATCAGATAAAGCATCTACATTGGTTTCTGAGGGACCTGGGTTGGGGTAAAGGTTGCATTCTCTCCTCTGATTAAATCCACTCTTCACACTGTTACAGTATAAACCATTGCAGCTGTGAGAGTGGATGTAGGCCAAAACAAAGGTTTCATCATGTCACTTTGCAGTAATTGTTTCAAGAGGCTGCATGGATGATGTCATACTGAATCATCGTACATTTAATTGTACATCATTGTTTGAATGAAGCTAGTATTCCACACAGTAGAATCATTTGTCTTCATGATAGAGCCTCGACAAAAAGCAGAACCAGAACTTTGGAATTTTGTTTTGTGTGCAGCTGTTGTATTAAAAACCCTCTGCCAATGTGAATCAGGCTGAGCCATGCTGGGCTAAGCTTGAAGATGACTCTTGGAGTCACTGATTTTTCTTTTTCCAGTGTCCTGGTTCAGTATTTCTGGCACTTAGCTTCACACTCAGATTCCCAGTGCATTCTTTCCAAATTCTGCAGCCTGGAAAGAGGCGACAGGGCCAAAGCTAATGCTTTGCCGTGCACACACATACTCACACATCTCCTCAAATCGCAGTGTGTGAGATTGACTTTAAAATCAAAGTTTATTTGAAATGCCTGGAAAAATATCAGTGCCATCTTCTGCTTTTTCCCTTGGGTTTGTATTCTCAAAAAGTAGCTGGTGACATTTAAGGCTAATTGTTGTATTCATTTGTTGATTTGGCTCAATCTTTCTGGCTGCTGATTTCTTGTTTACATGAAAGACTCTTTCTCTCACAGTCACACAGAGAATGGGATTAACACTGAAATGTGATGAACATATCAAGGCTCTCCCAACATCTGGTTGTCTAAGCAAGTCAGAGGTCCTGCAGGAAGACAAATGGGGCCCCTGCACAGCCAGATTAGCAGATTTTTATCAGTGTAACTTCAGCTTCCTTGGCTTCACTCTTCACAAAAACAAATACTGGTACATGTAATTAATGTGCACCGCACAAGAATTATTCTCGCGTTTCACAGGATCACACTGTTTTAAAAAGAGACCTTTGAAAAAGTGAAAAAAAAGTTTTATTTTTTGGACTTTTTAGACTTGAAAAGGTCATGTCTTACTGTTGATGTTTGCTTCTGCCACTGTCTATATGCTCACTGCCTCAATAGCTTTTTCTTTAAGATAAGATCAGTAATATTTAGCTAGACTGTAGACCGTATAAATAGAGCTGCTAATTTCTATCATGCATTTATATATGCAGCATGTATATGTGGCATTCAGAGGTTTAAATAATTGATGGATTGAAGCATAGATAGTACAACACATGTGTTAACTATCCACTTCCAGAAGCTACAAAGAAACACAAATTGATCATCATTGCTCCAAATAAGGTTTCTTATGATCTGATGTTTTTACTTCTCAACACTGGCATCAGCATTTAGTGTTTTATTAATGGAATCTTTAATGGAATTTTACTCCCTGGACTCTCAGTTGGTGCATTTAGTGGTGAAAAATTTGCAAAAGACACACCTGTACACAAACAGGCAAAGATTAAGTTAACAGTCATCTATGATAACTGGAGGCTGGCAAACATATTATTTTCATTTGACCTTAATTTTACGGCTGTAATTTGAAATTGGAAAATGTCCCATCAGTTGTCAATCACTTGGCTTAATTGAGTTGCTTTCTGACATTCATTGCATTTTAACCATAGCAAATTTATATATATATACAGTATATATATATATATATAATGTGTGAGTGTATGCACAAGTGTGTCAAATGCTCAACAAAATCAGATCAATCACATGGGTTTTTGTGTTAATGTTTTTGTCGGTTGTCGGTTAATGTAGATTAATGTTCGATTAATTCATTGGTATATTTTCTTTTGTTTTGGGCAAAAAAAAGATTCACAACAGAATATGATATACCTACACTTAACACGCATTTTATTTAACCTAAAATAAATTGAGGAATAAATAAATAATCTGTCATTTTAGGATGCAGCTTTTCAAACCTTTGTAAAGCCTGTGTCTTGATGATTTTAATCAGTATGCAGATTTTTTTTGTGTTCCGTTTGGCAGTTGTTTCAGTCAATATGTCAGAGGTAGACTTACTATTAATGTGCGTGTCTGTAAATGGAGAAGGGTTCCACTGTTCCGCTCTGATGCTTTAGGCAAGTCCATCTCTGCTCTCATATGTGATGCATTTCATGTTCAAGCATTTCGACTGCATCTTAATTTGGACTAAGTGAACTCCATCACAAATTATTGTAAAGAAGAGCACTAATAGGACCGAACTGTCTAAATGTTTTGCGAACCTTTGTTATTTTTTGGATGTGCAGAGACGAAACAGAATAGCCAGCTGGGTATCTGGTGTGCTTTGAGAAATCTGTTATGATCTCATTGATTGGTGTCATACAGGATGAGGTCACCACTGAAGACACACAACAGTTGCCAGATGTAACAGCATGTGACTTTATGTGCATCACAGAAACCAAATCTGAAAAAATAATACATTTATTTGACATGCCAGAATAATTTGTAGCTTAATAACCAATTGAACTGCAGTAGTTGTCTTGTTCCTGTGTTCTCTAGGGCTTGTGTTTCCCAGGGTTACGAGCAGACAACATGTTTACAGTCTTGTGGAGCATTCACAAAGAGATTCTTCCTCCAGTCTCTGTCCTTCTTATTCCAGACAGACCTGTCACTGCTCCCACGCCCTCTCTGACCCGGCCCAGATATGGGGGTATGCCCCCTCTACATGCCTGAAGGAAAAACAGTTTGACAGCAACATCAGGAGCTCTTCAGCTGTAACATAGTCCGGACTAGATATTTATTCAGCAGAAGCAAGTCTTCAGCTTTGGATGGATGATAATATCACAGACACTGATAGTTCTCTCTGGGACTGCATTTTCATTAGATGAGCACAACCTGGGAAGAGGTTGTTGTTGTCTTTTTCCTTTCTTTTCTTCCTCCTATTTTAATTAAAAATAAAGTAGTAGAATGGTTGATACTAAAGCTCTGTTTACCATTGTTGTTGTGTTTATGAACCTGATTTCTAAAAAGGCCGAGCCGATGCAAGTTCCTCAGCACCCCCCCCCCCCCTTACCCAGACCAGAAAACACAAGGGGCTAATTATTTATGAACTGCTATGAACTGCATGCGTGCCAAAAACAACACAAGCAGCTGCAATATTGCTTTAGGGTTAACAAGACAAAATCATCAATGTCTAACACACCATTAGAAGAAATGCAGCTGTCAGCTCACATTTGAGTCCATACATAAACACATACCAGGCGAGAGTGTGGTCATTCTGGGTTGCCATGAGCTATGACACCACAATTAGATGTGGGAAATGAGCAATAGTGGTTGCATAAATGGTGGAGTTATTTTTGTCATTGTTATTCTGTCTTTCATGTAGAAACACGTGTGCAATATCATATCCGTACATTTGGGTTTGTGCCAAGTCAAGGTTTTCATTCATCTGGCTAATGGACCACATCAGTGTCTGTCATTTTACTGGCTGTCCTGGGAGCAAAACACTATGGGGATATGTGTCACTCCTTCTAGGGAAGTTCTTTTGCTTTTCCAAAGAGAGGTTAATGGTCAGGTTTAGGTGCAGCGTAGAAGCCAGGCAGCTGGTTGAGGTAACACCAGCAGACGTGATACCAGGTCTCAGGCTGTTTTCAATTTTCAACTCTGTGCCATTTGGTTCTACCTGGGAGAAATTGTTTTATTTTACCGGATTATACCTTATGTGTTGTGCTTAATGCCCATGAGACAGTGGCTCCACTGGAATGCTGTCAGCTCCCAGACCTGATAATCAGAACCAGATTCTGCAACCCTGGAGCATGTGCAATACACTAACCAATACAGCCAACGTCTGGAAAATTCACTCCTTTTTTTCCCCCCTGTGTGTGACCCAGTGTCAGAAATGCAGATCCAAATTTGATTAGCCGTGCGGTAGATTTTCCTCTGCGTTTTTATGGCACTGCACCTCAAACGCAGACAAATTAGACTCCAGACCCAAGTGTGATTAGATTTGGTTGCAGGGATCTCAGAGGGAAGAAAGGTCTGTTGTTGATTTAATGTCAAATGGGGCTGAAGTGAACTGTCTGTTAAAAAAAGAGCATAGTTTGAAATCTCTAGCTCATAGTGAGATGAAATGGAAACATTTGTAAAAGAACAAAATTACATGTGCAGCAATGCAGAAACCCCATTACTGCCCCCAGAGTAACACTTATTATTGCAGGAGGTAGATTTAATATACTCTCTGATCATAAAGAGACACAACAACACACTTTAAAGTTCATCCACGCCTGTTGTAAGGAAAGGATATCTTTCATTTCATTTCAGTTTGCTTTTAATATAGGTATTTACTTAAGGGAGACATTTATCTGTCCATCTTTATATGTGAAGACACTTTATTCACACATATTCAAAATAGTCAGGAGAGTTTACCCAGGCAAAATCAGAGGTAACTGGGAGGGACGAAAATGCTGAAATGTGGGCTATTGGTTATGTTAAATTACACCATAAATCCTAAAATACTAATTGACCCAGTCAACAATTGTTCATCATAGCAGCCAATTTGTACAGAGGTTTTTGGTTTTTTTTGTTACTGTGCAAAGTGGGAAAGAATGCGTCATTAGATGAGATTACTCACCATGATTTATTTTTCATCCTGCATTAATAAGCCTGACCACATCCCTTGAGGAGTTGTCATCTTTGATTATGCCGGAAAGCCCAGTGAGAGCCTTTACTAAATAAGTGCTAGTGCTAATGGAACAAAATGTATTCACACTGGCGAAAAGTCTAATCAAAATGACACACTGGGAATAGTTCAGATCAAGAGCTACTTGGTCTCATCAAGAAAGGCAGTGAAAGAGATTTGGTTATTACTTGCAGTAGTAGAAGTGCTTTTTCCTACCTGGACCTATTATGTTGTTGGTCCGAGCTGAGCTTAAGTGCAGTATTGATAATCACCTGACTTGGAAGAAGTTTTTCCTCTATTTTCCTTGAATACAAATGAAGCATTTTACATAAGTGGACAAAACAAGCAATTTCCAGACACCAACCTGGGTTCAGTCATGGACAATAGTGCTGCATAAATGAGATGATTTACTAGTGTGACCCTGGTGGGCAGGGGGAGAGGAGGTTGGATTTAATAGAAACAAGAAAGAGAGAGAGGGGTTAAACGCTATGGATTTAGACGAGCTCCTGCTCCATCTGATCTGAACCACTGTGTGCACTTTAATAAGCACTTTCATTTATATTAAAGATGCAAATGTAGCCTTTACAAAGAGATTGATATGCATAGAGGAAACTCTGCGAATGTGTGTGTATGTCTTTGTGTGACTTTATCAGGGTTCTTTGTTCATTAGCCCAGTGTAATTGTGTTAGCAGTGTTGTATGCAGGATAGGAAGAAAATATCAGTGTGTAAAGGTCACATCAGAGGAGAGATGACATACAGATAGACGTGTGCATATGTGCACACACGCACGCATGCACGCACACACACACACACACAACACACACACACACACCCATCTCAATCTTAGATGCATATGAACATCGTTTTTGGCTGTGTGCTTGGATGCTAACTCCTAGCTTGTGCTATGTGTATGTCCTTATATGATTGTGTGTGAAGGTCTGTGTAGGCATGTGAGTGTCTGATTCAAGTGCCAGTATTTAATCAGCTATGGTATCACTCCTCTGTAAGCTTCAGCATCTACATTGTAGTCAGCAGAAAGAGCAGGTACATTACCTACTTCACGGTCCTCGGGTGTGCATGCGTGCAGAATGTGGACTGGATCGTATGAGTGGCTGTTTGTTCCTGTAAGCAAAGCTGTTGCAGATAGATCAATATTACTCTTCTCAGGAAGGTTGTTTTACAAATTGGGGAATGGATAGTATTTCTAGTTGTGACTAAATGTTAAAATATCTTAAGAGGTGCCACCTTGTTAATGTTTGGACTGCGAACATGGAAACATTCAGTTTTCAAAACAAGCTGCTAAAGCATATTTAACTGCTGGAGATGTACATCACATTTTTTATCCATACTTCAAAACCTCTGTCTCCAGTCATCTAAATAAATTAAATAATTATATAATAATCAAGATAGAGCTTTATTGCCAGCTCCACTCAGTCTCATGCAGAGCAGATGCTGGCAAATCAGTGTTTATATCTTCACCTTCCTAATGGCAGCCTCAGTTTATAGCCAGCATTACATCACTGCAGTGGCTATAAAACCAGTTTTATTGCAGGTCGAGCATAAAGTCTCACAGCAAAAAAACATGGTAGTATTCCTCTTGCCTCTAGATATAAAATGGCAATCTGCACTTAGTTTCCCATCTGTCTCCCCACAGAAATATCAGCAGCAATGCAGTAGCAGAGAAGTCTGTCTTCTGGTTTGTCCTTGTCACTATTGTCCTCCAGTTTTGGGGTGTTCTCTCCTATACATGTACAGCCAAACATACTGTTTATGGAAAACAAAAATCTGCAGAGGCTCCTTTTTTGTTTTCTTTCCCTCCCTCACTCCATCCCTAATATCCATAATTGCTCCCTCCAAAATAGCTGTTCTGCGGTCGGGAGCCTGTTCTGATTATACACGCCAAATTCTTTGATAAAGAACAGTGTTTCAAGACCTATACAACACTTACACTGCTTCTAAATGATTTTAGCTGCAGGGACCCCACTTTGGAGACTATGGTTCATTGCATGGCAATGATCCAACTGGAGTATTAATTCTCTGATAAAACATTTGTTAGTTCAGACAAATACTTTTCCCTGTATACCATAGCACTGTTTCTTGCAATAAAAATACTTTCTTGACAAGTTCTCTGACGTTACGTTCCTAGGTGGAATAGGAAAGACTCATTCCAAGAAAACATATAGTATAACATAGTATATTGTGTCTCTGGTGTTGAAAAGTTGTATCTCTGATTTCAGTGTGTTTGTGACCTTGTTAATTAGACCAAATGGTCTTTGACAGGTGCTATTACATGCCACGGCCAAAATAGGCAACCAGCTCAGGAGGTCAGGTTTTCTGTCTCCTTCCTTATCAGTAAAAGTTTGAGGCACATCTGAAACTTATGACGAGCTCTTCCTTTTCCCCTTAATTTATACCTCGGAATTATTCCACTCTTGACATCTAACTTTGTGCTGTGTAATCAACAAATTTAATACTAAAATTAATTTGCCATCAGCAGGAGGGTCCCCCTACATGAGCCCGGTCCTGCTCAAGGTTTCTTCCTGTTAAAGGGGAGTTTTTCCTTGCCACTCTTGCTTGTTGGGGGTCAGGCGCTGGGATTCTCTAAAGCGCCTAGAGACAATTTTGATTGTAACAGATGCTATATGAATAATGATTGATTGATTGCAGCATGCACGAGTAATAATAGCACAACACAGCCACAGCACACAAATGAGTGTTGGGATCCGTTAATGTCAGTTGTTTAAATTTAAGAAAAAATTGAATGATAATCAAAATGAAACAAAACTTAGATATATTCCATGCAAATGGGTTGCTAACCTTTTTCATCAAAATATCTTTAACAGGAGAAATAGAATCAGAATTTGCACCCTTTACCTTTTTGTTCACAAGACACCAGGATACAGTCAAACAACGTGTACATTCATATATAACTGTGATGTAATTTACAAATAGTTGGAGAATCTTGTGACAGAGGACAGTGTATACTCATATAATAGACACAGTAGCTATTGTGATTGCTGCACATAAAAGGGAAAGACAAAACAAAGCCAAATAATTATGAGCGGGATGCATGGCACATGAACTAATCAGCTCTTTCTATTTTGCTGATTCATTAGAGCTACAAGCTCAATATTTACTCTCAATCTTGTAGAACCAAGTAAACGCAAGCTGGAAATAAATAAATAATCATTGGCAAAACACTCGTTAAACACAAGTTAATCACAATTAGCATAAACATCTTTAATCTGCATCATAAACGTAGTGGAAGAACTGGGCTTCAGCGTCCCCTATTGTGTGCAAAAACATGCAGCAGCTGTCAGTTTCATTTCATTTTTGTTTGAAGCATCCCTAAATTCCTCCACTCTGGAGAGCTTGGAAGACAGAAGAGGTGAGCTGAGTTGGTGACTCAGTCAAATTAAGGCTGTGGCATGTGGTTCTGTTCCATGTAGAATTTTTTCCAGTATTCCAGTACTCTGTATTAGTGAGTGATGACTGAGCTGCACCTGTCAGCTGAGACAGAAAAGGGAGTGCATTTTGGTGTTTCTGAGTGCAGATCTTAGTAGCAGTGTCTTAGAACAAAGCGGCTGAAGGGCGAAGCTTCTGGAGCAGTTCTTCAGACTGTACAATGCTGTAAAACACTTAAAACCTATTTGAGCAGGTGAAAATTGCCTAAGCATTATGCAAGACTGTTCTCTGTTGACAAAACCATATGTAAGCCAGATTTGATTTAATTTTAAGTTCCTTCAATTAAATAATATCTTGATATAAAGCAATGCAGTGTAAAGGAAAAGTCGTGCATATCAGAAAAGGTTGAAATATTTAATGTATTACTTATAAGTAGTAGCTAGTGGCCTGTTTGGCCATTGGCTGACATGCTGTATTTATCCTGAGGCATAGAAAGTATATTACATTTAGATCTGTTTATTGATTGTTCTATTTGATCTAGTTCCACTCCTCATCCTTTACTTACTTATCTCATCTTTGGCAAGCTGGACAGCACTGATGAACTTGCAGAGGAATTCCTGACTTCCTGTTTCACATAGATAGGGTGACCTAAGAAGTGCTTCAGTAAAACGAAACTCCTTTCAGCGTGTGAAAACTAATGTTTTTAATTATTTTTAAAATTAATCATGCAGTTTAATGGATTATTTTATACAGCCCTACTATTAACTACTACAGTCATTATTCTCAATAATACACAATTGAAAAGACTAATAGAAATCTTCTCATGTCACAATTAACAGTTGCCTTCGGAGATGTTTATCAAGGTATCTCATATCTCATAATAGGCATCCTCACATTAATTTGATGTTTTAAGGTAAAATTAAAGATGGGCCAACTGATGCAATAAATGCTCCTATCAGTGTGTTTGTTGTAGGAAAAATGCTGAGATTCTGATGACAACGATGTTAAACTAGAAATATCTGCTGCTTGCATTTCGTCTAGCACAGGTAACTGCTGATCAAGTGTAAACCTCATAGGCTTGAGTTTGTCAAAGGAAACTGATGCCAGGTTGATTGTTGACTCAATAAAAACAGTTTTTTCCCCCTTGTGTTGAAATGCTTTAACTTTTAAAACCCACACTGCAGTACAAAAGTGAAGTACTGATGCTGCTATGATCAGTTTTACCAGTGGTTTCCCAGTGTAGTAATCCAATCTTCAAAATTTTGTTCCATCTTGTTGATATACCGGTAGTCTTTAATACAAATAAACAGAGTTAACACAGCACTTGCTGAAATAATTCACATTTGCAATGGTTAAAATTATACAGTGTTAAAGTAAATGTTTAGTAATTATTAGACTAATTCCAAATGGTCAGTGTGGACCCTGGTTGTCGATTAGAGCTAATATATATATATAGGCCCTGAGCACCAGAGGAACAGAGGCCAGGGTCTACTGTACCAGACAAGACTCCAGGTGTAGGCTGTGTGGAATATAGTTCAGCAACTTGATCCAAAACCTATTAACTAAGCACTTCAACATAAATGTGATCAGGATAAAGCAATTCAATCAAAAAGCATTTCTTCTCTACATGTCAGTATCAGGCTTGACATCTCCATTTTTACTATTCAGACATCAGAAAAGGTGAAGCGACAATGCTGCAGAAATAATCACTTTAAAATGTCACTCAGTATAATATGTGTCTGTTCTAGCATATACGGCCTATTTTCTTCTGTCAATCAGTTGGACAAGTACATAGGCCATGCATCTGTTTAATGTCAGCTATTTCTGTGTGTGTTAATGCTGTGAAGTCACTGTGATACTATGTAAAACTGTATGTGTCTTAGATGGTTACAAAAGATGTTTTTGTCCTGGTGAGACAGACAACAGCATCGTCATCTGGGACACTGTAATCATGGCTCGGCTACAGATGAAAGACACTATTGACAAGAAACTGAGGGAGAGGAATGCAATGAAAGGGAAGGAGAAACAGAGGCAGAGAAGAAAAGTTCACTGTTACGCGAGTTTTTGCATTGTGCTCTACATTTAGACCTTAAAAGAACAAATTCATGACAATAAAACTTAACTGTGCAAAGTTACTTTACTACAATGCTAATATGTCACTGTTGACCACAATGATGTACAGTGAGAAGATGCAAAAAAAAATCACTTTATTTAATCTACATTGTCTGAATTCAAATTTGACCCATTTTTGATGGATTTCTTAAAATGAAAAATATAAGTGATTGAATTTACATCTGCTTTTCCCTTTTGTTTTTAGGGATGGTGGTGGACGAGGCTGAGGACCAGGGAATGAGGTTATAAAATAACGGGAGAAAGAAGGAAACAGTGCAGAGGAAACCCAAGTGCTCTAAGACACTCCAGTTATATCATCAGACCTCGTGGGTCCTATAAGGCACTGACTGATCCGAAAGGATTGTGTAGCAAGAAAACACCCTGTCACACTTGCTCCGCCTTCACTACCATGGCTTTATACCATATCCCAGTCTGCATTATTGCCCTTCTCCTCCTCTTCATCTCCATGGCCTCCACTTCTTTGCCCCCCACCTCCTCCTCTTCCCTCCTCTTCTTCTCTCCCCCAGAAGGTGGCCTCACACATTTGGTGGTCAACAACAAAACAGGCGAAGTCTACCTTGGTGCTGTGAACTGGATCTATAAGCTCTCAAGTAACCTCACCAAGCTACGCAGCCACGTCACTGGTCCCGTTACTGACAATCCCCGTTGTTACCCTCCACCTGGTGTTCAGTCCTGCCCCCATGAATTGGTGCAGACCTCTAATGTCAATAAACTTTTGCTACTTGATGCTGCCCACAATCGCTTAATTGCCTGTGGAAGTACCTCCCAGGGAATATGCCAGTTCCTGCGTCTAGATGATTTGTTCAAGCTTGGCGAGCCCCACCACCGTAAGGAGCATTATCTATCCAGTGTTGCTGAAGCAGGGACCATGTCTGGTGTTGTGATCTCCCCAGATGTTTTTGGTGGCGGTGGAAAACTTTTTGTTGGTACCCCCATCGACGGGAAATCTGAATACTTTCCAACATTGTCCAGCCGCAAGTTGATGTCCAATGAGGAAAATGCTGACATGTTCAGCTTTGTCTATCAGGATGAATTTGTTTCCTCACAGCTTAAAATTCCCTCTGACACACTTTCCAAGTTCCCGGCATTTGATATCTACTACATATATGGCTTCAACAGCGAGCAATTTGTGTATTATCTTACTTTACAGCTTGATACCCAACTTACATCACCAGATGCGAGCAGTGAGCAGTTTTTCACATCTAAAATCGTCCGCCTTTGTGTTGATGATCCCAAGTTTTACTCCTACGTTGAGTTTCCAATTGGCTGCACCAAAGATGGAGTGGAGTATCGTTTGGTTCAGGATGCTTATTTGGCTCGACCAGGAATTCGTTTGGCACGCTCACTCGGTATTCAAGAGCATGAAGAGGTTCTGTTCACTGTATTTGCACAAGGTCAAAAGAACAGAGCCAAGCCACCCAAGGAGTCAGCATTGTGTCTGTTTACAATGAAACGGATAAAGGAGAAGATAAAAGAGAGGATACAGTCATGCTACAGAGGAGAGGGGAAACTGTCCCTGCCCTGGCTGCTAAATAAGGAGCTGGCCTGCATCAATTCAGTGAGTATTTCAGACTATAATGTACCTAAACTGTGATGTTCTCTACTGGTTAGCAAACAAAAAACATGAAAAGCATGCAAAGATTATACAATCCAACATTTATCCTTGAAGGATTTTAAGTTCTGATACATGTGGACTATATTGTATAAGACCCACATCCCTTTTTTTTTAAATTTGAAAAAAGTGGTAGTTTTTTTTTGTGGAGAAGTAAAGAAGTTTGTTTGATATTTAAATTAGCCTTTGGACATAGGGAAGACATTTCTCAAATTTAGATTCAAATGGTTTGAATAATGGCTATATACTCTGAAAGAACAGAAAAATAAGTGGATCCTCCCACTGCAACAAACTTCTCGCGTACTTTTCATAATTTTGGCATTACAATGTTTTGCAGCAGATGCCTTCCTCTGTTTGGGCTACCCTATTTTACTAATTATTACTTATTTGCACGTCTTTTATGTGTTTTACAAGATGTGTTATTCATTTTTTTGGAATTCATTAATCCCCTTGGCCAAAATCCATAGCTGTACAACCTCGCACCAGTTGAAAATCTGAAAAGACAACATTTCAACATCTTAAACCCTAAAGTCCCTGGCTCAGCATGCACATTTCTCAACAAATTCCTGTGGAATATGTATTGATCATAAGTGAATTCATTACACAGCACTAAACATTTATAATGACTGTCAAAGACAATGGCAGCCTGACAGGTCACCAAAATGTATAGCTGCTGTGGTCAAAAATCCTTTGCTAAAATAATGCCTCCATGTGATTGAATAACTGCTCAAGTTTCCCCCACAGTCCAACATCATGAATGTGGCCACAAAATGTAGTTAAATAAATATGATGCCTTTAAGAGGGGGAGATTTATTTAGCATAAAACTACTTGACTACATAATTATATGGTTAATGTATTAGACCAGCAAGAGAGCACGTTGTGTTTATTTGAGTTTTCAAAAGCTTCCAACCTCCAAATTGCTGTTTTTCTAACCCCATGTAGAAACACATTTTATTGGCAGCCCATGTTAAATCCACAAAGACACAGTCTAATAAAATAGATTCAACAGAATACATTAGATCAAAATGGACTAAATCAATTTACTGATTTATTATTTCCCTTTTGCGGTAATTTACTGTTGTCAGTGTGATTTTGCCATCGGCTGACGTTACACATTCGGTATGAAGACAGGAAATCGGTTTCAAAGCTAGTCCCTGTTGTTTTCAGAAATTCCTCCAGCTGTCGACAAGCTATGGTTTGTCTTTTTATTTTGCTATAGATGAGGGGGTTTAAGGGTGTCTGGGAGATATTTATGTGAGTCGTACCCACATGTCACACACGTACACACATTCTCATGAATAATTCACCTGGTCTCACCTTCTGTTATTCAGTCAGTGCTCCATAACAACCTGCCATAAATCTCCTACTGCAATACACCTAACTGTCTTCATGCACTCTCTCCAACCTCTCCTCTTGCTCAATAATTTGCATATTAATTTCACTTTGTTCACCCCATGGTCGCTCTTTCCTTTCTTTTATATTCAGTTTTCTTGATTTGCTATGCTCTTTTCACTCAGCTTTCCTTGATTCGTTTTCTTTGTCTACAAATTTTAAACTTTCACCTATTTCATTTTTAACAGCTAGCTTTCTTTGGTCCTCTTTCTCACAGAAGGCTTTAGTCTCCTTTGGCCATCGCTCTCTGCCCTCTCCTTGACTCACCACTGACTGATGAGGTATAGAATGACTTAGTGTGTAAAGCCAGTGGCTGGATGTGATCTGAAAATTCAATGTGGGGAGAACAGAATTCATGGTAAGAAGCAGGAGCAGGGTGATAAACAATGGAGCAGCGCTATAGAAGGAAGGGTGAATGGCCAGGGTTGAAGACAGAAAGTAATAGAGGGAGAAATAAGGAGGTAGAGCACAAGGGCAGACAGATGTAAAGTTATTGGGATGTGGCATGAGGAAAAACTGAGAGAGAAGTAAAAGCAGAAATAAAGCCACTGGGGATGAAAGGGAAAGAAGTCAATTTCTGGGGTGACTGAGACTGAAACTGGAGATATTGACAGCGGTACACGACTTTGGTGATATTAAGTATTTGACATACTGACTGGGCAGGTCTTAAATGTCCGAAACTATAATTGTCTGATCATGCTCTCATAATTATGGGACTGAGCTGGACTTGTGCACTCTTAAGTGTTTGTCTATCTAATTAATTATGCTTCTTATAATGAAGTCATATTTAGTTAGTTCAACAAGTGTAAGTGCTACAAGCACAGTATATTTTCTAAGCCATGGCACAGTTGGAGCTGTGCTTCTGCAGAGTACCAGGATGCTATTTATTGCTACTGTTGGATGGTTAGATTTGGATCGCAAAGGACATAAGAGACACAGACAATATATTTTTTTCAATAACATAATAATATTCAACGCATTTTGTAATGATTGCTGATTTTTTTTTCGAAGATCATGCAAGACATTATGTTTTTTGCTGCTGCATGGCTGTGTAAAAAAACAAACAATATATGTGCATATTATTATGCTAATGAGAATAGTTACATGATTGTCCTTTATGGCCATCTGTCGTTCTGCGTGAAATCGATCAAGGTCATGTCAGCAGATCTCTCTCTGGGACGTCACTTTGACAAATTCATCAATTCCTGTTACATTCACGTTTGGTTTATTCTGATGATGGGGTCTTGTGGCATTATGTCAAAATCGTCTTCCATTCAAGAGACAAGGTCAGGCCAACACTAACCCTATTCGAAGGCTATCAGAAGTCAGGATGGAGGACAGTTCATCCCTTTACCTTTGGCACAAATTATTACAAAACTCCTACATTCCAGCAAATTATCATTAACTTCTTGTATCTATTATAGCTTCTTAAAGGACGAACTTTATAGTCACAGTTCCACGCTGTATCCAGAATTGACTTGAAAGCAGTCCAAGTCCAATTTCAATTTTCCCGTAATGGCTTGAGAAGTATAATTCATCCAGTCCTTGAGTCACTACAAAGTCAAGATTATATTAAAAACAAAAAGTCCCCCTATTTAATATATATGTATATACTGAGCTTTTATATATGCAATACACATCACTACAGTTATTAGTTTGCATGTGTCAATAAGAAATGGAAGAGGAAAGGATATTTTATTGTCATGATACACATACAGGACAGTATTTAGTCCAGATGGAGGGTAAATCCCTTAGTCATAGGGAAACCAGAGCACCCGCAGGAAACCTATACAGACACGGAGAGAGCAAACTAACCGAAAACAAACAAAAAACATATGGTGCAGTCACAACTGCAGTCCAAACAACTAGATACAATAAAATTACATGAAATTATTTATCCATAGCATTTTACACGGCAGAGGACCACTGCAACATGACCACTTTCAAAAATGTTGTTGACTTAATAATCAGTTTATTCTACTGAGTACATTCTTCCATATAAATGAATATAAAAATATTTATAAATAACTATAACCCTAGATGCAAATTTCATCTCGTTTTTAGATGACAGGGTTTGAGACATCTTTGGTGGCCTTGGGTACTGTCAAACTTGGGGTAATTGTCGGTTATTTGCGCAGCGTATAAATCAATTCTAACTTAGCTGAAAAATGATCCATATTAATGCCTTAATGCCTGTTTAGCCAGTAGGTTTTCACAAAATCTAGCTAAGCAAATGATAAAATGTGCATGACTATTATCTGTTTTTAAATCTTGACTGCGTGCTTGAAAATCTGGCTTTATCAGTGTCAAAGTTTTGTTTTCTTTCTCCTAAGACTACTTTTCAGTCTGAATCATTTTACATAAGGATTACAACACCGTTAGGCTGTTGTGTCTGTGAGCTAAATCTGAGTTCAGACAGTGACATTGTCATTTCGACACACTTTGACAGGCATGACTCAAACCCTCCCTGTGCATCTTTATGTCCACTTACGCCAGCCGTGGTCTCCTGGGAGGGAAACTGAGGGGTGGGTGACCTTTGATGTATGTGGGCTGCTGTCCAGCTCTACCAACTGAGGAATTCTACCACCTCAGCATGACTAATGAGTCTGACTCAGGCATAGGATGAAGATACCTTCATTGATAGGCCTACTTTGTTTTTCCCGTTCTCTTCATTCTGTGTTGCAAATTCTTTTTCTTGCCTCAAAAACATAAAGAAAACCCAAAACAAATCTGACCGAAAGACTCTTCTGTTCTCATTCCCTTCACCATGCTTTTCTGAAGTTAACTGTCTGCCATCCTTTCCCCATTTTTTTCTTCCCTTTCCCTATTTCTTTCTATAAGCCTAATTCTGTTTATTAATATTTATCAGTGTTCATAACTGCTGGCCAGGATTATAGTGAATATCTCTGACATTTTGCATTCTGTCTTCCAGGCAACTGATATCTGGCCCTCTGTGTTCTATCTCTTCTCTAACATCTTGTTTTATCTTCAGTCTCATTACTGGATGCTTGTTCTACACTTGATGGGTCAGCCGGGTCCCTCTAAAGCGTTACAATGGTCTTTTTTAATGCACTGATTGCATGAAAAAAAGGTTTATAAACCTTTTGTGTGTGTGTGTGTGTGTGTGTTTATTGAGTGCCAAAATTGGATGTTCTTGTTGGTTATGGAACAGGCTAAGCAAAATATTTTCAATAAACCTGAGTAGGGTTTTATTCTAATACAGAATTTTATTCTATTACAGAATATGGAACGATACACAATTAAATTACATTTTTGTTACCTAATTAAAAAATATTGTTCTAGAAGGAAATTCCAAAAATATAGTTTATTAAGTTAATCAACCATTCCTCAATATTTTTAACATTGGCAACAATTATACATTGGATTCTGTCTTATTGCAAGATCTGTGAGAGTTTTCTCTCAATGGCATCTTCCAAAAAATGAGAACTTTTATAGATGGCAGAAGCTGGAGGACAGTCAAACCTGGACAAAATCATATTCACCAATTCCTTCCCCTTCTCCTGAATACTGGAAATATACTGGATTTTTCTTGTCTGGCATCTCTGAACAATCCCTGTCTCACTTACTGTATATACTGTATATATATAATAAAAAATATATATATATATATAGTGAGACCTCTACTTACGAACGTCTCTACATGCGAAATTCTCAGGTTACGAAACGTCTCAACGGCAAAAATACGCTACCGGAGTGGAGTTTAGCGAACACAAACTTGCTTGTAGCTGCTCTGCCATTGGCTATCGCCTAGTATCTTCCTGTCATCCCATTGGCTAGGAAGAATCTGTACATGTTTGTGTGTATCCCAGCGTCTTCTTCGTTTCACTTTTATTTATTGTGGGTGTTCGTATATTTGTCCATTAGATGGCGGTGTAACCACAAGTGTTAATGTTCGTTGCTAGTAATGATGGCTAATGTAAGATTAGCCTGTAATAAAGTTCATTTTGTTCCTGGAGAAGCCTTGCACTGAATTTCTACATTCATTGTGCGGTAATCTAATTGTAACGTATTTGTTACATGTTTTAATGCATTTTTATGATTTATAAAAAAAATGATGTCCGAATATTTGGGGGTTTGGAACGGATTAGGGCATTTACATGGAAAACGCGTCTCTACTTACGTAATTTTCAGGTTACGAAGTAACTTCTGGAACCAATTAATTTCATAAGTAGAGGTCCCACTGTATATATGATATGTATAAGATTTTCAAAGGCAAACTGTATGCATGCTGTGAAGACAAAACAAGTACCACTTGTTGAGGATGTGGTTTGATACAGTTACCATAGTTGTAAAACATTTCACAGATTTCTTATGTTTCATCTTGTAGTCATTTTTAGCCTCTGGATGAATCATGTTGAGGTCACCCCACATTAAATTTCCTTATTTAAATGAATGAATCCTCAACGGGGCGAAATTCTTAGATTTGAAGGTGAAGCCCGAGGGTTAAATTTACTACACAACATTGTTCATTGTCAAGTCAGAAATTACGGAATGAATTTATTGCTGGCATATGTTCATGATAGTGTGTTTTGATTGCATGCGCCGTACGACCGAGGTATCATCTCACCTTTACTCGGGAAATTAATATCTCTGAGACTAAGGAAATGTTAACATCAGTTCCGCACCGTATTAGTATCATTTGAAGGTCAAATTGAAAAATGAGAGGCTTATATCCATCAATTGAAGGTGAATGCAGAAATACTGAAGTTGTGAAACTGTGGATCAAAATGAAAACCATTCTTCTTTCTATGATAGATATGCACGTACATTCATGTCAAACTGTAGTTTAGCTGGTTCAGAAGATTTTCCCAAACCTGTGCTAGACATCCAGGAGTTCAGAAACTGCTGAACTGTAGTATCTAATGAAGAGTGTAATTACGTATTAATATGCATTTAGACTTGAATTTATGCATGTGATTTTGCAAACACATGCTTTCGTTATATGGGTTTGGTCCTTAAATTATTCATCTATGTTTGAATGCAGGAGCTAAACACAGCAGTAAGGCGCTACTGTATTTCACAGACTTTGAATAAAAATGTTTGGAATAATTGGATTAAGGTGGTTTACTTCAGATTACACAGATTATAGTATGCTGCTCTCAGATGGACAGTAGGGTTTAAAGAGCATCATCTGCTTTGCCTCGCTTAGAAAGAGCTTTTTTGCTAATGCCATTGACTAAATGATTGCCTCAGTGTGGTAAAATTAGGCCAAATGTCGGAAAGTAGCAGACGTGTCATTACAGGTCAGAGAGGCCCGATCAACTCAAAGTCCACATGCACACACACACACACACACACACACGTACACATAGAAAACACATGCATTTTTGCAAAGTTAACATTTAAATCTTAAATTAAATTTGATATAGATGTAAATTACATATTTTGCAAACCTGCTTACAATATGAAAGTAGATACAGCATGAATCCATTATTTTCATGTCAAAAATAATGTAGAAACAGATGCAATAGAAATTGACTTATATTTTCTTTTATAATATTTTTTTGGAAATGGTGTTGACCAGAGAAGGAATACAACACAAGGGCTCATGGGTCATTTTTTTGTCTTTTGTATTTTGAGAAAAGTATTTTGGTGACTGATAATTAATTTTCTTACACTTTAAAATTTATTGAGGATGAGACCTTTATATATTTTATGCATGTGCTACCATACAGTAATAGTGTATCAGTCAATTAATTAAAGTTATATTGACTACAATATAACACATCATTTTCAAACTGTTACTTTTCATCCATCCATTCATCCTTTACCATCTCCCCCATTAACAGGGTCGTGGGGGGCTGGAGCCCATGCTATCTACCCTTGAGCCCAAGGCGGTGGGCACCCTGGCCAAACTTTACCAATTTAATATTAAATAATAATAATAATACATATTTCCAGGTTTTTATGTCATATCTAGATATGTTTTAGGATAAGATAAACTTTATTGATCCCACATCGGGGAAATTCACATGTTACAGTAGTAGCCAGTGGTATACAACACGAAAAGAAAAACTATTATGTTATGTACGTGACTATGTACATTATACATTATATACAGAGGGGAAATTATATACAGAAGGGAATGTATGAAGAAACTATACTATATGAAGAAAAATGAAAGTGCAAATAAGAATAGAATTGTGGCATTTACAGATTGCACAGTATGTTGCAAATATGTTGTAAATATGCATAGAAAAGAAAAACAAACCAAAAAAAATATTAGATTGCACAATGGCTTATCCGCAGATTCCGGAGGTAGTATGATTAAGTAGTGCAGAAAAGTAGTGTCATGCTGGCTAGAATTTGAAAGCAGAAAAGAAAAGTCAGGATGGTTAAACCAGCAGCAGGGAACCCCTGAGGAAGTCTGACTGATCTTTGGTGATCGACACCATGCAGATCCATCACCAATGCAAAAGCAGATGCTGAAGGCTATTTGTCCTTTTGCCAGCAAAAGTAAAATGAGAAGAGTCAAAGTGGTGAAAATTTTCAGATCTTCAGAATATCAGTCGGGAGGCACTATCTCACATGCAACTATGAAAGGAACTCTCATTACCATTATTTATTCATTTAAATATACTGACAGTTTTGTATAGCTTCAGTGTATAGTTGCTGTTGCGTGCACATATCGAAACACACGTCTCCAGTTTGAGTGTAAAATGCAGATGCTCATAGCTGTGATGCCTGTAAAGCAGACTGCTCTGCCAGATGTCTACACACACAAGTGTTTTTGTGTGTTCCATTGTCAAAACTACAAAGACACATTTTCTTCCCCTCATGAGCACAGATGCGCATTGATCAAGAATGGAATTTATGTGGATGCATGTAGTTATGTTTGTGTTAACAGGTCAAAGCTTCAAGTGTCTCAGTCTGTCAGACAGATGTTAGACACTCCCACCCCCCCCTCTCTCTCTCTCTCACACACACACACATACACACACAAACACAAACAAGCTTTCAAACAAGCGTGGTCATCGACACACATGCACAGTTGCTCATTAACAACCAATTAGAGAGCAGATATTGGCTCACAGGGGGAAACCAAAGGCCAACCAGTTCCTGTTTTCTGCATCCAATGCCAAGCAAATAGCTGGCTGGAAGCCAGAAGAGAGAAGGATGGAGAAAGAGGAGGAGAGAGAGAGAGAAAGAAAGAGACTGCATGTGTTCATTGCTGCTTCCTAAGTTTGGCAGTCTAGTCTCATCTCCTTTCGGTATTATTCAAAGAAGCATAGAAGCACGCACACGCACACACACACACACACAGACACACACACACAGTGACAGAGAGAGAGAGAGAGAGAGCATCATTTCATTCAATGCATTTTTCCTCTGCAAGTCTTGTTGTTCATTGCATCATCTAGTATGTCTCAGTAGTCTAACTTTCACTTCAGCATTATCTTTTTCACATGGGAATGAGGTAAAAGCTATATGCAAAACACACTGACACATACACACCGAAGGACAGAGAAAGAGAGGGAGAGAGAGGGAGCTTGTTCTCTGGGAATGGAGCAAAATGTTTGGATGAGGAGATGCTTGAGATATTTTTCTCTCTGGAGAGTGTGTAGGTAATTTTTTTTTGCTGCTCTCTTATACTGTACAGCATCCATCCATCCATCCATCCATCCATCCATCCATCCATCCATCCATCCATCCATCCATCCATCCATCCATCCATCCATCCATCCATCCATCTGTCTCTCAGTATCCCTTTTTTTCTCTAAAGCTCTATATCTCTTTCTGTCTCTTTATCTTTCTGCCTGTCTCTGTGGATCTCTCTCTAGATCTTTATCTTTCTATATTTCTATCTCTATAGATTTGTCTCTCCCTCTATCTACCTCTATTTGTTTTTTTCTATCTAGCCGTCTATCTTTCTCTCTCTCTCTCTATCCATCCATCTGTGTCCCTATCTATCTGTCTCTCTCTAGCTGTCTTTGTCTGTAAAGTTCATAGACTTGATGTAACTGGTGCTGTTACACTATGCTGACAAAAACAAATGTGTAAATGTTGGACTTTTCTAGTAATTTATTTAGTCAAGTTTTTGCATAATGCATATAATGGTAGAATTTATTTGCAACAAGAAATTCCACCAATTTAAGGATGGTAATTGGAAAACCAGGTGTTAAATTGCTTTGTTTCTTTTCATTTTCACAGACAACTTGATGATCCGAGGTTAACCCCTCTCTTTAAGCGATTTGTGTGTGTGTGTGTGTGTGTGTGTTTTATTTTAGTGGTCTGCACCATCTGCATGAAAGAGCTACAGGAGGTCAGCATATGGGACGTCCTTGTGTCACCCGCTGGAAATGTTTGTGTGGGTTTGTGTGGGTACGATAGGTTTAGCCTCCTGTACACATGCTATACTTTGTAAAAATATTAACATAGATTGAGGTTCACCAGGCCAAACGACACCACTTAACCTAAATATGCTCCAAAAAATCAAGCAATAGTCAATATCCACGTATTACATGTGCTTGCATTGGATCATGAGTCCTCATTATCTGGAGTATAAATCTGGGCCAATGGGCCTGTCCCTTACAAATCATCTATCAATGATCAGTTTGTTTATTTTATTTATACTGTATACTGATATAATACATTTTAGCCACATATTGTTAAATTGTATAGTCAGTGCAGCTTGATACTTATCTATTGATATTACACTTTAATGTGGAGAACTCTAGCAATTGGCTATAAGTTGCCATAAAGTCAGTGCCTTTTGCTCAAATGACAGAAACATTCATTAAGCTTTTAGTGCCGTGGTTCACTGAAATGACAAACTTGCATGTGCATCTTGAAGAGGCCGATAATTTTGCCCCTATTGATCATATTAAAAATAAATGCAGACTGTTGGAATGTACTTTTTCCCCATTCTTGTCACCAATTTGTAACATGTACTCAAGGACAAACTGCTGACAAACATCACTATGTTCTAAAGGATCATAACCCACTTTCCAAGCAGGAGCAGAAAGGTGGGTGCAATTTAGCATTGAACATTTTGACAAGGAGACCTTCTGATTTGCATCCATGAAGCCTTGTTGTTAGTGGTCAGACAGTCCTGCTTGCCAAGCCACAGCTCCCCCACAGCTATGGATTTTACTTTAGTCTATAAACTGCGGCTCCCTTCTAAGAGAGGAGATTTATCACAACGGGCCTGATGAACTGCAGAGTAACAAAAACTGAATGTAAATTAAACAAATCAACTGTTCCAACTATACAGTACTGGTGGCGGGAAGGCATCTCTTGAAAGAGCCAGTGTGATTAAGTAGGCCCACCATAGGAATTCCATGTGTACAAGGCACACAGCAGTTAACAGATGTCAGGTCCATGTGAGGTCACCGAGCGCACAAATGTGTCTCAATCTGAGCGGTTGACTCTATGGTAATGATTTAAGTCAGGCTAAACATAACAAAGCATTACTCCTCAGCATGTCGGCAGAAGGGCTGGAAATATGGTGATCTCAATTGAGCATGTGCAAACACCACACCTGGAATGCAGAATAGGCGCCATATCTAAATAAACTGTAACTGAATCACGTTAGTACAGGCTGCTGATAACGAACAATCTTTTGACAGGCTAGTGTGATTGAAATGTTTCAATGTGGACTTAGAAGATCACAGCACTGGATTTTAAGAGAACATTTATCACTTTAGATTCGGACTTACGATCTAGTGATAATATACAATAGACAAAAGGAGAAAATATGCTGGTCTAAAAAAAGGGATGTATATATTTTACCTGGATGAAAGAGAGAGTGAAAGCAGGGCACAACATGGAAGAATTGGAAGATCTGTAAGTAAAGTAGTTCTATGACAGAACACAAGCAAGGGTTATCTGTCATGTGTTATCTGTCGTGTCCTTTTTTTTCTTTACACACATACAGACGAACACACGCACACACTGTATAATGAAACATAACGCTCCCTGACCACCTTGCGAGGTGAAGCTTTGATTGACATCTTGTTTTGTAATTAACATGAAAAACTTGTCAAGTTGATTTATGTTGTGTGATAGGTTTCTGTCAGTTTTTCCAGCTGTGTTTCTTCCTGTGTATGATGTCTTAGGAACCATAAATTCTAAATGCGTGTCATGAAGAGAATAGCATATATTGTGAACATTTTCATCACTTGTGACTTCCGACTAATATCCAATAATTGGTGGAACAAATTCACTTCAACAACATCCATATTGCAGTCATATCATCTAGATAATTAAGATAATATTACAAATTGCCCATGTGGAGGAAGTGAATGCTCATGTTTTTGACACTAACTCATATGATGTTGACAATTTCTGCTGCAATAAGAAGAACCTCCTGGCCCTTCCACAGCTATCAGATGTTTTTAATGATATGCTTGTTACACACATGCACACCCATGTATAAATCATGCATGACATATCAATATATCAAAGTTGCCATGTGCCTGTTCGAGACACTTTGATTATGATATGCTAATTCAACCTACAATTTGCTTGCTCTCATTTCCCTGTCATCTCCCCAGAGACCCATTTATGTCTTACAAACACACTGACAATCATGCTCCATTTGATTCACTTTGTATGTTGGCTCATCTCGCATTATGAATTGCATTTACTGAATTTTGGGGAAACAGCTGTTGAACCATACTGTTCTGTAGTGGTAAGGGTTCATGTAAAATCAGATAGATGTAGAAAGAAGAGTCCTGCATGGGTCCAATTTTTGAGAGCTGGACCCCCGCTTGCTCAATAATACCAAAAGCCTTGACCCCACACACCCATGTATGCATGATCAGTCACTGCGGTAGTGTGTTTCCTTTTGATTTGGACATTGTAAAGACAATGCTATATGAACGTATATTTCAAAAATCTAACCAGAGCCTAAAAAAGCATACATTGGCTTTCAAAATAAAGAATTCAAACGCTTGATAAAAGTAATATATACAGTAGGATTGAATACTGCATTTTTCACTTTTATTTTGAAGAAAAAAAAAATCAACCTCATTCTGCCCACATACAGATCATACTTACCCATAATAATACATACCCCTGAATTTGCATAAAAGAAAGTTGTACACATTACTATAGATATCCATCTCACTGAGGGACTCTGCTGCACACTAGTTTAAAAGTCATTTTTAGCTTTCCTGAATGCCAGACATCACAGCATTACTTAAAAGTTGCATTTTTGAAACATTAGTAGTAGTTTTTTTTTATATTATAATTGTTTGTCAATCAATTAACACATAAGCCTCAATCTTTCCTTTCTGGTGATCATTTTCAAAATCATTGATTTTTCTGTTTTGTTTTTTTTTCTCCAAAACCTCAGCCGCTGCAGATAGATGATAATTTCTGCGGCCAGGACTTCAACCAGCCTTTAGGGGGAACCAGTGCCATAGAGGGCATCCCACTCTATGTGGACAAAGATGATGGTATGACCTCTGTGGCAGCCTACAACTATCGTGGACACACTGTGGCATTCACTGGCACCCGCAGTGGGCGTATGAGAAAGGTAGGCATTTTTTGACATGTTTGTGTGTTCTTGTTGCAGAGAGAGAGATAGAGAGAGAGAGAGAGAGAGAGAGAGAGAGAGAGAGTTTTAGTGGCTATTTAAAGTGGAAACGGATACAGTTCTGATCACTGTGTTTTATTTTTCTGCAGTATGCTACTATCTGTCTTAATGTGGGCTATATGAGCGTACACACAAAACACTGCAGACCCCTTACACATTTTCCCAGCTCTGGTGTTGCCCTGTAGTCCTTGTGTCTGACCCTTGGTCCATCTGTGTGCAGATACGTGGAGATTTGTGTTGCTGAGCGTATCCACCAATATGAATCGTTTTTTTCCCTCGACCTTGTTTGTCTTCCCATGCAGTTTGGATATGTAGAGAAAAGTGAAATGCAATGATTGTTAATGTCCTTGCTTAGATCAACAAAGATATTGCAGGGACATGTTGCTGTCTTTACAGTGTGGGGAGCATCAGATACGCAAACTCAGTCCTGATTACAGTCACAACTACGCTGATTCACAAGTCTTTTGTTTGTTGGAATCTGGTGAGTCTTTACTCCAATGCAAGAGGCAATAAGTTTCACTTTTCAATTATTTTTCTGAGAATACATAGGAACTTAAAGGTAAATATGAAATTCTTATGGGAGAAAACGCATAGTCTATGTGCTTTATTGGCTGTTCTACGGAGAAAAGTTCTGGTAGTTGTATCATAGCAACTGGACTGAGTTCCATGAAAACGTCTTACCTCTCATCCAAGAGGCTTCATCAGTTCTGACTGACTGTTGGGAAATTGGGGACATCACCTTTCACCTATTTACAATACAGTTTTGAATAACATCCCCGGGGGAGAATAGGCCATTCACACGTGGCCACTAACTAATCCCATTGTGTCAGGGAAGTTTCAACGACCTGCATAATGAGGGGTGAAGTAACCCACAACCAGGCTACTGAAGCTCCAAATGTGTTAATGACTCCTGAAGAGTATAAGTATCTGGAACTCCCCAAGAACTGATGAAGCCTCTTGGATAAGAAATGAAACGTCTTCATGGAACTCAAACAGTCCAGTTGCTATGATTCAACTACCACAATTACCATGACCTGGATGACTGAGAACAGTCACAGACAGATGGAGTGAATTGTGGTCTTGTACCAATGAATTGTAAGTCATTGCCAATTTATGTTTAAATGTATATCTTCAAGTGATCTTTGAATATATTTGTGCCATGTAAAAGAACTACATTTTTCCACATCATGACTGGGGGATAAAGAAAATGATTATAATTTTCCAATACTTTTGTTTTCCTGTTAACAGTGTATTAATGTTGTGAAACGGGAGGATAACTTTTGTTTCCCAGCCCCTTTGACTCTAACCAGACTCTTAACAGTTGGCTAATTTGTTGTCAGCTTATCGTTAAAGTTAAATGACAAATGTTTATACTTCCAGCTATTAATTTCTTCCATGTTGCTCAAGCAAGAGATTTATTGACCTCTCAAAATCCCATCCTCAGATGCTTAGCCAACTATTTTGTGCTGCTCAATTGTGTGTGCTTTGTATTACTATTTGCACAGATTTATTGACATATTGATTTTTTTTTCCCTTTACCATTTTCCTTTTGCGCACATTTAATTTTGGGATTGCTGAAAGTTGTCCATATGTAAAGTGTGTCAAAGGTTGTAAAGGTTGAGAAATACTGATAGCGTTGTAACCAACAAAACTTGCAGAACATCTTCTTAAGAATGCAACTTTTTTAATGCGCTAAAATAGGCTAGAAAGGCCTTTATTTTTTAAATGCATTAAAAGTTGTTCCTAATTAAATGTAAATTATGGAATGTGTATGTCCTGATGACCTTTTTGCATGTATTTGTAAGAAAGTTGCTGCATATAGGTCTGAACATTTGCCTACAAGTTAGAGGGAGGTTGATGCCTGTGAATCAAGCATAGACTTGTACACTGACTATGTGCATTACTGTTTTATTACTATCTTTATGTGGCATAATTTGCAGTAAGTTCTTGAAAGGACATCTACTTTTTAAACAAGTCTGGAGCAACATTCTACAAATGAATAGGTGGCTCAGGAAATTGTATGGGGATAGGGACTAGATCCCAAATCAATTACAAGACTCATTGTCTGCCCCCTTTTAATGAGACTATTTTCACTGTTTTAGCTATGCTTGAAGCACTGATACACACTTTTTGTTAAATGCATTTAGCTATACTCTAGGTATAGCAGGTCTCTATATCTTATGTAGGATGCAGAAAGATGGTAGACGCCGCCTCATGTAAGGTCTCACTAGCATAAACAGCATATGACAGTAAATATATTGTTGTTCTTTGATCAGCACTTTAAAGTGCAACAGAATTACCCCCCCACCCCTCCAACACAGTTTTCAATGCTTTAGGAAGTAAAGGTGATGTGTAGGTTGGGTAGCAATTGCTCATAACAGTACTATAGGCTAGTGTCTGTGCCTTTTGCTCTCCCACCTCTACCCCAAATCCGTTCAATCCCGTCATTTTGTCTTCTCTTTTGTCTACCTGGGAGAACAAGGTGTTCTTGCCACATCAGAGGAGATGAAAAGAAGCTCTCAGGAGCCTGAAGTATTTCCACATTTTAGAAACAAAAAAGAAGGGGAGAGATGAGAGGGAGAGTTCCTCTGAGCTTTCGGTGAGTGTGTGTGTGTCTGTTTGTGTGTGTGTCAGACGTGTGAACTGTCTGAGAGGGGATATATGTGAGGAGGGGTGGGTTTTATGTCATTTCATCATTTCCCTTCCAGCAGCAAATCCAATTACTTTTCCCTTTCCTTTCCATCTTGGAAGATAGCGTGAGTGACAGGAACGATTGGAGCGGCACTACTGAGGTAACTGTGCCAGCCATATGATTGACATAATGCTGGCTCTTTACTGCCACGAGTCTTTGGGATGAGTGAGCTGGGTTATGCCTCAGGGCATCTCAGAGCAAGTGAGGTGCTCTGAAAGTTCAGGGTCCAGCGCCTTCGAAAGGTACATGCCTTCCACTTAGAGATCATCTGATTCTCTTTGCTCCCCTCAACTGTGCTAGCAGTGACAGTGTGTCACTATGTGTCTGCACTTGCGACAATTTACATTGTACTGAAGATTTATTTGAATTTCTTGAAACTAAAACATATTTTTGCATCCTCCTCAAAAATTCAACAGACAACTGTACATAAGGGAGTTTTTGTACCCAAAATGTTATCATTATTATAAATATAAGTTTTTAAAAAATCTATACACATAAAAGACAGAGATCATGCCAAGTTAAAGATGCTGAATGATGATATAAAATCATGCTGGTCTGGCAAAAAGATACGATAATGTACTTAAATATCTCATTAAATCATGCAGTGAATATTTTTTCATTTTGTTTGTGGCATGTGTCATTGAAAGTTTTGTAGTTGCTAGTCTCTAGATTTACCTTGTTTTGTAGTTTAGAAAGAAGGATGTCAGATCAGAAGACTGTTTTGGATCACATACAGCACATGTACAGACTCTGCAGGACTAGAGGTAGAACTAGCTGTCACGATGATTAAGCCTAATCGAAAAACATGGGATGGGAGGTAATTTAGCATGTGACTGTTAATTAGCACTAGTATTCAGAGTGGCAGTCAGTGATTGAAGCAGTGCATCGGCTGCTCAGCCCGCTTAAATGGCAGGAACACCAGTATGAAAGAGATGATTGATAATCTGGTGCTGCGCTGCTGTCTGCTTCCCAGTTTGTGCGTGAACTATGGTGTGTTCTTCTCTCTGATGCACGCTCATAATGAGCTGAGGAGCCCAACACCTGAACACAGTCGTTTCATCTTTATCTCATTAACTCCAACTTAGTGGAGTCTTTTCTTTTTAGTTTCTGCAAAACCCCAACAGACTTCTGACGTGTTTTTTAATTAATTAATTCTTCTTTTTTTTAAATCATTTTGGTCTCGCGCAGAAACACAAGCCACATGTTTCTGAAACCTGCCTGAAATTATATAAATCACTTTTTTGACACTAAATCAGCCCTGATATGTCAGGATATGCATAATACTGGCAGTGGATGTATTTGATATTGTGAATAGAATGGCAAAAGCTACATTTTATACTTGTGCATGCCATGAATGCTCAGTTGAATTGGAAGTTCAGAAGCCAAGCTAAAGTCTTTATAAGCTCTTTGATATTTTCTTTGAGTTGTTTTTGCATCATATTTACGAAGTGGTATTTCAGGAAGAGCTGGGCTCGGGGGTGGGTATGTAGCAAAGTAAATACATCAATGTCGACCTCTGTCACTCACAAGGCAACAAACACTAATGAAGATAATGATTTTTAAACATAAACTTCTTAACCTTTATAACAATATTCATTATAAGATTTTCTGAACATATTATAATGTCAGAGGAATGAGTAATGGTACATTACACAAAGGGCTTGTAATGTTTGCCAACACAATTCTGAAGATGTATTTTTGAAGCCCTAACCATAACCCCATCTCCTAGTCTGCATGTACATGTATTATTCATGCAGTGGGAATTAAATCTTTATCTATTAGATTCACCATGTCGACAAATGTTGCCAGAGTGCCAGATGTGTGAAGCCTGAGGCAGCGCCTGGCCAGGCCTAATTATTTGATGAGTTGGCTGTGAGAACACATTGGAATGTCCGAAATCACACTTTCCCCTGCACTGATCAACACCGCGTGCACACGGAGATGAACAATGAAATGGTTTCGACTTTATTTATTTATTGCCTCCTCCTTGATGGAGAACTGTATGAATGTGACAGTCATATTTGTCTAACTTTTAGAATAACTCAAAAAGTTATGGACTGATTTTATTGCGATTTTCCTTAAATGTTCATAGCGGGCAGTGATATTCCAGAGGGACTTCAACCTTTATTTCCAATTGTACTTTCCAAATTCTGTTTCTCCCTGCTCCTGTTTCACCTTCATCTCGATCTCTGTCTAACTCTCCCTCTTACCCCAACGCTAGGTGGGCTGTATTCTCCCAAGAGAATTTTGCCTCATCTGTCTGAGTGTGAGTGTCATACTGCCCTTCTGTCCTCTTTCCCTCTTTCCTCTCCCTCATTGTCCCTATCTCCTCTGTCCATTAGTACATTAGAGTGTGTCAGCAGAAAAAAAGTGATATCACTGTCAAGGCTTTGAATGAATGAGAGAGACTCAGTAGGTTTACAAGCACAGCTGCGGTTGTAACCCACCCTAAAATGTCAGACCACAGCAGCAGTCAATAGTGCACTTGTAAGTTAGCAACCCAGAGGTAAATTAGCAAAGGAGACATTGCCAATTTGTGCACAGCACACTTTCTGTCAGCTTTATTTTTTTTGGGAAGGGGGGGGGGTCTTTTTGCACGTTCAGCCAGTTTCGTCTGTTAACTCTGTTTACCTTTTTAGATGTTGTTGGACTTCTGGCTAAGGATTTGGTGTAGAGCTCCAGTGCATGCTGTGCACATCTCCTTCCACAGTCAGACTTGTTTCATATACATGCAGGAGTAGAACAGCTTTTATTATCTGGATGTGCTAGTCGGACTTTTAAAACTTGAAATTCAGTTGAACATGTACTTTAAAAATCCAGTTTAAGTAGATCTAATCCAATAATAATATTTCTTTAGCTGTTACACAAACTTACTGACCTACACATAAACTGGTGCTGTTATTTTCAAGACTAAGGCTTTATAATGTTTGTAGCCATATACAACAGTTCAGTTAAATTGTTATGATCTATTGAGCATTTTTGAATCTATAAAGTCGTTATCTATTCTGTGCAGAACTGTGGTTTAATAACTTTTTAAAACACTTTTTGAAACAAACTGTACCTTCTAAATTTGAAATTTGTCTGAAATTTGCTGCAGCGTGTGTGAATTCTCCAATTGCAACTCATCACTGTCTCAGACAAACGGGCAGCATTTACAAGGGTGCAAAGCTCTTTGTCCAGAGTCACTGAACATCAGATGAGAATTAAGTGATACAGGAATCATTTTCTTTTACTTTGCCGACAGCACAATTTGGTCTTGTTCTGCAACAATTAACAGAGACTGGGGTTCTCATTATGTCTTGCTGGCTTTGGGTTCAAGTCCCAGGTTGCTATCACTTTATATGTATTACCCCTTGTGTCCTTGAGCAGAGCATTTTTCCGGCTGTCCCACTGGAGGAATCTGGCACAATGTTAATGGCTGGATAATGCACATGGAAAGCTGGATGGATGTGCAAGCTAATGAATCTTTGATAAGTGGGAAGGCTTTCTGAGTGTCAAGAGACAAAATCACAGGAAAATTGTTCTTCTGTGAAACGGGTTAAATTGGCTCAAAAACCCTTTCACCAGTTCGTGGTATTGAAAGTCTTTTGTCTATCCTTTGAAAAGATCAAATTTGCCACTAACATTAAGATAAAATGTGAAAACTTCCCGAATACAGTACATGCATTCGATTACATAACATAGCCCAAAGTTGTGCATAAAGCTCTGTGTTTGTTTGGTATAATGCACTTTGCAATGCAAATGCAAAATGCACAACAGTGTCCTCAATTTATCTTACTACAGACATCTCGGCATCTTAGATCTGTCTCGGAATAACTGTCACTGCAAAAGTGCATATGGCTGCAGGTGCAGATGAACAGCAGACACATATGCAGACAATTAGCTACAGACAAGCGATCTGATCAGACAGCTGTTGCACTGGTGACCGGTGTCAGGTGAAAGTGGCCTGATTCAAACTGGCCTAACATTCTACAATCACAACATGTGTCTGCACGGATATCGGTGTGATGGCTGGACATGTGCCTCTTGAACTGGCATTCGTTTGCCAGTTTGTATTCATGCCTCCATTACCTTATTACAGGATGATGTAACAGCTTGTTCCAGCAAAGGTTTGCTTTGGCATATTGAACTAGTTTATAAGTAAAAATAGGTAGCTTTTTATGTGTGTGCAATCTTCAGGATGAACGTCAGGAGCATGCAAATATGCTGCCAGTGGGTGGGTGTGTGTGTTTGTGTCTGATTATAGGGGAGAAGAAACATTTTTTTGTGTGTTTCTGCTCTTTATGTTAATCTCTTTTCCATCAAGGAAAAATCACTGCTTTGTTGACCTTTCTATTTTGTCTGTTTCTATGCATGAGCCCAGTGCGAACAACTCAGAAAGAGTTGGGCTTTTTTGTGTGTCCATGAGCAGAGTGTGAGACGCTGAGCTACAGAACAATGCACAAATGGGTCAATAAGTAGATTTCCTCATTAAAAACTCCTGGGCCTGCATTTACAAGGATTCTCAGAGTCCTCTTTGAGAGCTCCTAGCTTAGCCCGTAGATTCTTAGCAAGGAATCTTGGCTGAAGAATGACTCACAAAGTTTTTGAGAGCAGCTCTAAGCAAGGAGGGTACAGGAACTTTTATCTTAGCGACAAGGTGTGGTTGACACCCTTTATAGGTGTAGTAAAGTCTTCTAAAAGCTGTGATTGATTGTGACAAAAGGGGAAAAACAAAGACAAATGTGCTGTTCGTAATGAATGTACAGCCCTCAAAGAACTTAAAAAGAAATGTGTAATGATGAGGAAAGTTAGCAAAATAGAAGTAATTGTTATACAGCTTCAAAATGTTTGAACGCACCTCATTCACAGTATTATAAGAATTTTCTTATTGTCATGTTTACTCCCCTCGTTTGGTAATTTTAATACTTGATCTCTTTTGATCTCAGCTGTCAGCAATGATGTTTACTGGCCGTATTGTAAAAAGAAGCAGGTAGAATAACCAAAAAAACCCAAATGAAATGGAAGAAAAAAAGGAATGCAGAAGCTGAACTGGGCAGAAAAGCAATGCTGCTGGCACCTCTCCTGGAGGATAACAAAAGAGTTTTCACAGGGAAATTCAGTCCCAGGAAAAGGCAGAGGCAGCCTTGGGAGAACATTGTCTGACAAATCAACGCGCTCTTCCCTCTCCTTTAACGTACAAGTGATGAGTGTGAGAAGTGCTGGTACGCTGCAATCCAAAGTGAGAACTGAGATTACTAAGTTTATTTTAGCAAACCCCCCTCACCCCCCCAAAAAAAAAAGAATGTAGCTATTTGAAAAGGTGAAATTCATGTTTATTATACCTACCCTTTGTACAAAGACAAGAAAAAGAGAGAAAAAGGGAAAAAAAACATTTTATGGACAGAGAATATGTCTACTTCCTCTCTGTCTTTTCACCGTCTTTTATGTTTAAGACACTCTTTCGCTTCTTAAAAGTCCTCTTTGCTACTCTTAACACGTTTTACACCATAGAAGCTCTTGGAAGACCTAAGATGCTTTGTGAATAACTTTGACCTTTCCGAGGGAAATTATAAGAATTTTTTTTTTTTGAGGAATTCTAAGGTTTTTCTTAGAGCGACATCACTAGGAGCTACGTTATGTCTTAAGGTTCTTTGCTAATATGGGCTATGAACAACTTAAAAGGGAAAGCATGAAATCATCTTCATCAGATAGAGTTTTTGTGTTTACATGTTATATATTGTGCAGCAGCTGCGCCTTATTCATGTACAATGGGTCCTCCACCTGATGCCATCGCAGCTGCCACACACACATGCATACAGACTCCTATGCCAGTCGACCTTTTTTGTGTCTGAGTGTATGTTTGGGGAGGAGAAAGGACCAGCTGCAGTGTAAAGCCTCGATCAACTGTTCTAGTAGACGACCCCATCTGTCCCCCCATAAATACACACAGGAACACAACCATGCACAAACACATCCACATGGTCACTCTGTTGACTAACACACAGCCTCGTTAACTTGGAGTAGATTCTGTCACGACAATTACGTGTATTTTGCCAATGTCATATAAGTGTAAGATATGTTTTTGTGCTGATGGTCATGTGAGCATGCAGACATTAGCTAGAGAGGCTAACCACAAACCTTAGCGCAGCCTCTGGTTTGACAGTGAAGGCATTGGGAGTGGTTGCCAGTATGTGCATCAAATATTGAGAGCATTTTTGTTGAGGATGTTTATGATATTGATTGACTCTTGTGAAGCTTCCTGATTTCTGAATTGGACATTATGAATGTGGTGATTGCAGCGAGAACTGTCCACCATCTTGAGTGGGCTCCGCAATCAAGCATGATGGCCCTTGACTCTATCCGACACAAAAAATCTGCCTGGAATACATACTTCAGGCTCTTGTGGGCAAAAAATGTCTCACTGGGGCTGACAAAGTCCTTAGACAGTCAGTGGTTCATTTAATTTTTTTCTAGATAAATAATATCTGATTTATTAAAATAAATACTTAAAAAAATAATGTTTTTTGGCCAATTACTGGCAACAACGCACACACAGTCTCCTCTCCTCTCCTCTCCTCTCCTCTCCTCTCCTCTCCTCTCCTCTCCTCTCCTCTCCTCTCCTCTCCTCTCCTCTCCTCTCCTCTCCTCTCCTCCCTCTCCCTCTCCCTCTCCCTCTCCTTTTTTTTCCTTGCCACTGTTGCTTGTCTGGGGTCAGGCCCTGGGATTCTCTAAAGCGCCTAGAAACAATTTTGATTGTAAAAGACACTATATAAATAAAGATTGATTGATTGATTGATAATTGTGTGTGCCTGCACATGTGTGTATGTGTTTTTTATGTGTGTATGTTTGTTTTGAACTTGGGGTCTGCTGTAGTAGTATCTGAATAGCTGGATATCACTGTTGGTAATCTAAGTCATTTAGTCTGTTGTGTGTAGACATAATAGAACTCTTCTGTGTGTGTGTGTGTGTGTGTGTGTGTATGTGTGCGCGTGTGTGGGGGTGCTCGTGTTTTCTCTCCTAATTGAAGTATATACTCAAGTGGCACGCTGCCTGATGTCACATCATCAGATGGAGCAACAATAGGAGAAAACAAAGAGAGGCAAATGAAAAAAAAGTAGGAGCAGTGGGTGAGATGTGGAAAGCAATGATTGGAGAGGAATGAATGACAGAAAAATTGGATAAAGGATGTAGCAGATGAGAATGGGACTGAGCTGATGATGTAGAGAATTACACATGGTTTGTCTTTGCCAAATGGATCATAATGCCGCAATATTACATTACACAATATTGCATTATGCATATTATTTCATGTGCACAGAGACATATTTTTAAATGAAGACATTGCTATTAGGCCTTTGAGCAAACTAAAATAAGCATGCATCATCCACACCAAGCACTATTAACATGTGACAAAATCCCAAGATTATATTTCAAATAGCTGTTAGTGTGGTCTCTGTAGTAAATGAACGGCTGTACAGATGAACCAAAAAAGGTAATTTTATCAGAAGCTTTTAAATATTCCTTGTGCTGAATTTGGCGTTTGTCAGATAACAGGCCTACTTTGCCAGTTAGCCATTTGCACTTGGTATTTACCTGATTTTAATATGCAATGATGTCACTATAATGCAGAGATCTACCTGTGAATATTTAAAAACGTATCAGCACGGATAGAATGAAAACTTCATTCGGCAACAACCTCTGAACATTAAAGTTTTTAAAATAATAATTGAAACTCCATTATATTTTAAACATTTATATAGTAGGCTCTACTTAACTTCTTTGTTTCTTTGTAAAGAAGAGAAGTTACTCCAAAAATCACCACATTGAAGAAAATCATCCAGTGTTAATGTTAAGCAACCCACAATTTATTCAAATAAAGGTATTCAATTTTTTTAAAAATGTAATGCTGTTCTCCAGAAATATGGTATTGGTTTCAAATAATACAATAAAGCACATGGACAAAGTTGAGCCAATGCACTAAATATAAGAACCTCATGTCAATACCATCTTTAATGTTTTTCATCTCACTGAGGAGTATTTGCATGATGACAGAGTGGAGCATAATTATTATCATAACTATTATGACAGTTTATAGCCAATTATTATTATATTTATATTTATTAGCCAACCCTGTGGTCCTTTTGGACAGTAGAGCACAATAAGATTCAAACACTTCACAAATTTGTAAAGTTTTCTTAAATGAATGTCAGTTATCACATAAAACGAACTATGTCTAAAACCTGGTGCTGAGCTTGAGAGCTTGGCTTGTCTAGATGACCTACATTTAGCGAATGACCTACAATTTTTCTTCTTATGTGTTTTTGGTGACTGTCAGACACAGTTTATTTGCACATATAGACCTCCTGTACTTCCTCCACTCCCCTCCACTCCCCTATGATGGGTAATCAGCCATTACTGTGGTTGTGTAGATAGTTTGAACTTCCACCAAATCAGTCAAAGCTCAAGAAGCTTTTCATATGAGAGACGTAACATCCTCTTGTTACTTTCAACAGCTCAGTTGACTCTTTGCTAGACCTTCACAGATTATAAACTTCCTGTTAATGTGTAGACAGCTGCTGGTTTTATGTGGTGACTCAAGAATGATTGGTTGGCTTTCAGGAAACATGTAAATGTGCCTGTCAACATGACAGCACATCAACTCAAAAGTTAGCAAGGCCATGCTGTGCTCTTTAAGTGCTTCTGTAAAAATGTATGGTTGATAAAATGAATTGTTTCAAAATGTAAATAGGAGAAAATACATTAAAACAATAAACACCTTGTCCAAAATTACAATATACAATGAGCCAGAGGCGAACCACATTTGTAAAGTCACATCTTAGGCACCCTATTTACAGCAGATCTTCAACACACACATACACATGCACGCAGACACACACACACTCACACACACACACACAGATATGTGCAAAGTGAAATGTGAGGGGAAATAAATGGAGAGAGTTGGGAAAATGCTGACTAATTTTAGAAAAGATACAGTGGGTTAACATTTTGTTGGAAAGCAGATGGCTACCTATTGTCCACATTAATACTCTGATTCAGGAACACAAAGTGTGATACTTTGTTTGGGGTCTATTAGTAGTCATGCTACAGGGTCATATCAGTTGATTTGTACCTGATCATTCAGAAAAGTCTGACATTGTCTGACAAATAATGCACCGCCATGTCGTGTGGTATCAGCAGCTGACACCAAATATATTATTCCTACATATTGCACAACAAAGGATACTTTATGTTGGCTACTTTGCGGCATTGGAGTAATACTCATGTATAAAATTCACTTTGAGATGAGGATGGGTGGGACTGCTAAATCTGGGTCTACCATCTAGCTTTTGAAATCACATATCAACCAGGAGGTGGAACTTTGTATACGGTTCCCATATATATAAGCACAACAATCACGTCATTTAGCCTGTTTGAATGGTTCCACTAGACATACCGTATTTGATGTTAGACTCCACCCCCAATCACAGGTCCTGAGTGTCTAGTATCTTAGCTCAAGAACAGAGCAAATAATGGTTGACTGGCATCAGATGGGATCAGACCTCCTGGGGGCAATGATGTGCTTACAATATTGTTGTTTTCTTTCCCTTTATTGTTTATTCAGTTTGAACTAGCAATCTGCAATATTGCTCCCAGGTCGACCATTGTGAGTTGTTTGCCTCTGCAAAAAAAGCAAAAAAAAAAAAAAGCAAGGAAAGCATTGTGCAACACTTGAAATCATCTGGAAGCCTCAAGGCAAAATCCTGCAGACTTGGTTCAGAAGGCAAAAAGCTACAGATTTGAAACTCATGGGGAAAAAGTCAAAGTTCATTGTGGAAAAAGTTTAATAAGGGGCGGGGGGGTAAAAGGAGTATACGGGAGGCTCTGATTGAAGAGTTCTGAGGCTCTGTGGTGTCCACTGTTTCTCTTGTTTCGTCTCGTTCTGTTGCATGTTCACTCAACACTGTACAGCTGCATTAGGACAGAATAAAATGCAAAGCATGAGTTTTCATAGAAAGTATAAATGTTTAAAATAATAAATGATTTATCTTTCAAACTTTTACAACCTGGCAGGAGATAATCACAAAAAATGAGAATGATGTGAAAGAGCTGTAAAATTCAAAATATCTAGCAATAAAATCACTCAAGATGCAGAAAGGGCAAATTAGGCAACACAGTGATTTGTGGTGTGTGTGTGTGTGTTTCCTCTGGAGTGCAGCAGCTATTCAGCAAATTCTATTGTTTAACCTTATAATTTCAAGATGTCAAGGAGGAATGCACAGTCTTTTATAGCATTGTAAGTCTGATCCCATGCACACACGGCCACACACAGTAGTCGTCTCCCACAGTAACTGTGAGCAAAGCACAAAGAGACAGAAGACAAAAAGATCAAATCATCAGCTACATTTAATTACTACAACTAAACCGACACAATAACAGAGCTAAACCCTCATTTGTCTGCTCTTAAAAAGAGAGAGAGAGAGAGAGAGAGAGAGAGAGAGAGGCTGTCTGTAGCAGCCCTCATTCCTTTGCATTCATATATTAAGGCTTTACTGGAGAATGAAGTGATGACAGCTTATCAGATTAAGGTTTGCCAGATAATAAATACCCTTGTTTGGTTTCTCCACACATACTTCTTAGACACAATTAGAGCATGCTGTTACTGCCAACATCACATTGTAGCATACTGTGCTGCAGCAGCACGTGCATTTGCAGAATGTTTATATACAGTAGATTGTAAGAAGTGATGGCTCTGGAGGACAAAATGCTGAAAATTGCATCAAAGCACTCTGCATTTTTGCTTATCTTAATCCATTTCAATGCTATGATGCTTTTCTTTTGACCTTGTTAGTGCAAACTAATGAAACCACACACAGGTGCTTCTCTGTGGGTGTTTGACATGCATGCTGACTGTATTGATTGTGCACGTCTGCACACACTTTAAAGAATGAGTTGAAGATTGAGACATAGAATATATCTTTATATTTTTGTTTAATGCTGATTTTTTCCATTTTTGTGTCAGTGCATCACTTATAGATTGGTTCTACTCAAATAAGAACATTAGTGTAAATTGATATGCTAGCGACTTTATTTAGTGTAATAACCAGGTCTCTCCCAGCTCACCTTTTTACTTTACTTCATTATTCAACTTTTTTATGTGCATTCAAGAGTTTCTCTATGCACTACAGAAACCTAGGCTTGGCTAGGTGTGATGCACACCCTTCAGAAAGGGATAAGCTAAATATAAACTGATGAAAATGGAACACTGTAAACTGTTTATTGAACAATTTATGCCTGATATAATGAGTATGAGAAATTTCACTTCTAATGTATGTGAGAGAACAAATCCCCCTCGTGGTGCATTTGTTATCACTGTTGCCTTAATGGATCATTCTGGCGTTTCTCTATGGAGTTTGGGAGTCCTCTGTGTGGGTTTTTTCTTGGTACTCTGGCTTCATCCTATATAGTCAAATGATATGCATTTGTGAAACTTATTGTTAACTTTCTAATTCTCCTGATGTCTTTTATCACATACCTTAAGCAGTGCCAATGATGGACGGTCTGCAAATGTGTACACTTCAATCAATCAATCAATCAATCAATCAATCAATCAATCAATCAATCAATCAATCAATCAATCAATCAATCAATCAATCAATCAATCAATCAATCAATCAATCAATCAATCAATCAATCAATCAATCAATCAATCAATTTTTATTTATATAGCGTCTTTTACAATCAAAATTGTTTCTAGGAGCTTTCCAGAATCCCAGGGCCTGACCCCAGACAAGCAACAGTGGCAAGGAAAAACTCCCCTTTAACAGGAAGAAACCTTGAGCAGGACCAGGCTCATGTAGGGGGACCCTCCTGCTGATGGCCGGCTGGGTAGAGAGAGGAGAGGAGAGGAGAGGAGAGGAGAGGAGAGGAGAGGAGAGGAGAGGAGAGGAGAGGAGAGGAGAGGGAGAGAAAAGGAGAGGAGAGGAGAGGAGAGGAGAGGAGAGGAGAGGAGAGGAGAGGTGAGGTGAGGAGAGGAGACAAGAGGTGAGGTAGAGGAGAGAATAGACATAGATCATAGAGAATACATACAGAAATAGATTATATTAAGTAAATTGTGCTGCCGGTGAGGAAGTGAACTTTGACAGTGTTGGCTTTTGTGGACATTATTAGTTTTATTTTATTAGATTTAATGCGAATGTACAAACATTTTGAAAGGTTAAAAATTACCTAATGTACAAAATCCAAGTCCTGAATCACTGTGTCATTGTTGTACTGAATTTTCAGGAAAAATGTGCATTCGTCATTGCACATTCAAACTCCACCCTATTCATATTTGATTGGACTTTTTCTTACAGGCAATGCAGACATCTTCCTCTGAACATTTCCTATTAAAGTCACTTCTATAGTATTCTCGCATGTGTCCGTTTGTGTGTTTGTGCATTTGTGTTTGGAGGACTTGAACTTATCAACTCTACAGCTCACATGATTGCCCTCTAGCCATGTGGCCTCAGAGTAAACACACAGACGCAGCAGACCACGCCACGCTGGCTGTTACTGCAAGTGTCCTGGCTTGGAGACCCAACAGAAACCGACAGCACCAAAATATCACTGCAGGGTTCCTATGTCAACACTAGCAGATGCAACATTAATTCAATCAGCCATGGAAAGTCACCAAGCGGAATGGTTGTCAGAGCGCCAGCATCCTAAAACTGCAGTGACAGTGCTTTGGAAATTGTGAGAGACGAGAGAATATGCTGCAAGTTTTTCCTATGTCGATGAATAAAATTGAGACAAAAATTTCTTAGAAAATAATTCCTTATATTCCTGCAGGGGCTTAAGTAGAAATTTCTTTATCATCAAGTGTGCAATAGCTTCCATTGCCATTGTACCTTCCATTTTACATTCATGCAGTTAAATTTAAGATTTCAGTTTATATTTGATTCCATGTCTTCTTGTCAAAAAAGACATTAATTGAGTGAATTTTCGTTTGAATATTCTGTGCTCAAAGATGTATTTTTTTTTTATTTTTTTTTAAAGGGCCGGATACTATCAATACTTGCACCAGATTCTCAATTTTATAGGGAATTACAGATTAGACAGAGGTTATTATTTCCAGGAGTCACATTTACAGTGGAAGAGATCAAAGTATAGCCACTGCTCTGAGTTGAGAATTTATGGTTCTCTATGTTGGACATTGTAGCATACCTTCAGATGAATATAGGTCTTTTTATTTTTTTCACAAAATGATACAGATCATTATATTAAAGAAATTAAAATGTTTTTCATTGTTATCCAAATATGTACAAAATGTTTATGAAAATGCATGGTGAAAGAAAGGAAATCACGTTCCTCCATTATACTAATGTCCAAGAAGTCACAGCCATTGAAGGGTAAATTTAGTGCACATTTATGCTCATCTGAAATGGTTCAACCTTTTGTTTATCCTGCTGTTTAAAATGACACTACAGTACATATGTGTCTTTTAGAAGGCAGCTTTAGTTAGTCTGTAACACTTTCTGAGCCTGCAACATGCTGTGTTCTCTAATCCCTCTTCATCCTTTTGGTGTCATTTTAAGTAAGAAGTGCTACAGTGTGCAATCTGGCTGACATTAAGTATATCCAGCTATTCAGCCCTCTCCTTGACTAGCAGCTCATACTTGTGACACAACATCCTTTGCCTTCTTTTCCAAAAGCTGTCAGTCCAATAAATATTTGCTGAGGACATACACTCTTTAGAAATCACACCATTGTGAATCCTCATACTTCTTCATGTTTGTACCTGGACTGTAATACCACATTTCCAAAAACACATACTCAGAAAGCTGAAAAAAGAAAAGAAAAAAACAGATAAACTTTTAAGTTACTGTGCAGATATCTTAGCATTCATGTGTGTGTGTGTGTTTGGTCTAAAGCAATTGGTTAAATATTGAAATATATGTTGGTGAAATTGACAAGGTTCATTGATTGAGGAATTGATTTTACTACTTTCTGGTACTGTAACGTATTATCTACTACAAGGTACACTTTAGTACCAGACTGGAAAAGGGTCAACTTAAGATGAAGTAATCGTAGAAAGGTAAGTGCTGCGCACTATTTAGTGTAAGGAAAGTATAATATTTCTATCAGCCCACTCTCTAATTGAATTTACAAAGTTAAAACTTTCATTTATCATCAGTAAACATTGTTAAAGGTGTTGTAAAATTAGATTACATTTCATTTATGTCCAATAGAATTGTTGGTGAAGTGAAAATTTCCTAAAAATAAACAAAACAAAGATCTACAAAACTTCCGGCCCTAAGTTATTGAGATATGGTAATTTCATTCTCAACCGAAGCAACTTGAGTCTGGAGGGAATCTTCCTCCCTCATCCATCTGCTTTTTTGGTAGAATCTAGGAGGGATTTAGATTTGACCACAGGGTGCCAAAGACTGGAGCAGATCAACAAGTGGTGGGGCAACAGAAGGTGTGCATGTCTCTGTACTTCTGTGCGTGTGCATGTGCCTAGGCGCTAATCTGCCATGAAGGGGGTCCACCAGGATTAGTATAATCAGGGGTTTGTGAGGACCCCCTCACAGCTACCAACTGTGTTGCACCTCCTTATCCAATCCACCCGGCCTCCACTCAAACTCTGTCACCCCCTTATCCCTCTATCCTTCTTTTAGTCTCTATTGCCGCCACTCAATCCCTCTCTCAGCCCACTCTTTACCCCCTGACCTTATCCGCTTATACTCATCCTTATCATTACCTTCTACATTGTAGGCATTTAGCTCAGCAGCCTGGCATTACAAGCTCAGTGCAGACCTGAGCTAGGGCATATAGAAGATCAGACATTATATATATATCCCCATGTGAATGACCACCACGTGAATGCAGAGTGTATAAGAGACAGATGCTCATTATTTATACACAAATGTTTAAACGAGATCTCCCTAACAAAGTGCAAAGACAAAATTCCTTCATGTAAATTTCATATTAATGTTTTAATTGTTTATTTATATTATTTCCTCTCCTTATGCTGCAAGTGTAAGGATATCTTACATGACAAGCTACTGAAAATTTAACTAATTGATTTAGGTCTGAGTATTTACTGAATGAATCTTAATCTTGGATCACTTGTCTTCCCCTGTAAAAAAAAAAAAAAGTTTATTTAATTACGAACACTTTTCAGTGTACACATATGTGGGGGAAATCTTTCAGTTGGGAAGTGCAGTTAGAGTGCAAACACTATATATTTATCATTCGTTTAAGTCATATGTGCTTAGAGTAAGAAATGTTCTTACAGCTCAAACAAAATGAGCTGGTCTGAGGGTACACAAAATGAAAAGCTAGAAATAGAAATAAAAGATTTTCCTTTCTTTCCTTTAGAATTCATCGTCTGCCGCCGTGTTTTCAAACTAGAGTTGGCATGTATCTTACTAAATACTCCACTTTATCCCATTCCGACATTCATTTATCTTTCTGACTCTGACATCCACCCCTTTATTTCAGCACTGGCTCCTCTACAGTAACTCAACATTGCTCAGCGTCAACCTCATCAACTTATCTTCACCCTCTCTAAAGGTCATTACGCACAGTCTGTTTTGCCCGATAAAAAACTCAGGGAAATCAGATGAGCTGTGCCATATCTGTCAGTCCCCACCTTATCAAAACACACAGACAATATGGACCTAAACACCAATACACATGCTCACTTTTGTAAAAGTTTTTATTGCCGTTTTTCCCACCATGCACACTATCAGAATATAGATGTTATCATCCACTGGGCTTTAATGAAACCCATCCTTTCTCCTTATCTTCTAATACATGCTCAGACATATTCAACTTGTACAAAACAGCACACACTCGGGCTTGATTACATTTGCACGTCAAACAGGCTGAAGTGCAGACATTGACAATCAATAGACGACGTAAGCAGAGGGCATTACTCAAAAACATAAAGAAATGAAGAGGTCTTTGAGAAGGAATAAAGGGAGCAGGTGGGACGAAAAGAGGCACAGAGGGTCCAGCAGTCAAAGGAATGAGTAGAAAAGAGCTGGAGTGCAAGAGGAGTAGAAAAGAAGATATATACATTGGTCTGAATTAATTAATATCAGTTACGTAGGACAGATCAGAATATTTGCCTTGATGTAAATGCATTTGAATTCATAAAATATATAACAAAAGAATTGTAGGATAAGACACTTGGAGTGGCAGAAAAGCACATTACTAACTTAATATTTACAATCGTAGAAATTTAAAACATTGGGTTTCACGTAAACCTACTTGGGAGAATTTGTGAAGAAACAAAATCTATGCAAATTGTAAGACTTTTATCCATGGTATAGCTAGAAAAACAGTCTTTTTGTTTGTTTGTTTTACTTTTTGCGGTGGTTCTTCAATCAATGAGTTTTTACATAATATTTTCAAAAAATGATATATAACATCCTAGGCTGTGTCAGTGCAATTTCTGTCTCCCAGTTTCCTTCTTTACTCACTTTGGCATTGGTCAGCCTCTTTCGTACACTTTCGCACTGTGTACACTACAACAATTTTGGCAAAGTGTAGTCTGCACATAGATATAAGCTAAGTTCACATCAAAGATGAATAAGTTAATGTAGAATAGAATATTGTTTGAGAAAATAAGTTTTGTAACACGTTTTAAGTTTTGTGATTTAGCTCTTTTTGCAGCATGTCGTCTCCTTTCTTCTTGTTCATCCTCATCATGTTTGTTGTTGAGTATGCATGAATATGTGTGTATCCTTTTCTTTCGAAACCTTCAAAGTGTGTGTGAAGCTCCCCGTGTCTTTCACATGCAGATCAGCCACACAAGCCCTCTCCACACAGGCTCTCAAATGGACCTGTTTTAGTCTTCGGCTCCTGAACAAAACCTACTTGTCCAATGTAGTTGGCTGACTGGCCACACAGTGCTTTCAGTAATTACAGTGCACCCTGGCTGTGACTTGTGTTCCTGAATTTTATTGTGCACAATCGGTAAATGAGTTACGGTTCAGTGTGAATGGATCTATATGTTTATACTTTAATGGAGTTGTAATTTTATTTCATAACCTACAGCTGCTACATAGTGTTGTGCTGCTGTGGTGTCATGCTGTGTAGCTGACAAAGATCACCATCCGTCTATAAAATAATGTCCTGCGAGCACCATGTATACTTAAGCACAACCCTTCATCCATGGCTGAGACTGACAGGAAAAATCGTTGCATGTAGGCAGATTCAGTCAGAATACCCCCAACAATGTTCAACAGTGCTTTGGAGAGAGAGGCCAAATTTTATATTTTACCTGATATCTTAATGCATTTGGACTGTGGTCCACTTATTGTTGCATTTGGATTTTCTTACATATGCTAATATGGTAATAAATGCCTTGAAAACCAGACATCGCTTTGTATCAGTAAATAGTTGTATGAGACTGCAGTATTAATAAACAGTATTTCATATTCACATATATACATTTTTCACTTCTTTTCTTTACCATTATTGTTTCAGTATAGTCACAGACTGACAGCAACAAAAACAACAACAAAAAACACTGACATCTTTGTTTTGTTTTGTTTTCTCACTATTTGGGTTCATCCGCTGTGTGTTTCTGTGTGTTATTTGTCAGTTTTTTCTTTTTGATACTGTCCTCCAATCTCCTCCCTACCTCCCATACCCCCTTCCACTTCCTTTCATTCATCTATCCATTCATTCATCTATCCTTTCCTTCATCCATCCATCCATCCATCCATCCATCCATCCATCCATCCATCCATCCTGACAGCTTTATCAGGGTCAAAGGGGGGCTGGAACTTACCCGAGCTGCCTTTGGGCTAGAGGCATGGTACACCCATGACAAGTCCCAACAACACTTATCCCCAATTCTTCTCATGTGTTCACCTGCTTTAAATTGTTCTTGTTTTCTTCTCAAATGTACTTAAATCCACTTCTCTTGCCTTTCTGTTTGAGATATTCTTTTTTTGAAAGCATCTAGCATTTTTTACAGTCAACCTAAAAGGCTTATACAATTTATTATAAAATGTACACCATTCAGTTTTGCATCACAGCAGATCATTTTATCACCTATTAAGTAATGCAGAAAAAGAACCCAAAACACTTTTAATAGAAATGGTGGTACATTGTTGAATGTTATCTAATTCACATTACAAAATTTCCTTGATTTAGAAAACCAAAGTGCTACGAAAGCCCAGGTTTTCACTTATTTCTCCTCTCCCCTCATTAAGGCACTGTGCCCGGCCTGTCCTTCTAGAAACCTAATTGAAAGCGAGGAGAAAGGCAAATGTTGCTTTAATCTCATTTGCAGGCGGACAATGGGTCTGGGACTATGCTAAATTTATGAAAGTGGCTTTAATGCAATGGAATTTAATGAGGTAATTTGTGACAGTGCTCGATGGTGACTGTGTCCTACTGTGTTCAAGGATATACACATTCAAACATAAGCGCAGACACACACATGAAACAAATCCAGCACAGTGTGTCAGAATTTAATAAAGGGGTGAAATGAGTATATTTTTAGATACAAATTTCCATAAAAGTGGTCTTGAAAGGAGCTGTTATGTGCTAATGTGTCTAGAAAATGTGCTGAATTATGTTGTGATACCATTCTGCATTAAAATATATGGAGTTAGAGAAATTAATTGACCAAGACCCTCAAATATTGACACCTAATTAAAGCTTAAAGCCTTTGCTTAAACACTTGAACCATCTATTTATAGTGCTAATTTTGATGACTATCAGATAGGATTAAATCCTAAAATTAGATCAAAGAAGTGTCGTGGTTCTATTGGATTAGTTTTGCTTAAGTAGGAGATATATTATAAATGTGTATTTTGATATCAATCATCGAACAACACATCCCCACAACACATTCTCTTACCAAAGGGCATACTACTTTATATATTGGACATTATTATATTATAGCATATATTGTGCATTATTTTGGACCATTGGTCAGATACGTGCTTTTGTCACATACCATTATGACACATATTATCTTAAAACTACAAACGTTTTATTTTTCCACCTGTGAATATACTGGAGTAAGTTATGCTGTTAGTGAAAACATGTGGTCACCTTGCCAAAATAGTAAAAAGAGTGTTTCTAAATTTGTTTTGGCTGAATGACAGAAATAACAATAGGTTTTAATGCAGTTAGGTGACAGAGGGAAAGTCATATATCTAAGTTTATTCAGTGCATATTTTGATTGAATTGGCTTTGAATATTTAATTTTAGATTTAGCTGTAACATCCCAATTATATGAATATAAATACAATCATTTTTTTTAACCTGCTGAGACTGTGCTGCTGCTTTGCACCCTCCTCAGAACCCAATAACAATTTAACTGCACTGTCACTCAGCAGTAAGACAGGGAGAGAGGGAGAGAAATTAAAAGCAGAGAGATGGATGAGGGAGTCAGCAGAGAACAAGAGGCAGTTGAAGCAGGAGCACATGAGATATATGACTAGCAAGGAACATGGAAAGAGGGACAGTGAAAGAGAAGAGAATGAAAGAAAGGAGGGGGAGAGAGATCGTGGAGAGTTAAGTTGAAGTGGAGAAGAGGGTGGAGGGCAGGTTGATGCTAGCAGCCTTGTAACACCAACATAAGCAACTAAAACCTCTGCCAGATTGTCATTGACCACAGGTCATGGAAGGAGAAAAGGAACCAGTGCTCAATTTGCGAGCAGATTCCAACTTCCATGAACTATTCAGACCCTCATCTAATGCTAGGGGCAACATCAAGCGATAGAAAGACCTTTATCTTAAAGGATACGAAACAGTGTAGTATGTAAATTGCAATTAATTACACATTTAATCAGTTGACACTGACGGAGACACGGCATCTTCATCTGAAAATCTTAAATCTACTCTTCTCAACTGCTTTTCCATTACCTCTAATGGTACCAAGTCATCTTTCTCCTAAGATTAAATATCCCGCCACCAGGCCTCAGCTGGCGTTCACAGCTCCATTACCCAAGATATGAGGTGAGGACAGGAGACATTACCCTAAAGGACGTGAATCACCTTCCTGCTGGCTCCATTGGGGTTAATAACACCTTCATCCCGGCAATGGGGTCAGTAAAGGAATGGAAGGGGGAAAAATAGAGACCTTCCATGCTGCAACGGTATGAGGCCTGGGTCACGGTAAATGTGTGCAGTGGTCATGTGTAATGAAGCAAGTAGGCACACTGGAGTCATGGTCTCCGTCGATGGAATATATCACTGGTCTGAGGGTACATCATTTCAATGCACAAGTGTAGCTACGTATGTGTGTGTGTGTTCATGAATGCAGAAGTGTCCTTGCATATGGATGCTGTTGAGCAACCAAGTAAATAGGGTATACCCACTTTTTCATCATCCCGCAATGATGGCACCACAAAGTCAATTTTACGCTTAAAATGCAACTATTTCTCATTCTAGTCTAACCTTCAAAGTGTAAAGTCTTGTGTTGTTAAAACTGTGATCAGTGTCCTCTTCTTGATTTATGAGAAAATACAAAAATATATTTTCATTATTAAGTCTTTATATTTCAATAATTATGTAGAGTTTTGGAAATCCGAAGGGAATACTAATAAAGCCCTCTTTAGACCATTCCAAATTTACATTAATCTTCTTAATTAATGTTCTGAACAATGTCGCCAACACTCTACCAGAGTTGCTCAGGTTCATTTCAATGTCTTTCTAACCTAAAGGATGGTTTTACTGGTCTTTGCCAAATTTGCCTGTCCTATAGGTCAGACAGCATATTCAGAGTAGCAATTGATTTCTGACTGGATCATAGAAATATAATCATGTCCTTTACAGGTTATTCCAATCTATCTATCTATCTATCTATCTATCTATCTATCTATCTATCTATCTATCTATCTATCTATCTATCTATCTATCTATCTATCTATCTATCTATCTATCTATCTAGATAGCTAGCTAGCTAGCTAGCTAGCTTTATATAGCATCTGTTACAATCAGAATTGTTTCTAGGCGCTTTACAGAATCCCAGGGCCTGACCCCCAACAAGCAACAGTGGCAAGGAAAAACGCCCCTTTAACAGGAAGAAACCTTGAGCAGGACCAGGCTCATATAGGGGGACCCTCCTGCTGATGGCCGGCTGGGTAGAGAGAGAGGAGAAGGGGGAGGACAGGTAGAAGAGAGAATAGATAGAACATAGAAATACAGTATATTAATTAAAATAAGCTGCCGGTAGAGTCAGGTTGGGTGGGTCAGTGGGGTCGGAGGTCAGTAGGTCTGTATACAGCTTATAAAGGCGGTGATACCTGGAGATGAATAGTGAAGGGGGGGGGGGGGGGGGGGGGGGGGGGGGGGCGTTGGCAGAAAAACTACACAAGAAATAACATCACTAGTCTACTTGGTGAGGAGGAGAGGAGAAGAGTGGAGAGGAGACCGTGACCCAGTGGGGTGACAGAGGCCTGTCAAGTGATCATGTTTCTGGACCCCGGCAGCCTCGGCCGATAGCAGTATAACTAAGATGTGACCTAACGATTAGACAACCCCCTAAGTATGATAATTTGTCTATCTAGGATAGTAACTGGAACCAGGTTATGGTAAATTTACTGCTCCTCAGTGATGATCATTCCAATTTGACTAAGAGGACGTTTTTTTACTCCTCTTTCAAACCAGCTTTTCCTCTCTGGCTAGAATGTGACCATTTCTGTTTTAATATGAGTGTGCTTTATCTTTTAAATGTAAATGGACAGCTAAATTCTGTCTTAAGTTGGCTGTCCAGTGTTGGGCCATGCATCTACTGTATGTAGTGGCTGCTTAGTCTCACCAATGTACAGGGGCTATTTGACCGCCTTAAATACGATTTAAAATTGTAAAATGTTCCTTTATTTATTTTTTCATATTTTCTCACTTATCCAGTGTTTTACACTTTTTTTATCCTCCCACAGTGACAGTGTGTGACCACCACAAACTTGTACCTTACACTGAGTTTTTATTTTTCATTACTCTGTTAGAATATGCACATTAAATCTTCTCTATATTTTAACAACTAGACAAGCTAGACTGTTATGATGGCTTGTGTTCCAATAAAATTTTACATAGATAACCTTTAAGTCTCACACTTGCACCACTAGAATCAGCAACCGGAGCCAGATTGTCCCAGGCCCTCTTTCCTCCACTATCTCCTCCACAGAATCACATATCTTGCCAACCTATAAGAAGTGACACTAATGGAGCGTTCCATAATCTGCTCCATCCATCTATCAGTAATGGGATGCTCTATCAATCCAGCTGAGGTGTGGGAGGAGGGATGTAGCTCTAGATGCTTTTGTCATAGCAGGCCCTCATAAAGTGCGTAATAACCATTTCGCCAGGGTAATCTCCATTCCGATGGGACAGGTTTCCAACCAGCCTTGACCTCTATGACTTTTTCGGTTGATGATGATGTCATTTTCTCAGACAGGCTCCCTATCTGGAAGTGTGTAACTGTGTGTGGTTTGTGAGATGGCTGCTCATCAGCAGAGGTCAAAGCTCTGAACTGTACTGTCTTTCACAGCATGCTGATTGAATTAGATGGCCATAAAGAAAACTTGTGTGATCCTGTGTGGCTGTGTCACTACTCTTTGTGGAATGTGAACAGGGATCCAGCTCTTCCCAGCTTCATGTGTTAAAGAGCGTGTTCCTGAACTCATCACCAGTGCTGGACAGCTCCTCTACTGTGATTTTCTTTCATTTTGGTTTTCTTTCTCATCTCCAGAATATTGGAAAATGTAAAGACTGTCCCCCCATCACCTCATAAGTTTGCAGTGATTCACCAGATTCTTTATTACTGTGATGCCTGGACGCTGCACAGCACTAGCACAGATTGTGTCAAAATTGAAATTGCATTCATCATACAGCAACCAAACCATTCATATTCTGTTTTCTGTTACCATTACCAACAAAACAAATGCTGATCATTCTCAAATTTCTTAAAACTTTTTCTATAATTTTATTTAATTTCCATCTAAACAGCAGCTGTGCTGTTTATATATATATATATATATGTGTGTGTGTGTGTGTGTGTATATGTATGTGTATATATATATATATATATATGTGTGTGTGTGTGTGTGTGTGTATGTGTATATATATATATATATATATATATATATATATATACTTCTCCAGCTTCTCGTGTTCCTTCTTCCTGATGTTGCTATCACTCGGGATTGCTACATCTATCACCACCACTGTCTTCCAGTGTTTATCCACCACCACTATGTCAGGCTGGTTGGCCACCACCATCTTGTCAGTCTGGATCTGGAAGTCCCACAGGATCTTGGCCTGCTTGTTCTCCAGCACTTTCGAGGGTGTCTCCCACCTGGACCCTGGGACCTCCAGTCCATGGCTGCTCCATGTATGCCTTGCCTGCTAACATCTTGCACCCTGCTGTGATGTGCTGGACTGTCTCAGGGGCATCCCCACACAGTGTACACCTAGGGTCTTGTCTGGTATGGTGGACCCTGGCCTCTATTGCTCTGGTGCTCAGGGCCTGTTCCTGTGCAGCCATGATTAGTGCCTCTGTGCTGTCTTTCAGTCCGGCCTTTGTCAGCCACTGGTATGTTTTCTCGATATCAGCCACTTCCTCAATTTATCGGTGATACATTCCATGCCTGGGCTTGTCCTTCCATGATAGCCCCTCAGGTTCCTCCTCCTTGGTGGGCTATTGTTGCCTGAGGCATTCACTCAGCAATGGGTCAGTGGGGGCCATCTTCATGATGTATTCTCGGACGCTTGTTGTTTCCTCCTGGACAGTAATTCAGACACTTACTAGTCCTCAGCCCCCTTCCTTTCGCTTTGTGTGCAGCCTCAGGATGCTGGACTTAGGGTGAAACCCTCCGTGCATGGTGAGGAGCTTCCTTGTCTTGACGTCAGTGGCTTGTATCTCTTCCAGTGGCCAGGGTATTATGCCAGCAGGGTATCTGATTACTGGCAGGGCATAGGTGTTTATGGCCTGGATCTACCATTCAGATGACTTTTCAGGACCTGTCTTAACCTCTGTAGGTATTTGGCTGTGGCTGACCTCCCAGCTGCCTCCTTATGGTTTCCATTTGCCTGCAGGATCCCCAGGTATTTGTAACTGTCCTGCACATCTGTGATGTTCCCTTCAGGTAGGTCAACCCCATCAGTTGCGATCACCTTTCCTGGAGGAGGTGGCTGACGGTTGTTCCACTTCAGAACTGGTACCCATAACCACTCTTGGTGATGATCTGGCTGAGGGGGTTTAGGCCTATGCAGAACAGCAGGGGGGACAGAGCATCTCCTTGATATATGCCACATCTGATGCTCACCCGCACAATTGGCTTTGAGTTGGCTTCCAGAGTTGTGTTCCACAGCTTCATGGAGTTCAGGATTAACTCTATCATCCATGTGTGCGGCATTGAGTCATAGGCTTTCTTGTAATCAATCCAGGCAGTGCACAGGTTGATGTCCCGCGTCCTGCAGTCCTGGGCGATTGCCCTGTCGACCAGTAGCTGGTGTTTGGCACCTCTGGTGTTGTTCCTTATGCCTTTTTGTGCTCTGCTCATGTATTGATCCATGTGCCTGCTGATCTAATGATGCCTGATAGGAGCTTCCATGTGGTGCTGAGGCAGGTTATGGGCCGGTAGTTGGATGGTATTGTGCCCTTCTGGGGGTCCTTCATTATGAGGACTGCCCGGCCTTGGGTTAGCCACTCTGGGTGGTCCCCTGATGTTAGCAGCTGGTTCATCTGTGCTGCCAGGCGTTCATGGAGTGCAGTCAGCTTCTTAAGCCAGTAGGCGTGGATCTTATTGGGCCCCTATCTATACACCGGCGTGTTCCTGATTTCTGGTAAAGTTAGAAAGAATTTTTCTGTTGCTATTATTTACCAAGTTACAGTCAAAGTCTGATAAATGGAAAGTCATTCACAATGGAAAAAGACAATTAGATACATTGTGTACCCGTAGATGTTTCGTTTTTAATTATTTACTCAATGATGCTCAGTAAAAGTTGCTTTGACATTAACTGAGCACATTACAGTCATTCCCTCTTCATAATTGGTTGACTGGACTGTCTGAGGATCAACCTAGCGGCACGGGATGGACCTAAACATAATGTCCCAGAGGTGGTCTATTGGGTTTAGGTCAGGTGAACATGGGGGCCAGTTAATGGTATCAATTCCTCCATCCTCCAGGAACTGCCTGCATATTCTAGCCACATGATGTCGGGCATTGTCGTAGACCAGGAGGAACCCAGGTCCCACTGCACCAGCATTGGTTCTGACAATGGGTCCAAAGATTTCATCCCGATACCTAATAGCAGTCAGGGTGCCATTATCTAACCTGTAGAGGTCTGTGCGTCCTTCCAGGGATATGCCTCCCCAGACCATCACTGACCCACCACCAAACCGGTCACTCTGAATGATGTTGCAGGCAGCATAACGGTCTCCACAGCATCGCCAGACCCTTTCATGTCTGTCGCATGTGCTCAGGTTGAACCTGCTCTCCTCGGTGAAGAGCACAGGGCGCCAGTGGCGTAGTTGCCAATTCTGGTGGTCTCTGGCAAATACCAATCGACCTCTACGGTTCCGGGCAGTCAGCACAGGGCCCACTACAGGACGTCAGGCCCTCAGGCCACCCTCATGGAGCCTGTTTCTGATTGTTTGGTCAGAAACATTCACACCAGTGGCCTGCTGGAGGTCATTATGTAGGGCTCTGGCAGTGCTCATCCTGTTCCACCTTGCACAAAGGAGCAGATACTGATCCCGCTGAGGGTTTAAGGACCTTCTATGGCCCTGTCCAGCTCTCCTGGAGTAACTACCTGTCTCCTGGAATCTCCTCCATGCTCTTGAGACTTGCTGGGAGACACAGCAAACCTTCTTGCAATGGCATGTATTGATGTTCCATCCTGGAGGAGTTGGACTACTGTGCATCCTCTGTAGCGTCCAGGTACCGCACCATGCTATCAACACAGATGTTGATCCAAGCCAAATGAATAGCTACAGCAGTAGAAAGTCAGTCAGTAAAAAATCAGCCAAAAGAGAAGAGGAGGGAAAAAAGTATCAGTGGCCTCAACCTGGAAAGCCATTCCTGTTTTGGGGGCCGTCTCATTGTTGCCCCTCTGATGCACCTGATGTTGATTTCATTAACAACAAAGCAGCAGAAACTGATTAACAACCCCCTCTGCTACTTAACTGACCAGATCAATATTCCAGAAGTTTGACTGATAGGTTGCTATATTCTGACTAAAAAGTGTTCCTCTATTTTTTGAGCTGTGTATAATTGGATTTGCTTATTTTTAGTATAGCCTAAGTGGAGGTGGATTTGTGTGTTGAATTGGAACAAGGTAAAACGTGACAATAGTCAGATTGATTTGTGAACCAGCCATGATGAGTTATAGGACTGATGCGTGTTCATTTCATGTGTATGTGTTTTACATCCATGTGGTGCCAGTGTGTTTACCACATGGTTGCATCTCACTGATCATGACATCATGGTTTTCACTGGTCCATTTCCATCCCCCCCCACTGCTTCCATTCATCTCCACTGATGCTGAAATTGCTGTCCTTGTAGGACACTTTCTCTGTCCCCACACTTTAAATTTGTGTCTCATTCTTCTCTGTTTCTTTGTTCCTTATTTTTTTCTGTCATTTTCTCAAGGTCTCTAAAGGGAATCTTTTTAAATTGAACGATGTAGAAAACAACCTGCCACAAAAGTATAGAAGGATGGGGAAATTAGGGCACTCAGCGAGTGAGTGGTGTGTTTGAGTGCCTGACAGAACTCACAGAGGCCCACCCACTGCAACTTATCAGGCATTCCTGACTACATTCCTTCCTCCAAGATTACTGGATAGAACTAAGTTAAAATTAACAAACAATTAGAAATATACATTGCTAGCTTCCTGCTACACTTAAATGATGTACATTTATGTCCTCCAAACTTATAGGAATCATCTATATCACAATAGTCGAATTATATTTTGAAACAGTTGAACAATTTAAATTCAGTGTGCTGGGACCTGCTGGTCCTTGTAGAATAAATTCAAACAGTGAGAAAGCAAATGCAACTCCATCATAAGCAGGATGTCAAGCAAAAGTGAGAAGTGAGAAAATCTCAAAGGGGTTGTAAGGCTTGGTCTGAAGAGAATTAGTTCCATTGTGAGACATACATTATTTTGCCAGGAGGTGAATTATGGCAGGATATGTCAATGCATGTGATTTTTTTTAAAAAACAACAATACCATGTTATTTAAAATGGCAATGAAAAATTTATTGTTAAGCGAAAAATGTACCTTTAATCTATCCTCTTCCCATTGATTAATTTCATTCTTTACATGCTTCTGTCACACCGTTCTGTTTTTTGTTCTTCCAGATCTCAATAGTGTATAATGGAAGATCAAAATGGTACTGTCACCACCGCTATAATTGGTGGATAGAAGATACTCATGTGAGCATTAGGTAGCAGAGAATCACACACTGTTACATACACCTCACTTGTCATTGCTTCCTTCCATCTGGCATAACCTTGTCCCTCTTCATCATTAAGATCGATTGCTTTTTTCTGTTATTTCATAATGATGTGGTACTGATCAGGATTGAGTAGAGAAGACAACATTTGGGGTGCTGGTAGCTGTGTACAGGACTGAGCTGAGAAGTGGAGTATTCTTGTTTCAAGCCCTGGTTGCAGACAAAATATGGAAGGTAGGAAGCAGGAGAGGGGCCAGGACACCTTCACAACATTGCTGAGGTGCCCTTTCGCAAGGTACCAAACCTCCAAATGCTCAGATAGGGCCCTGCAATGATCCAAGAGTGTATCCTGCCTTTGACTGTATGCAGCTGGGATATCTTCCAGCATGCTATCAGCAATCCAAGGGAAATAATGGCCAAGATGAAGAGAAAAATGTATGAGAAGAGCTGACAAAAAAAAGGCTTGTATGTCTTGTATGAGACAGAGGGTGTGTTTGCTTTTGTAGACTGTGCAGTCTGGCATTGTTTGTTATTTCAAGTGTATTTAAGCTTTACTATCAGTATAAGAGGCTAAGGCCCAAATTCCTTTGAATTGATCAATTCTCTTCCATAACTTCTCATGTGGCGTCTACCTGTAGAAACTTCTCTTTATAGCTCCAAATTATTGATGTTGCAATAGAAAGTGTTGTCTGATTCTATGGCACAAGGCAACCACATAAAAATAGATGCACTGAGTTAGAGTTTAATTGGTCCTTAAACCCTCCTTCCTAAAGTCTTACCCTGTCATTGCAATGATCCCTATGAACTCACATCAAAAACTATTTTACTTTCTTGGAAAATGTGTTTGGAAACTATCAATTTGCACATATAAAACTGGTATCTGGCATTATTAAGCCTATAAACATTGTACCAGATAGAGCTGCAGGTTCATGGTTAAATGAATAGGATAAGAACTCTTAAAATCTGTCTGGGAAGTACAGAAAGGTCAGTAGGCTGAATGTGTATGTCTCGGCCTGGCACTATAATAAGCTTACCAGTCATGGGGAAAGCTTTTCCTCAGCATGTGGTGATATTTGCGTGTCTCCTTGAAAAAAGAAAAAAAAATGTGTAAGTGAGCGTGCCACATTACCTGAGAAAGAGAGTTACCTTATACATCTTGCAAAACAATAGACCTATTTGCCGTTGATAGCTAAAAAAATGATATTGATGCTGACATGTATGTTTTGATGAGTTTTAATTTAATTTTAACTTTTGAATATACAAATTACACTGTTTATACTCCTATGCTGTCACACTACTTAACATTCACATATTACCGTATTTAAAACCCGTCACCCATATCAAACATGCTTTGCTATAATCCAGTCTACTGCTGGTGGCAAGGTTGGCTTATTTTATGCTTGAAAGAAATTCAGCTTTCAGAAAAAAGAAAAGGAAATCGAGCCTCTGCATTATTTTATTTTGAGAAATACAATCAGAAACTACTTGGGCAGGCAATTTCAGCTTCATCCAGCATGCATATCAGTGTCTGTAACTGCTGATAGGGTCTACCAAAAGACGGCCGTTTTTTTCCTGGTTTATCCTGTTGGGTGGCATGTTGCAGTGCAGTGGTTCACACAGTCACCTGTTTGTGTGTGAGTGTGTGTGGTAGGCTCCAACTCCCTCTTGTGACCCTGATTAAAATATGTCAGTTGACAGAAAATACATGCAGTTTACGTGCATATAAGGTGAACCTTTTGTGTAATAATTTTGCTGAAGATTCAACCTAAAATTCTGGTTGTTTTTGGTATACACCAGCAGGCTTGCTCAAGTATTAAATAAAAGCATTAACATATTGGCAAAGGATGAGACATTCTTACTGTATCAAAAGGCCTCAAAATAGCCATATTTGTATTGCAGTGGTACTAAGCATAGGCTTCTTTGAACAGGAAGGTTTTAAGGCAAAGGCCTCTCGTACAAGGACAGGGTGGTGTTAGTTACAGATCGGACCAGTGTCTGATTACTGTCCACCCTAAAGTCATTACACTGATGGACTGAAACTCTATCTCACACACAAACATGCTAATTATTCAACACGGGGGTTAGAACCCATGTATGCCGATGAGATTGAGACAGGAAAGACATCTATAGAGACTGTACACACAGACACAGAGACAGACACACACACAAACACACACACACACACTCTGGCATGTTATCTTCTTCCATTATTCCTGGAGCTATTTCATTAGCCTGCGTGAACACTCTGTGTAACAACTAACAGAAATTACGTGTGTCTCTTGAAACAGATACTAGCGGTCATAACATGATATGGTGATTTATGATGAATTTATGATAAGACTGTAAGAGCTCTTAAACCGCTGTGCCTCCGACCTTCAACTTACTTCCAATCTTCAGCATCTTTTTTCCCTGTATGCCCTCCTTCTATGTGGTGACTGAAAAAAGGAGGTTCTGCTGAAGTGAGCAGATTGTCTCCATCTGTAACAAAAACTACCTTAACCCCTCATGTTCTTAAACTTTCCCTGCTACCTCATCTTTCAAAATTAACAGACTTTTAGTCCGTCAAAATGTGTCTTTTTTGTGCTTCTTTCATACAGCTACACTTAGTACACATTGGTGACACCACCAAGGGAGGGTGTTATTGTCTCTCTTCATCTGCCTGTTTTAAATGGCAATTTGAAGCTCCGTTGCCTCTATAATTAGCTCAGAGCTCCCACAGGAGAGGGGGAAAAACAGCTCATCATCACTCCTATGTAATTACAAATCTGAGCGGGGCCTCAAACACAGTCAGATGCACAGACTTAGAAGAAGCTTGAATAATTAAGCATCTTTGATCATTGTTTTTTGTTAATTACAATATTTGCTAACCTAAAGCTTGCTATGTTTTTCTCTTAAGTGCCATATTCTGCAAACAGCTGCAAAAATTGTATATAAAAGGACCGAGAACACAACACTACGAGAGAACAGTCCACAAATATAAGCGCTGCTTTTTTTTTGCCTCATCCCAGAGCAACGGCAAGGCTGTCCTGCAGCAGCTCCAAGACATAAAGTGGAAGACAGAATGTGTTAGAGGATAACAAGATTAATCCAGCTGTCCACTGCACTCTCTCTTTCTGGCATGGGGACTTGGGGAATACAGAAAAAAGAGAAGATGCAGGTGGGGAGTACAATGAAATTATGAATGAATGAATGAAATTATGCAGAAACTTTCCCACACAGATGTGACTTCTAATATTTTCATCTCATTAAACATATTTTTTTTATTTTTCAACTAATTAAATACCATAATAATTGTAGAAATAAGCGCAATTGCATTTGCAGTAATACATTTAAAAAGCAGACACTTTATGCAGCTGTAGCAATCAATAACATACCAATGCAGGTAAAGCTAGATCATGTGCGCTTCACAAGTACTCTTTTCTGATGCAAATTAAACTAAGGCTAACTGGAACGGACCCAGAATAAGAGTAGCTGTCATAAAGCACACTGTGTGTTATTTTAAACAGCAGAAAAGAAAGTTCTATGATTGGAAGTGCCCAGGTTTGAACTTGGGATCTGCAGTCCTATGCTCTTCCACTGAGCTACACCTCCTGCAAACTCAATCATGTGATGCCACCATCGCCTCTGACAAGCTGCAATGGTTATAGAAGGTGCTCGCCATTACCTCTCCACAAAATTATCCCAGTAATAGCACAAGTGATTGCTGGTAATAACTGCTGGTTTTTAGCTGAATTCGTCTTATTCAGAGACAGACAATTGAGGGTCGGGGTCAACATTGATGCTGGACAGGATGGTAAGAGAACAAACAAAATAAAAAAAAAAGAAAGGATCAAAACCTCTCATTGTACTTGATAGCAATAAACCGGTTGCATACCCTGTATTCATTTCAAATCACTGTACCACCAAAAACTGTTATTTTGTACTTTGGATGGATTTTTAATTGTACCGGTTTGTATTTTGAATCGCTGTTTAAATTAAAGTTATCATTCAACTGTAAAACTTAACATTAAATTAACTTAAAACTAAACTTTAACTGGACCTAGAATTTACACCATTTTACCCCCAATATATTAGCTGCTGGTGTCTAATTTATGGTAACGATCATTTGAGTTTTTTTGCTTCTGTATTGAATGCATTGTCTATATTTGGATTGGTATGTAGCCATTATAAGCTCGTGGCCTTTGAAGCAAATCTGTATGTAGTTCCATATGTAGTCCGTCTTATAATATATAGCCACTCACCCATATTAAGTCACCTGTCACCTGATTTGTATTCACATGGACACACAAACACATATGATCTCTAATGCACAGTCAGGATTGGGTCTTGACTGCACTTCATCAAAGTCACACAGATGGAGTGACGTTGATGGAGTATAATTTCCTCCTGCTGTTTGCTCCAGTGGGGCTCATCCAAAGGAGCAGAACATTGAAATCTATTGAATGTTTTCCCCCTTCGTAAATGTTTATTTCTTTTCTTTTAAAAATCCATACTCCTCTGTTTACCTCCAAGAGTGCATTGCTGCAGTCCTCAAGGTCCACACCTCTCTGCTCCTGACAAATTGAGCTTGTTTAGCAGTAGTTTCCCTGCTCACTGCAGGGCAAATCACACACATGCACACTCCCTCTCCCTCTCTTGCTCCCTCTCTTTTTCTTACACACACACACACACACACACACACACACACACACACACACTGGTCTGCACTGTTCACAAGCATGTTCTGCTTGGTGGCTCCCATCTTCTGAGCTGGTGCATCAAAGAAAGAAAGGTGGTGACGAGTTGAGGAGAAAGCTGAGGAAGGGCAGGGGATATCTGTGGTCAGAGTGAAATAAAAAGGTGCAACATTTTGCTGATGAAACAGTTTAATACATTTGAAGCAGCCACATCACTGGTCCCGTTAAGGACTGTCTTCATTTCATCATCACACAGTTGGCAGATGATCCAGAATTCACTATATGGGACTGTATGAGCAGTCCCAAGGACTACTGATTTTTTACAGATTCCTCTGGGGTGATGTAAAATTAAACAATCTTTTAATAGCGACCTGTGTAAACTAAAGAAAATGGAGTTGATTGTTTCAAAGCCTAGGCAGCAACCATTCAACTCATGGAGAGTTGATTGGGTTAACTCTTACCTTGAAGGACATGCATGTTCTTAGAACTGATGATGCTTCTTGGATGAGGGGCAAAGCGCCTTCAATGAACCTTTACCTAGGTAAAGTCCACATTACCTAGTTCAAGCTAAAGAGAAAAGTTCTTATCATTCAGTCACAATAGGTTACATCATCCACAGCCCACATCATTAGTGGTGTAGAGTCGTGCAGGGAACAAGTTTAAGTCTAGTTTTTTTTTCTATATTTGAGAATCCAACGACTCCTTTTAGTTTTGTGCAGAATAAAGGCAGGGATAACATTTTCATAGAGTCTGTGAACAGATTAGCCTAGCTGCTCCAATCAAGAACATCAGTAATATAAACAGAACAAAAACTCACTGCCAGAGATCTGGAAAATTTGACTGAATCCTCTGTTTTGACCTTCAAGCCATTTGTCATACACCTACGGACAGTAAGATAACAATGTAAGATATCAGGTAACTGTGGGCCCCTGAATACCTATATGTTATATGTGATTGAGATCAGCTTTTACTTTTCATTTAGGATTTTTCTAAATTCTAAAAACCTACAAACTGCAAGCTGTTAGGTTACTAGCCAAACTGTACTGTCCCTAAGGCTCACCATTTTAGAAATGGTGCTTTGAAAAGGTGGTAGCAAAAATTAATATGTTACAGCATCACACGTTTCGAAAGGAGCAAAGGAGCTTTCACTGCTCATTGGTGCTCCATCCAAGAGTTTTGCTCTCACAGTGATGGAAATGGCTTTGCACACCCTTGATGCCTTTGTTATCTGACACTGATCCCTGATGAGAAATGCTAAATTTTACCTCTTGTTTCTTAAGAGTAACTCACACGGAGGGGTAGCTCGCTGTGTACAGCTTAGAAAAGTTGAGTAATTGTCAGTTAACATTTAGTTTTCCTTAAATCTGAATCAGGTTTCGCTAAGTATTTACACACACACAGGGATTTTTGTTGTTTTGACTTTGAATTACATGTATAGATAGATACAATCAGAAGACATTCAGAAAGGGGCAATAACAAACTTTAACAGGCATAAAGAGAAATATAATTAAGCCTCACTCGTGTAAATAAAAACCAGTGAGTGGATTAAAGTTGATAAGAGGGGGTAGTGCAAAATAACACTGTTGTAGTAGTCCAAATGGCATAAAGTACTAAATATGCATATTTTTTTACAGTATGAAATGTAAAGCAGTATATGACAGATCCAGTTGCTCATCAGAGTGATGGCCTGAGGAAAGAAGCTGCTTTTGTGTTTAGCGTTGATGCGCCTACCAGAGAGAATAAATGAAAAAAGGTTGTGCCTGGGGTTTGATGGGTCAACAGTGATGTTTGCTGCCCATTTCCTGACTCTGGAGGAGTACAAGTCAAGGTAGTTTAGCACCAACAATTCTCTCTCCAGTCATGATTGTTCTTTTCAGCCTGTGTCTCTCCTGTCCTGTATAGCTGAAGCCAAGCTGCTACCAAGTGATCAGGGATGTGCAGAGAACTGACAGAACAACTGCTGTGTAAATAAAGCTGGTCTCCCGTCACTATTAATGACAGGGTTCCATCTTGTTCCCGATCTTGGTCTTTTTTTGTTCCACCATTGAAAGAACATTCTCTGCATCTGTGTTGGAGTGGTGCAGCACCAGGACCAGCTTTTGTACTTATTTTATTATGACACCTCTCACCTGTGAAGAAAGAAACAAGAACACAGTGGAAGTAATGTGTGAAGTTTTTTTTTTTTTCTTTTGCCAAATATGCATGAACCTCACAATATACTACAGACATGTTTAAAAAAACAACAGTGCATTTAAACCTTAAAAAGGTTCACAAAAGGCTCAAGATAGCTTAAAAAATGCAACACACTAATGAGTAAATAGTGTATAAAGCATACATACCTGAATCAATCAATGGCGCTTAGAGTGATCTCTGATCATTCAGTCCAAGATGTCGCATTAACTGTCTCTGTATCCCAGGAAAGAGCCCAAATGCCCATGATGCACAAATAGGGGTACATTGGGGGTTAGCACGAGTTCAATCTCCTCACTGTCCCTGCAAGCATAACAGACAGCTCACAAGTGGGTTTTCACGGGTGCAACAGGTAGAACAAAGATAAATACAGCTGTCAGGTGCATTTCTGACCATTTGAACCTCAATACTAAAATTTGCTTTTGACATGCATTTCACTGCGAGAAAGTGAGGGTGTGGCATAACAGCATATAAAACCTATCAAATAAGTCTCAGAGCCAATGCGTAAAAATTCTCAGCTCTCAATGTTAATGTCATGACCATCTTTGCATTACATTTCCCAAGGACGTAAGCAACCAGTTGGTTTGCAACATCCTATGCCCACTGGCGTTGCCTGAGGGCAGAATGCTTTTGTGAATTTAGCATAAAGTTAGACCTCGATGTGTGAGGTCTAACTTTACCTGAAGTCTCAGGTATGGTGTGACACGGTGGAAGTAACAGAAGTAGAGGTAAGTGAGAAACATAATACAGAACCTAAAAAGAATATTAATAATATGTGTGTTACAATAAGTGTGCATTGCATGTAATCACGTCTTAACATACTAATGAGTACAGGCGATTTCATTTCATTTCAACGCAAATTCATTTCAACACTGAATTAGTAAGGTTCACAGGACAATTTTTAAATATTTTATCATTTAAGTAGTTGAAGTTGAAAAACACCAGCTGATTTCATGAAGAAAGTAATTAAAACGTACCAATTAATTTGACGTTTACAGAACAATGAGATCTGAGTGATGGACGAGCAATGACATACAATTCAGATGCGCTGTAACGTCTTTACTTTGTAGAAGATACTGAATTACCGGTATGTGTTTGGCTGTATAAGTAGATGAATGCTTGAGAATTTCAATATAGATGTACAGTATTTCGACTCTACGCTGAGCCCGAGATGACCTGCATGTCATTATGCAGTTGTCCCACACTGTGTTTCTTTTATCTACTTAATGACAACAGTGGTGTATGTTTATTTTGAAAAAAAAATATTGCTATCTGGTGATATTGGCAATGCTTACACAATATGTAGTTAATTTTTCAGGTTGGGTTCAGTCAGGCAATGATCTGGAAATTCTTTGTAGGAGTTTCTGCTGATGTAACAAATCTGTAAAAGTTTGCATTAATGAGGGTTTTTATGATTAATACATATACATACTTTGCTTCCTATGCTGACTGTGTTTTTCCAGCCACTAATTAGACTGGATTAATGGCATTCAGTCATATTTATAGAGAAAATTGAAAAGCAGTCACCTGAAAATTAGGAATTTGTTTGAGATAGGGTAATCTTTACCCTTACATGCATTACCCGGTAATGCATAGAGTGCTAATGTTAACATGTGGGAGAGATGAGGAAAAAAGGCTAAGATGAAATAATAAAACAAAGAAGCTGTCATAGTGTCTAGTTTTCTCATCCAGTAAAAGAGCATGTGCGAGACACTCTAAGTAAAAACTGAAGTATATTGTGAAAGATTAAAGAGCTCACAAACACACACAAGTAATCATGGAGCTCAGCCAGGCTGACAAGCGAACAAGTACTTTGCCATGTCTAAATATTTGACAGGATGGGTGTACAGATACAGCCCTGGTGGATGCAGTTTTGTGCTTATCTGTGTGCCCCTGACTTGAATAGAAAGAGACATTGCCTCTGAGCCTCTTCTGGTTATAAAGTGTCATATACTGTAGCACATATTCCCCACCAGGGATGTAAGTCAAAAGGATGCTGTGACATCTTATCGCTCCAAGCACTCAGATTTCAATGTGAAAATCCTAGCAGTGCTAATAGTTGGGGAGGAGTTGGGGAATAGAAAAATACCAACAGCATAATCTGTCAAAGTTATACATCAGAGATTCCTAAATGTCACAGTTTAGAACTGTTTTTGCAGCCCCTTGCTCAAGACAGAATGGAATGTTGCCTGTTCAAATATTGTTGTAATTACATATTTGGTCATACTGTTTGCTATGTTCAAATATTTTGATTTGAGGTAACCATTTTACTGAGACTGTTCATAGCTAATGTTTCATAAGTATGCTGGGTTTAACTGTCTGTTGGAGTTTTCTCTTTAGGTTATTTTACTAAACTGAAAATGCTTGCTTCTTTTGAAAAAAAAATCACATGTATAAACAAAGTAATTTAATTTGTCCTTCTCATTTAGAAGAAACTCTTCTTGTTTGACTATTTTTTTTTCAGAAAAGCTTGAATATTTTCACTGTCACGGAAGGTGCTATTTTCACTGGATTGAAAAAAAAAGTTTTCTAAAAAATACATTTTAGAATACATTCCTCTCGAACCTGACAATGAGCCATTGCTGACTACTAAAACCAACTGAAGTTAATTAAGAAGCCAACTTTGTAGCGGCATGCCGTCACCATCCGGCTGTCTGCCTGTCACTCTATGGGTGCATGTGTGTATGAATGTGCATCACCTGGGGCCAGCCTCCTGTTGTCAGAGAAGCGGTGCGAGAAAAGAACGATGATTAATTTCCCTCCAAGTTACCTGTCTCGCTGATTGGGCTCTACCAGTCAGCACGTGCCCTTTCATACGTGTGTGTGTGTGTGTGTGTGTGTGTGTGTGTGCTGTAGACTGTGTAGTCAGCAGGTGTGCTGTGATACTTTGGATGCCCTCCAGTCAGGGTCAGACACACATCCATTCTCTAAATCGACTGTTTTATAAATCTGAGCTCACCAACTCACACTCACTCTCTTTGCTCTACCTCTGCCACATTATCATTATCATAGCAGCTTTCTTTCTTTTATAAGTTTAATTGTTTAAAACTGAAATTCAAGAACCAAGTTCTGCTCCAGTTATTAGAATTAGTACAGTGTGTGAATATGTGTGCACTCACAGTCCTTCAACAGATGAGCCCTAAATCATTTTCACTATGGATCATGAATTCACTCAAGCAGTTGTCACACACACACACACACACACACACACACACACATGGATGCATGCATGCAGAGAAAAAAAAATCATGCAAACACAGACATCATAGTACTTCTGTTCTTTGGAAGAACATTCCAAGATCATTTGTATGGACTCTTATAGACATAATACATTTCCCAGGGCTATACAATAACATCAACCCTTGCCTAAACCTAAACCCAATCCTAGCCTCGAGCATAGAACCGACTCAACCTTCAAATCGACATTTTAGGTTGTGAGGAAGAGCAAAACTGTGCTGTCATATTTTGTGACACTGTGGATAAATAGTGTGAACATGAGATGCATAAAACAAGCTGAAGTGTTTTTAATTGCTTTTCAGAACCCATTTTGTTAGCAACATTTTGTTAATTCCCATCACAGCTTCTGTTATCACCAGCATGTGGTATGTTTAATTTTTTTCTAAGCAGTTTTTTGGGGATTTAGTTGAAGGTTTTTTTGTAGTTTTACCTCAATTGTAAACTGCCTCAGCCCTGCTCTTTATGTGTAGCTTGCAAATATGTATTGACATTGAACATTTATATTTTATAGATTTTGGACCAAATCGAGTCAGAAAGATTTAAAAAAATTAAAGAAGTGACTAAGGAGGAAGATCAGATTTTTTAAAAGAATGGTAAAGAGAAAACATTGTGACCTGACCCATGTATTTGAACCCAGCATGGCATTAATCATGGCCCAAGCTCATTTTCTACCTAGTTCACGTGTACTACTTTGCCCTTCTCTACATCAAGACCTCTTTCATTCAGCCCCTACATGATTGGCCTCTAGACTTCTTTTGATTTTAACATACCTTCAGTGCACCTGCAGAGAAGCAAAGTACGTTTCTAAGCCACTGTGTTCTTCTTTCACTAAGCGCACTTTCCAAGTAAATTGTCTGTTGAATTTGACAAATAACTTTAACCCAAACCTCAAACAGTATGCTCACCCTCACAATATCCTAAGATGCTCCCTTTAAACTGTGAAATTTCTTTTTAAAAAGTAACAAGAGCTATTCGTTACAAACACAAATCTGGACAATGGAAACAGCGAAGAAAATACAGTCACTCTATTTCCATCATGACATATATTACAGATGCATTAGAGTCGGCAGTTTGGAGACTTGGATGAAAGCCTTTAATAATAGCCACTGATTTCTCTACAATGCTGTCTTTAAAAAAAAAAAATAGAACTCATGGAAACAATCAACAATACCAGCAGTGACATTTAAGTGCCTGGAAAAAGGGGAGTAATCACACAGAGCTCAACAACTTAGCTCTGCAAGATTTCTCCTCAGTTGAAGTGATTGAATTGCCATGTCATGTAGACCTTCATATATATTCAAAATAAACAGTGTTTTGAAACTAAATGATTGATGAATAATTTGAATGCAATGAATGATCAGAACACTCAGTAGAGAGCGCTGCTGCTGAGTGCAATGAAAATACATATGAATGTTGCACTTTAAAACAGTAATCTAATCAGTGAAGTGAGAAAACTTTAATAACTTAAAACATGTAAGGGATTGGCATGGTGGTAATTATTTTATCTTTCTGATCATCTTGGCGGCAGCTATAAAATCACATTTAAGACCCTTTAAAACAGATAAACACTGGTTGTGTAGCACATTTACTTTTAATTTATTGACCAAAAATCCATTATATAAAATCCTTATGAAATCCATTAATATCCATTCTGAAAAACAGAACTGCTGTTTTAAAAAAGAATCAAGTTTCTTCCCCCCTAAGTGATGCCACTTCAACACAACTCTGTGACTCCAAAAGTTTCAAAGGTCACAAAAGGAGAGCAGTAACCTGCAGGCTCGTAGACTAGATGATAATCCAGTGTCTCCTACTCCAGTCTGGTGTCCCTTCTGTGCCAGCTGACCTGAATCTCTCTCCCACTGCCCTTTACCCCAAGCTGTAGGCCAGTGCATGTGCCATGCTGTTATTTCCCCACTCCTCTGCACAAGCCTTTCTTTAATTGAATGGGAAATAGTAAATTAAGTTGCATGTTTGTCACATGTCGGCATTGAAGAAGTAACTACATCCTTAGCCACATCCACATCAGTCATTCTACAGTATGTTTGTGTTGTGTAACCATACGTAAGACGACAAAACAAAGGTTGACGAATTAGGGGAAAGAGAAAAAAGGTGGACCAGACCAAAGTGCTGTCAGGTGATGGATGACCAGACAGAGGCTAGAAGATTAGAAAAATCGAACCTTACAAGTACACCGAAAACAAGAGAACATTTTACAGACTGGCGCACGAGTTGTGATACATCTGCAACGCTTTCAGTAGATTCACTGTCATTGATAACACAAGAAAATCCTTTAATTCTTTCGTGTGCTAACAGACACTGTAATGAAATGGTATTTTAGGAATTTCAGCATTAAATGAGGCTCAAAATAATGGGGCCATATAGGCAGCATATATCAGAACATAATTTTATGACAGTCAAAACTGAATGACATGTGAGATGTGCTGGAAAATTTGTCTGAATATCCGCCATTACTGTTTAGTATAAATATTATTATTTTTATATATTGTCTCCCACTGTTCATATTAATGTTGAAATGTTCACTGAGAATACTCTCTCTCTTCAGATCCTGGTGAACTCCATCGTCCAACCTGCGCCGCAATATGAGAATGTAGTCGTGAGCGATGGGCACTCCATTCTGAGAGATCTTCTCTTCAGCCACGATCATCAGTATTTGTATACTCTTACTGATAAACAGGTATGAAACCCCACAACACTACTTAAAACTACTTTTATATGTTGTGAAAGTATAATACGGACTGAGAAAATAAGTACATGGCATGTGATAATCTCACAGACACTAAGGGATAAAGCCACATGCACACGAAACTCATCTTAATACAGTAAGAATTTATACACTGCTACTGTATGGGCATTCCATTAAGGAAGTGTCTTAAAAGCATTAACATAAGGAGCTGACGGGTGAGGCTGATTATGAAGTCTACACAGGAAGTCAAAGGCAATACATTGCACCTAAAAACAATCTTCATTTATTTATTTTAAATAGGTGGGGGCATTTTTAGTTTTAAAGATTATGTTGAATATCAACTGGAGGCAATAAAATGTAACCTGACTGCTTTTATTCAGCCTCAGCTGCTCTGACACAGTAGCATAAATCACAAATTACTCTGAGCAGCAAAATGGTTTGAGGCCATGTTTCATACCTCCTTCCAAATGATCTTTTCCTCCCCTCTTCATTGGGAAATGTTATATATTGCATGATGATTTTCATCAATGCTTTACTTTGATTACAGAAGAAGAAAATCTGCATTGTCTGCATTCATTATAAAATACTCTATCTTATCAGCATCTCATTTTGTGTCTTGTAGTTCTGCTTGTAGTGTAGGTGTTATCCTAAAATGTCTTAATTCACTGGAGTTTGAAATTGTAGTTTAGAGATTTAGAGACTTCGGCCTCATTTTCTTACACTGCTCAAGCTATCTCATATCATTTAATGACTACAGTGTGATAACCTTTAACAGCACTTCTGCACTATGTATACAAGTTGCTGCAAATGCAAGTGCTGTGTAATTTCCAAGCAATTAAATATAATTGACTTCCCCATGTCTGGATAAGCACAGAGAGGAAGTCGCTAGTAATTGATACCAATCGACAGTAGCGGTGTTGATGTTGAGAGGTGAAAAAAAGGGGCCTGAGTCATAGACCTCAATTCTAAAGGGATGACGAGCACAGTGTTTAAGACAGATTGGCTATCAAGGACGAGTGAAGCCAATGGTGACTTCAGTAGCTCAGATTTAACGGAACGTGCCTGATCACAACATGAGAATTGAAATTAAATATTAATTCAGAACAATACTTAGTTAAAAATTAGAATTAATTATTGTCAGTTTTTGTATCTAGTTTAAGGTGAGAAAGTTCTAATTTTTGCAGAGGACCAGAGATTTCTAAGGAACTACAGAGGTGTCTTTATCATAGTTATTTCAGACTCAACCTCTTTGCCTTTATGCTGACTTAAAATCATTAAAATATAACAATATTTCAACCTTTCTGAGAGAAAGTCATATATTGCCACAAAATGTCTCATCAATTACCCTAAACTGCTCCTAATAAGGGATGTAATGGCTCATCTTTTGGTGGCATAGCGTTTGGATTGCAGTGTTTTTTGTGATGACATTGACAACAGTAATTGTAATTAAAAGGTAAGCAAGGCCTACACATATGCCTCATATTTTATATATTATGAATGGCCCTCCTTTCCTTTCAAACATATGATGAGTTTATGAAGAAAATGCTCTAGTAATAGAATAGATCTTTCTTCAAGTCTTAAGCGATGTTAAAATAGTACAGGAGCAATGACCCTAATGACCCCTATGAGTTGCATCTTGCTAGCTAAAGGCTGTTTGGGCCAGACATAAAATATTGCACTATCTGCTGATCTAAGAGAGAAAAAAAGTAACACGGTGACTAGGAATCTGCTTTCGTAACTTTCAAGATGCATCCAGTTTAATACTATAGATGAACGAAGAAATGAAGCAGGGGTGGGAATAGTGAACTATATGACACAGGTAAGACATATGAGGGGCAATTAAGGTATATATAGCAAACAGTAGGTATAAATAAATGTTTTTTTTATCTTTGATCTTTGTTTATTTAAAAGGGGGCAGTACAATTTCATAAAACACATGATTTCACATGGTTAAAAAAGCCAGAATTAGCCAGAAGGCTAGTTTTCATCTTAAGTCCCCTGGTCATGATGTTAATATGGTCATGGTCGTGTTTTAGTATGACATGTTAAATGTCAGATTCTGGCAGACACTCAGGGGTATGTCTCTCACCCAGGAGGATTATGAGTACGGGCATTTTCGTGGGCCCTGAGGTTTTAGGCACACTTGTTAATGTTTGTTCTTAAAGATTAAACACCCAGTTCCACCTTTGTCCATGGAATCATTATTCCACCTCCTACATTGATAACCCCGATTTGAGCATGTTCGAGGGAGCAGAAGACTTTTTCTCCTCATCAGCGACGTATGTTGTCTGAGACTCCCTGTGGGGGAAATGGTCCTTGCTGGACTTTGGCTCTCAGAAGGGCCTCCTCCCTCCAGTTGAGTCGGATTTGTCATCCCAAAGCAGCAGCCCTCTGTTAGGTGCTGCTAACGTTATATTTGGTACCAGGTCGGTGTCTATTTTCTAATTTTCTGTGTACAAATATTTGGTGGGAGCTAACCGGCATTTAAGACTGTTTACAAGTTCTTAGCCATGATTTAGCCATCTTTGTTTAATACCATCTCACTATCGAACTGGGTTTTTTTTGCTTTGCCGTTATGAGCTCAACGGAAACAACATATTTTCCTGGTCGAGTTTACTTTTTTGCAGGGACACGTCTGTCTGTTGTTCGAATACATGTATTTTTGCCTCCTGTTTACATGGCAGAGGTGATAAGCCAGATATTTTGCTAAAGGTCTCTTGTATTGGGGGGAGTGCCCTCGATCGGTTAGTACCGGTAGATTGTTTCTGTTTAGCTACAGTCAGGCAGAAAACTGATATTGAGCTCATGGATTCTCATTGCAATCTGTGTTTTCCCTCATGTTGTAGTGTGGCAGTGCATTCTACAGTGTGCACAATATTTATGAGTTTCACTTGATGAGATGAGGTATGCATTTACCCTGTTTGTCCTCTTCTTGTCCTCTACCTCTCTCTCTCTCTCTCTCTCTCTCTCTCTCTCTCTCTCTCTCTCTCTCTCTCTCTCTCTCTCTCTTCTTGATGTTGAATAATAGAAATGCCAACAGATGAAACTTCAGACATCAAAAAGCCAATTTCCCAGCCTGGCAGATCAATTTTCCCTCTTCCATATTCACGTACATACGTAATTAAAGGTGTTGGATTGTACTGCAGCATATAGACTGCATTTCTCTACAGCCGCATAGACTCAAATATAATTACAGTCATACACCCAACTGTGTCTAAACAGAAAACTGCCTGATTCACCAGGAGAGTTCCCCATTTTCCAGAGTAAGTGATGGATTTATACATACCTTCTACACACATAAACTTGTACAAGCCTCTGATTCATTGCTTTGTCTTTAATCATATCACATAATTTCTGGCCTCATAAAAATGTGCTCCAGCACTGAATCAGTTTTATCACAGCCATTGTTTCCTCATTATGTGGTCAAGTTCTCTCAATCTAATGAAATCCACCTGCTTCTATTGTGGACATCAGTCTAGTAGAAATTTCCTTATATCCTAAGGCATGACATCATCTCATAGATTCAAAGTAAATAAAAATGGATTATGGCTCATACTGCATTTATTCTCTATGGCCTATGGCCTGTTTCTTTTTTAAAATCCTGTTTTTCACTAATCATAAAATGTCTGCTCCATGAGCTTTCTATCACCTTTTTTCTATTTTTATGAGGTATTCTCATTTCTTTTAAGCAAGAGGTGCAGGCTTTTACCCTACTTACAATAATTAATTTCAGGCTGAGCCCACTCTGTCATCACAATTCAACTGAGCTCACAGACCAAGGTCAACCCTTGTCTTGTGATGTAGCCTCTTAAAGAGCCCTGTCTGCAGCGCTGGCCTCTGTCGATGCCTCTGCGACATTTCTCAGACAGTGGCATAATGGTCTGATGATGTACTGCATATCTCTATATTGATTTAGCTACAGTACAGAAATGTGCACAGCCACACTATTCTGCACAGCAGAGAAACCCTACTCCTGGCTCTAGATCAGGGTGGGTTCATATTCAATTCACTCAGCACTTACTATGAAGTTCAGGGGCAAAAAAGAAACAGAAACCAATTGCGTGCTCTTTTTACATTCTTTGGTTTTTGTTTAATGCATAGCTATATGTCATTAAATAAGTATAAAGACAAAATACAGATATCGGTCTTCTCAGCCAATGGGTGAATTTAAGGTTGCATCGAGGAAATTGCAAATTCCAGTTGGTAAAGTCTGCTGCTTAAAGATATCATCGTGACAGTGGAAAATCATCCTGGCCTACTGCTGCCTACAGTTTAATACACGATTTGAACAAGCACTTAATTTGAATATAATGGTAGAAGTTTAAAGAATTAACACAGTTTACTTAAGAGAAATAGGCCTAATCAAAATAAGTGGTAAGTGTAAAATGGATGTAAACAACCAAATTTCCTAGAGGGAAAAAAACCCTAAGGCTGACAAAAGGACAATAAATGCAGTCCCTCTTGTACTCATTAGCGATCTGTGTTAGTTGGGTCTATATGGAAGGATTCTGTGACAGCATGTAAGCCTAATTTTCTTATACATTTGTAGTTTTCAGCCTTCAGATATTTTCCAAAACAGGTTATTGTAGTTTGTCTTTTAATCTGTGATGATCTTTTGTATTGGGGAGGCCTGTGACGACATAAGAGCTGTGCTAACACCCACCAGTTAAGCACAACCTAAAGTATTTTTTTATGGTTCTCTAATGACTATGGTTTTAACGTCCTTATAGTTCAATGAATGGCATTTATTAGTGAAACACGGTATGACACAGTCATTGTCTATTGCCTTTTTGTGCAGTCATTAATGCTATATAGGAATCAGTAACACATCAAAATGTTATATGGTTATAGAAATAAAATAGAAAATATCCCAGTGACCTTTTAAATATTATTTTATTTTCTTGTAATTATCACATTTATTAACAATGGCTTCTATCTTCATAAAGAAACTTACTAACTGATGGGCCCATTTATGCGCCAACAAAAGAGGCGAGGTTTGGTTGGCCTTGTCCTATCGTTTACACGAGAACGGTACCTGCACTGTGTGAATCCACATAGGTTAAACCGGAGTGAAAAGGTTTGAAAACATCTTTGTCTGGAACGCCGTTGTGACTGAAAGCAGTGATATGCGGCACATGCCCTTTACTCTTTTGGAAAAAGGTAGAGCGTGCATACCTAGGAACAACAACAGCTTTGGCCGACTACCGAGCAACATGCGTGCTTCTAACTGTGCTAATTGTATTATCGCTCCTCCGTCAAACTGTGGATTTGCTGTGTCAATACTCTGACCAGCAGAGACACATTTGTTATGTTTGACAAGGGCTGAGTCAAATGCTAACATCACCAACTACTGGCCTTGCATGCTTTCTACCACAGTTTCAGCCATTATCAAGGATCTATGATGGGCATCATTTTCACACTGTGTCCGTTTCAACACAGAATGCTTTAGAAAACACAAAAGAAAACCCCAATACACTGTATGCTGCGCCAGAAGGTGGGGGTAATGTCCCAGACATGCCAATTTTCCGATCATTTTCATATCACTCAGTTTTGAGGCATTCTACTGTAAACAGACAGCCAAAACGGAACTAAAGTTTTAAGTTTTTACTCAAAGATGTTGTTGGGTCTTTAAGCAAAAAGTCCATGTAATCCATGAAGTACAATACGCACTCTAAATTGTGTATATATATATGTGTGTGTGTGTGTGTGTGTGTGTGTGTGTGTGTGTGTGTGTGTGTGTATGACAAATAAGGCTGCTGCATCATAGCTCACTGCATCCCCCTAGCATAAAGATAGATGATAGATAAATTATTTAAGTCTGTTATTAATGTACTCTCTGAACTGACAGGAGCATAATACCTTTACAAGCATTCGTTCAAGGGATCTCTACATGGCTAGCATAGCTAAGTTTTAGCATATTTTGTTACTTATTCTTTATAGACAGCCTATGTTTTACTGGGACAACATGGGTTCCATCTGTGAAATTATGCATTAGCCACAATTATATTTGTATGCTTCTCATAATTTCATCATCTCCACCATCATTCATCTTCATACTCTTAACCTCCATTTAGCTCTCACCAATCTCATATGCTACTTGGCAATGAAGAGCTTCAACATTTTTGCATTGTGTCTGTTATATATTTGTAATAGCCTTAGCCCCATCATCTCCTCCCTCCCTCACTCCATTATGAGTTAGAGTCTAAAATAAATGGACAACAGGGATGTTTTGTGATTTCATTTATTCCATCTTTATCTCCCTCCTCTTCTAACCACCCCCTCCTCACGGATGTTCACAGATAAATGTATTCCTTTCTGCAATAACAAATAGGCCAGGAAAGAAAATGCCATATTTAATATAAATGGGTGGTTCTCACTTACTTATTGTTACATGCACACTGCTTCCTAGCAACCTCAGTGAGACAAAGAGTCTTTTATTTGAGTATCACCCATTTCCTATCCCATTATCTGTTTTCTAAAACTCAATAATTGAACTGTTCCACTGAAATACATCCATCCTGGTAGCACAGTGTCCCACTAAATAAACTTCCCTTCACTTATGCTGTGTTTGAATATGATGTGTTTTTTCCCCCAGTCTTCTTCCCTCTATTATATAGGCTGCATTACTAGCCTGTTATTTGTCCGGGTGCAAGTAATAACTGCAATTTGCTGCTATTTGATGTTCTGGAAGAGGCTTGTGCCTGGTAATGGCAGCATTATAATAGTTATCAGACACAGGTTACTGTCAACACCCAAGGAATCAGCAATAATCTGTTGTGGTATGCTGTACATCACTTTAGCTAACAGCAAAGATGTACAGTATACATGCTCTTTCACAGTGCACAATCAGTATAGTATTGTATTGTATTGTGTAGCATAATGTAGTGTAGTGCAGTGTAAGTTGCCAGCATTTTTTAGAGCTGTAGAGACAGCGGTACTTGAAGCTAAATACTTTCCAAAACTGTGTTTATGCAGTTGAAATATAAGTGACTGCTTTTTCTGACACTTACAATACATAGTAAACAGGTTAATAGTATTATTATATTTATTAAGAAACAGCAGAAAGCATGTAAAATACAATTTACAAGCATGCACAGCATCCTACCATTTTCACTGCATTATATATATATACACACTTGTGAAGTGTGTTAATGGTGGGTATTGGTAGCTTGAGGGAACAAGCTGTTCCATAACTTTGCTGTTCACGTCTAATGCGACAAAGGTTTCTGCAGATGCCACAGAGACAAAGATGCTGTTTGAGGAGGAGGACTGGTCCTTTGCAATGGTCTTTATGCATCTATTGTGTCCGGAAAAATTGGTTCTCGTTTAAGTGTAGAGAAGCTCTTATATTTGTATTGTTTTCACTTTGTGATGTAGTGTAATTCAGATCCCGCCAGCAATGTGATACATTATTCAGAATTACCATCCTGTTTTGCTGTAGAAGAAGTTAAAGGCCAATACTTCAGGTGTAATCAATCACAGAGCTATGACCAGAATTGTAATGTAGCCAGATAGTTATAAATAAAATACTTAACCATTTTCCGGGTCACCACAACAAAGATGCTAATCATGCTAACATGTATGAAGTTCATAAAAAGCTGATGATGAATTGGTTGTCAATAAAGGGATGTCTAATGCTGGTATCTTGGGATTATAGCCACGGGATCCTACATTTTTTACAGAGCCATATTGGTGGAATGCAGTCAAAAAATACAATATGAATATGAATAAAGTTAATTTTGTCATTAAAGTTTCATCTTATCTCAGCCATGCAATGACACAGATGGCAAAGGAGTAATTGAGGCTGTTTAAAGAACATATTTTGCTATTTCTATATGAAATTAAAAGGTAATCAGAAAAAAATAATCTTTTAACATTTTTGGTCGTTATAAAAATATAGGAAAATAATGCTGTTGAAGGGACAAGATGTGTAAATCATTTTTATCTCTTTTTTTTTTCTTAAATTCAGATGAGTCTAAAGAAAAACTGCAGCCCTGCATGTCCTTTGAACCACATCGACCATGTGTGGATAGGTCATAGCAAGACATTTTTTGAGGATTTGAATTGTAATCTCTTTGTGTGTGTACATGTCATAAAACATTGCATGCATCCCCTCTAACTCTAATCCTATGGCAACCGTTTCGGAGTAATAATCACTTATTTAGTGGTTTACCTGTAATAGTTACATTGGGCTAGGCTATACATGAGGTACCGTAATACTTTTAATATGTAGTGGTAACTGTGTGTGTCTGCGTGCTTTATTTCCAGGTCACCCGTGTACCAGTGGAGAGATGTGAGCAGCATAAATCATGTCGAGCCTGCCTGGGCTCAGGAGATCCTCACTGCGGTTGGTGTGTGCTACTTAATACGTAAGTAAATCATTATATACTGTCCATTGTAGTGGTTGCACTACTTCTTTGGAGAAAAGAGACAGTTAAATCATGGAAATGTTAGCGTTGGGCTTTTACAGGACCCAAAAGCAGGCAAGAACGCAGTGATAAAAAGTCCAAAAATAAGTTTTATTTAACAAACTCAAAACGGCAGTCCTCCTGGACTGCAGGGAAGCACCCTTCTGGTCATCCGGGGCGCACCGAGAGCGCCAGCGCGGAGCCAACACGGGAGTCAAGTCCCGCGCGTTCTCTAGTCAAGCAAAGCGGCGTGGAGACCTCGAACGAGCAGAGGAACACACCTAAACACTCCGACGCTGATAGACAGGCGCTCCGTCCTTACATGGGTGGCCTGGAGATTGCCGGCAGGTGCGCCTGCCTGCAGCGCCAATGGACTCCTCCACGTCCCCTGCAGGAAAAACCAAACACATCCCAGAACCCTGGACCCCAACAGGAAACGCATGTGTTGCTCGGTTGAACATGTAATAAAGTCTTTAAGAGTACCGTATTAAAAAAGAGTATACTATGCCATCAATAAGGTTTGTGCACAACAGATTTTGAATTCATTTGGACCACATCTGACATGGATTATGGATGCTCTCTCTCTCTATCTGTTGGACACACCTTTGTTAGATGGCGGTATTTTTCTGGCGTATACTGCTGTTCACCACATTAAAATGAAATACTGATGGTTGCTCATTAAATAGCTTTCAAACAGTTTATTGTGCTGCCTTCATTTTTTTTTTGTCAGGCAAAAAATATCTCCACTGCACAGACTCACATATCTGCTAAATTATTGTTTTCCATGACTTTGCATACAGTAAGTGAACATAGAAGTCATTTATATACAGTATAAGTATTACAACCTACCAGATGTGTGCATCATGGAGATCTCGCATTCTCAGATGATCCAATTAGAGCATTTCTACCGTGAACACTAAGCTTTCATGGTCTCACCACCACCATTAGCAAATACTAACAACACAAATTACAAGCATATCTCGCTTGCTCAGCTCAGCTCCAATATTTGGTGTAGTAGGTACTCCTCTTTGAGGAGGGATATGGAGCATATGGAAAAAAATGTGTCATTATATTAAAAGTGTCAGGCATAAAGGCCACTGTGCACACCTGTGCTGGTCGCCAAGAGGCTAATGAATGAGTCACTGATGGCGAAGCATGACTGAGCAGCTGGCTCCAATCAGCTAATGCAAGTGGGACATCAGGGCTCTGCCTGACCTAATCCTATGCCCCATTTGTTCATCTCTTTTCTTGTGTATTGGCTCAGTGGTTGACAATTTAAAAATGCTTGGCTTTATAATCATAAACCTGCCTAAAAAAAAATTATTGCCACCCTTCCATAAACATATATTCAGTTTGATGAGCCCACCTGAAGGTTATGCACTGTCATGTAGTTCGGGTTGTAAAATTAATGTTTTTTAAAGGTTATCTTTTTATTTTCTTTTGAATTCAAAGTAAGTATTTGGTATCATCCGGCTATAGATGTTCAAGAAAGGACCACTGTGAGCGAGCAGAGGAGCCTCAACGCTTTACCACAAGAGTGGAGCAGTGTGTCCGATTGTCTGTCCAACCCGATACTGTCTCTGTCACCATGTCAGAAGTGCAGGTAAAGCATTTGAACAGAACTTTCCTTGTTCTTCTGAGAAGCTTTAGGTCTCAGGCTAAAAACATTATGCTTTTCTTTCTTCTTCCAGTTGGTTCTTCAGGCTCAGAACGTTCCCAGTCTGTTTGCTGGAGTAAACTGCTCCTTTGAGGACTATGTGGAGACAGAAGGACGCATATATGGTGGACGGATTTTTTGCCTGTCCCCCTCTAGAAAAGATGTTCTGCCTATCACTCAAAACCAGGGTAAATCCTATATCTCACATTATAAAGAAATTAAGCACTGAACAAGGTGGAACCGTTGATTTATCCAATGAACCTGCCAGGAATGGGTTAAGTGAAGTTATTTTTTAGTTTTAGTAACTAATCCCCAGTGTCCAGAAGCATTTTTTACTTTGCCATGGTAATTAGGAACACAGCATTGTTAACATTGTTAATATTTTTGTTCATTGTGGAGAAATGTAGTATTCTTGGTAAAATACAGTGGCTGTGCTTTTTTTGTTTTAATTTATATGTTGTTTTTCAACTGTTTAGGTTTAACTGCACTTAAAAATTTGATGCTAATGGTGACTCATGCATTTACTGCTAAAAAGCCATAAAATGTTGAAGTTGACTTACTGAGTCCATGTCTCACTAACTTCACCAGTCTTGGGCTCCAGGTCCTCCTGACTTCCCAGCAGAAATACCAAAAGGTCAACCAGACAAGTTAAACCTGAAATGAGTCTGTTAACATTTCAGAATAGATTCTTAATTGGTTAAGACACAATCCTTGATGCATGAAAGCATTTTCACACACAAGCTGTCATGATTCCAGTTGAGACAAAGACTAGACTCAGGTAACATGAAAACCGATCACAAAATAAATATGAGAAGGACAAGATGTTACAGACACAAATGTTATATGATCATCACTGTGTAAATGTCTACAGGAAGATTGTCTGACATGAATAAGGTGTGCTGTGATTGCTTGTAGGTGACCAACGTGTAATAAAACTGTACCTGAAGTCTAAGGAGACAGGGAAGAAGTTTGCCAGTGTGGATTTGGTCTTCTACAACTGCAGCGTCCACCAATCGTAAGTTTTGGTTTACTTTAAATTAAGGTGTATTTAGTCTGCCAGTATGTAAGTTACAGTCACAAAAAGCAAAGCATTCCAGCAAAGCTTTGCTTTATAAAAACAGAAAATTGTTGAGTCCCTTTGGTAACATGTGCATGTTGAGCAATCGCTATCTAGTCTCTCGGATGGGTCAACTGCTTTTATCCACTGGACTGGAATCACATTTCAACATTACCATGACACCTAGAACGATTGCATTAGTCTGACTAAAAGTGGACTTTGTTCACAGCAGGAAACAGAAAACATCCCATCTGCAAAAACCTTGTTACGTTGTCATGCCACTTTACCTTTGGGTTGCTAATTTGCTGGCCTATTATTGACTGTTGCCTTGGTCTATGATATCATATTTCAAGCAGAAATGGTGAAACTCTACAGAGATGACTGAGCCCCCCAAAAAAGCATAAAACAGGCAAGATAAGGGAATATAATGTAGGGGATTTGTGACTCTGTTGTTAAGTGTAAGGTTCACTCTCACCCTTTGCCCCCTCAACCTCCTACATTTGAACAATCATTACTTCCTCTTCATCCATTCCTCTTTTTAACCACCTTGTTGACAGCTTCTGCTTTTTCTGGCCTCTCTCTCATTCATCACGCTCATTTATAGTGTGTTCTGCGCTCTTGGGCTTGCATACATCTGCATAGTAATAGGCTGTTAATTAGATAGAGCCATGGTGCTTGTGTGGAGATCGTCATAATGGAGTCAGTGTCATGAGAGAAAGTGCTCACCTAGGCTACCTCCTCGAGGTCCCCAGGCACATGTCAATGGCTTCGTTTGAAACATTGTGTAAATGCTTTTTTTCCATTTGGTCTTTGTGATTTAGACTACAATATGATTTATGAATGACTCAATTAAGGTTATCTCGTACATTCATTTTGTATTTACATTAACTCCACAAAATTGACCTCTAGCCTATTGGAACCTGTCCATTAGTACACAGGACCTGAAGTATCAGCATTGAGGCAGTAGGAGTGTAGCCTAAAGGTAACTGCCCAGATTCATGGGCACAGATTCATGAAGCTCGACACGATCAGTTGTTGAGACAACAACACACATTTCCCCCTGAAAACACACAGACAGAAGGAGCAGCACATTATGCTGCAAGCTGTTTACATACGCCGTCACAATATTATTTGCATTAAAAAGAGGTTTGAAATCGTTTAATTGAGTGTGTGATAGGAGGAGGAGTAATTCATCTGTAAAGAGAGGAAGGGAGCTAAATGGGAGGAAGAAAGTAAGAAGTTGCAGAGGGGAAAGAGGCTGTGAGCCAAATAGAGGTAAGAAGATGGAAATAGAGATATGAAGCATAGTGTTCGGGAAAGAGGCAGAGATTGTGCTCATTGTGTCAGGAATAATACATTCCAAAGAGCTAAAAGGTTAGCACAGCAGCCTCTGGCCACCACGATCATTTCCATATAAAAGAGATGAAAATGTAGGAACACAAACACTGAAGGCAGGTGACCTATCACATAAAGTACTTTTACTCAAGCGTTGTATTCAAGTGGGGTTTTGGCACATTTGTATTTTTAAGATGACAGAATTCTGCTCTCCTGCATCCCCCAACTCGTGTTGTCATGACTGGCTCAATCCTTTTCAGTAGCTTATATGACGAGTAATGCATTTTAATTAATCATGTTGGCTAGAATGACTTATATTAAAATCACTTAAATCATTTTTAAGTAGCATCTGTCACAATCAAGATTGTCTAAACCCGCCCCAAATATTCGGCAAGAAAAAAAATGCCCTAAACAGGAAGAAACCCTGTTGGGGAAATCTCTTGCTGATAGCCTGGTGGTTAAAGAATATTGGAAGGGAACACAGGGGAGGGGAGAAGGATAGATAAATCCATCATTCATGCAAATAATGTGTTATACATTATGCAGATAACGAACAAAAACTGAGCAGGTCAGTGGACCCAGTCAATATGTCATTGCAACTATGTATTCATGATGTTAGTTATTCATGACATCAAACATTGGCATACGAAATGAGGGGAGGAGAGGAGGAAGAGAGCGATAACTGTCAGTGGACACTGGCAGTCTAGGCTTATAACCTTCTTAATCCAGGTGAGAGCTCAAGGTCAGATGACACTGTTTTACCTAAACATTAGTATGGCCAGAATAATGACCGGTGCCACCCAGGAAGCTGTTTCCGCAGCAGCGAAGGTTGATATGTAAAGGCTTGCCCACCCACTTTACTTTTAATGATTCTAGGAACTACAAGTTAACCACATTCTGAGCAGAGCTGTCTTTCAGGATGCTAAATAGCTAAATGCTCGGCCCCCCAATCTACTCCTAGAAACTCTGGGAACCACAAGTAGACCAGCATTCTGAGAGCGGAGCGGTCTATTGGGCTGATAAGGTGTCACTAGCTCCTCCAGGTAGGATGGAGCTAGGCCTCTGAGGACCTTGTAGGTCAAAAGAAGGGTTTTAAAAATTATTCTAAATTTAACGGGCAGCCAATGAAGAGACGCCATTACAGGAGTTATGTGATTCATAGCATCAAAGCTATGAATGAACACATGTGGAATTATGTACTAATGTACTTTATATAAAAAGTATGAAATAATTCTAAATATATCTCCTCAGAGTAGCTGCCATTTGCATTTTTTGATAACGCTGCAAACCCTTGGTGTCATTGAGCTTCATGAGGTGGTCCCTGTGGGCATTCCCAGTGGGCATTACTTCAGTGAGAATCTACAATGTTAATAGTCATGAAAATAAAATAAATGCATTGAAGGAGAAGGTGCATCCAAACCTTTGTACTGTACTGTATGCATGATACTTTAATCATGTTTACGGGGTTTTGTTGCTTGCAGTATTTGGAAAACAACAAAAACTATTCTATTCATAGAATGTAAAGTTCCACCAGGCTTCTGAACAACATCCATCCATTCTCTACCGCTTATCCGGGGTCGGGTCACTTGGGCACACAATGCACCCACCCGGCCCCTCCTGCAGGTGGTGAGCCCACGGGAAGGGGGTCCCATGTTGCCTCTTCGGGCAGTGCCCGGCCGGACTCCATGGGCAGAGGTCCGGCCACCAGGCGCTCGCAAACATGCCCCACCCCCAGGCCTGGCTCCAGGAGGGGGCCCCGGTGACCCACATCCGGGCAAGGGAAACGTAGGACCAATGCTATTTATCATCATTAGGGGGTCATGAGCTACGCTTTGTCTGGTCCCTCACCTAGGACCTGCTTGCCATGGGTGGCCCTACCAGGGGCATAAAGCCCCAGACAACAGAGCTCCTAGGATCATTGGGACATGCAAACCCCTCCACCACGATAAGGTGGAAGCCCAGGAGGGGGCTTCTAAACACCATCCATACAAAAGAGGTCAGGGAGATATAATATAAGACAAACCAGGAATTTTATTCAGAATCACAGCATGCCCCTAGTTGCTTCAGATACTGATTGCAGTTTGTTTTGTGCTGCAAAATGGGTCACAAGCTTACTTCATTTGGGTCGGTGAATGAAAATAATTTTAAAATAACCACAACCTTCTGTGAAACTGTCCATAGTAACCAAAATTAAATGAGTGTGATCTTGCAATCTTTTCATATACATTTATGACATACTTTTGTAATACAGTGGGACCTCTACCTACGAACGTCTCTACATGTGGAATTTTCAGGTTACGAAACATCTCAACGGGAAAATATTTCCTCTTGTTACAAAAGAAATTTCAGGATATTAAAGGAAAAATTACGCTACCGCTGCTACTCGCAGCTTGCGGAGTTTAGCGAACGCAAACATGCTTGTAGCGGCTCTGCCATTGGCTATCGCCTTGCATTTTCCTGTCATCCCATTGGCTAGCAGGGACGTCAATATGTACAAGTTTGTGTGTATCCCAGCGTCGCCTTCGTTTCACTTTTATTTATTGTGGGTGTTCGTATGTTTGTCCATTAGATGGCGGTGTTACCACAAGTGTTAACGTTTGTTGCTAGTAATGACGGCTAATGTAAGATTAGCCTGTAATAAAGTTCATTTTGTTCCTGAGAAGCCTTGCACTGAATTCCTATATTTATTGTGCGGTAATCTAATTGTAACATGTATTTGTTACATGTTTTGATGCATTTTTATGATTTATTTTAAAAAAAAATGTCCGAATTGTTGGGGGCTTGGAACGGATTAGGGCATTTACATGGAAAACGCGTCTCTACTTACGTAATTTTCGGGTTACGAAACAACTTCTGGAACCAATTAATTTCATAAGTAGAGGTCCCACTATATTGATCCATATTCACTCATAGCCTCACACTGCACGACAACAAAGAGGTGCTTGACCCAGCTCTGTTGCTGGGCCTTGTTATATAGCAGGGGATTTTATTGACTCCAATGCAGCAGTGCAACCGCTTACCCACGTCAGTTGTCCAGACATTGACAGCTGTACTGTGGAACAGATCTCCAGGTAACCCAGAGGAATTATGCAATCTTGACATGGGTGACAGCTGTGTGTGGAAAGGAATAATTGTTTTTTACTGCAGTCATGGAGTGTGCATCCACCTTCACAAATGTGTGTGTACACATCTCTCCAAAGACAAATCGATGAACCCTGGGGTTAATATTGAGGAGGAACTGGCTCACCAGTTCTGCTAACAAACACTCGACTGTTAGCATAACCTTAGCCCTCCCTCCTCCCCATGGAAATACACTTTCATTGATTTTATACCCTACACTGCAGTTCAATGTAGTTGCACTAGCTTATAACTGGCTGTAGCTCATCACTCTGAAATGGATTTAGGAGTTAAATCTTAAAAATCTGAAAACACAAGGACTGTAGGACAGAGACAGAAAAAGGATTAAAAAGGAATCCAGTGCAATATCATTCTTTTCCATCAGTAGTTTGGCAGTTTTTTGTTGGATTTTTTTTTGGCACATGGCTCATTTCTGTGGTGGATTTGTACTAGTAAATTGTAAATGTAGCAGTGGAGGTGGCATTGTCATTTAAATTCTAAATACCAATAATTCCAGATGGTACATCAACCTGTGTTTTTAAAAAAAATAAAAAATAAAAACATAGTTAGCTGAGACAAAAATCACCATTTTCAAAATACAGAACAACTGTCCAGGACTAAAACAGAGTAAAAAAGATATTCTCTTGTATAGCAGTGAAGTGCAGTATGAAAGTACTGAAGTAGATATTGTAGCTGACAATAGGACTAGAGTAGCAAGAAAATCACAAGAGCATTGGTTTTCAAACTACTTTTATACAAGCTAGATAATGCAACTTCATTTGTTACCAAGTAAAAACATTACTATAACTAGAAAGTTATAATGTTGTCTATTTTCTTGTCTTTTATCAAACCAACATTAACTAGGATTTTAGGTAAACTGTTGCACATTTGTGTGTCAGGATCTTTTTAGTAATTATTGTGTAATTTGGTTCTAATAAAGAGCAGGGTGACGCGGCATGTTATGAATTTGTGTATTGAAGCACTGAAGTGTGAAATCAGGATTTGTTCTTTATTAAAAGCTGTTTTTCTGTTCTTATCTGATGGTCAACGTAAGAAGCAAGGCTAATATGCAAGGATAGCATTATCCTTGTCCCTCTGACAATATTCTGAGAGATTTGTTCCGAAATATGTTATGCTCTTTAACTATGTTGATGACAGTCCACATTTGTCAAATTATTATTTTGTTTTTCAGCAGTTCAGCCAAGGAGTTTGACTGTTTCTTGACTGAGGATTGCATGACTTTGGACAATAAAATAATTCTCCATATGGAATGAAAACAAGAGCCTATATTTAATGAAAGAAACCTTTTGATATCTTACATAGACTTTTCCCTCTTTCTCTTGTGTTTCCCACATTCCCACCTCTTGTAGGTGCCTATCCTGTGTTAATGGAAAATTTCCCTGTCATTGGTGCAAATATCGGCACATGTGCACACAGGATGCCACTGACTGCTCCTTCCAGGAGGGAAGAGTCAACACTTCTGAGGTGAGGAGTACTTTACGAAAAAGTTATTTTGTCAAAAGACATTTTTATACCTGATAATCAAAAAATGGACATAATCCTCAGACTGTTCCGATCAGGGGGCAAGAAGGTGGTACACTGAATATGTATGTGTCTCCATGCTTATATTTACAGTATGCTTGTGACTTGTGATTTATGACACTCTTCAGCAGATTATTTGCATCTAATAAATGATTAAGTCCAATACTTTGAATTTGTGCATTGTTTGGTCTTCTGCCTATTTTATAATTACTAAATTACTTTCATGATGGTGATATCTTTGAGGAGAGGTGTTACTATGATAACTAATACACCTTAAATTTTGGTGAATTTGGGCTTTGCTGAAGGCTGCACGTGTCTCCTACCATTGCCTCCTACAGTGTCACCAATGGGAATGGAGTTTTTTTATAGTGTGTATAGACAGGGTGATAGCAGTAGTTCTGATTTTGTTCCAGTTTGTCAGTTTGTAGCTCCTGCTAAAAGCAATATTGCTCCCTTAGAAAGTTCTCCCCAGTGTCATTAGCACTAGGTTTCCAAAGTGATTGAATTCACACTACACTGGTTATCTTCCCAAAGGCATTCATCACATTTTCCTAGGCTGACTTCACTTCATATCTGAAAGATTTCATAGCATTTGTGAATCTATTCCACACATATATCTTGTGCCCTTTTACAAACAGTAACTTGCCAACGTGCGGCATTTGCCCTCTTAATTATCCCTTGTAACCTTCTGCATTTATATAAATCAGATGTGTCTGCGACAGCAGATAAACTGAGCAGCATATTAGGGGCAACCAGGCAGAAAATTACCAGTCTAAGAAACACTTGAAGACCGTGAAGAAAAAAATCCGTATACACAAACAATGAGAGAAACAAACACAGACACAAACAAATTTGCTTTGCTCCACTGAATCCCAGCATTGCACTGGTAAAGCTGACAGGGTGTTTGCAATGTTGGGGAGGAGGAATGTTTAAATGATTTCAAATAGGGGGGGAGTAAAATAATGAAAGGCAGCAGGGGAAAAAATAGTTTGTTTGCATTTATTTTCCTGCTTGTGCGCCTTCCTGCATAATCATTTATTGGCTACAGTTTGCAATCCAAATTAATTAATTCATTCATTCATTCATTCATTCATTCTGCATGAGGGTTCTTTTATATTTCATGTCCCACAAATGAATTAATGCAGCACATGATTGACAGCAGGAATAAAATGGCTGCCAAGTAAGGGAGTCCCAAGTGTCTATCAGACTTGAAGTGACTTATCTGTTTTGTTTTCTTTATTTTCCCTTTTTTCATTTGTGCATGCTTGTGTGCGCCTGCAAAACACTATAGTTAGATGTTTTTCTTATTCCACCTTTACATATTTGTTTGAATTCCTGTGCTATAGAGAAGTTACTCTACTTCTAGCTGAACTTGAAAATGCTGACCTTTTCCACCTATATACTGCATGCAACTTATATACATTTTCCTAAATAGTCCCCTTGTTTTCTTCTTCCCCTACATGATATTAGTCTTTTACCATCATTCCCTTTTGATTCCTCCTTCTGTTGGTTTATTCCAAAAGGTATTTTAGCTCAAGTCTGTTTTGACCCCCTCCCAGTTCTTGCAGAACTGACCTCCTTATATGCGCAATATACCGTATGTCCATGATGCATCGCTGCTACACCGGAACAAATGAGGCTAGCTGTAAGCTAGCTGTAAGCTAGCCTCATTGATAATCATTAGTGGGACGTGTTCGACTTCAGATGAACACATGGCAAATATGGATATGTGGATCAGCCTTAGCTTTTTTGCAGCTAAGGATGAATCATCAGAAATAAGTTGGCGAAAAGTCCTGCAGAGGATGAAAAAAGAAACACATAAAACAATTAATGCTTGCTTGTGCGCACACCACTTCCCACATCATTCATCTTTCCTCCTGTTCACCCACCCCCTCATTTCTTCAGAAAGTCAATTAGTGGGACCCAACACCATCGCCTTTTGTCTCTCAGATGAGGGTGTCAGAGCCTTTCTATTGTAGCTGGTTACTGGGGATCCAGCTGGTGAGTAGCTTGGAGTGGCACAGCTCGGAGTCTCTGGCACACAGCACACTTCCCTTCTCCCTCTGGGTCTCTCTGACTGAGGAAGCTGCCTGCCACTGATAGACTCAGTTCTGTGCATGTGTGTCGGCACATTTTAATTATTCAAAGTGTATTAAACCTTAAAGATGCATCTCCAGATGCCTCTCTGATCGTCGGTGTGTTTAATGGAAGGAGACAGATGAGATGAGAAGTGAAAGGTGGAGCATCCGCAGCAAAAAGTACGAGGAGCAGTGTGGCAGCAGCCTAGTTGTTAGAGATAAAGCAAAACTCGCCAGAGCATGGATTTATAAACTAATGTGCACTCTGAGCAGAATTAATTAGTCAACAAGTAACTGCTGCAAATATGCACAATGAAAGTTCACTCTGCATAATACTGCCATCCTTTTGTGCATTTTCCATCACACTGCAATTTGCAATCATGTAGTTTCACATTTGTGACCCTTTAACAATTGATAATAGCTATTTAATAAATGCATCTAAATGAGTGGCATTTAGATGCCAATCTTTCTTTTGAACAAATGCCACTTGGACTCCTGATCTGCTTGAGCCTCTTGAGAAAATGCTAAAAACACACAACATGCATGTGACCAAGAGAAACTAGTTCCCTGTCCAATGAAAAATCAGTCCTTCGTGCCATCTTTAACTTAGATTATATTCAAATTTTTACCCATCGTTTTTTGACTACCAGACAAGAGTAGGCTGGTAATAACCGAGTTAGAAAACCTGATTTAGGAACAGAAGCCTACGGAACTGAAGTAATAAGATATGGAGGCTTTTATTGAGAGCCCTGGGTTGGTGGCTTACTGCCAGCTTTTCCACTGCAGGAAAAAGAGACTTAGACTTAATTTAGACAGTTGCTACATATGATGTGGGGAAATAAATCAATGTTTTCTTTCACAGACATATTTGTTGATTTATTTATATTTTTAAATGCTGTCTCCATTTAAAATGGTGCAAAATGAAATGGGACAGAACCATGAAAAAGAACCTTGAAAAAGTAGAGGGGCAGTAAAGGATAAGCCACTAGAAAATGCATGAAATGTGCAAGAGAAAACTAAGGACTTCATAAAATAGTCTGTGATGCGGAATCTTGAACCATAACCAAGCAATTTGTTGAAAATAGGACAGACATTGTGTGTGTCTGGGCTAGGTTTGGGTAATGACGATAATTAAGGGATCAAAAATGCCACACATATCCTTTGTCTGCATAATAATTACATTAGATTAATTTAAGGTTTATTTACATCTGTCTTTCTATAGAATTATTTAGAATTAAATATTCTGCTCGTATTAAAAAAAATGTGTAAATTCTCTTATCATTAGTGAAAACTACAGGGTTTCTCACCATAGTATATGTGTATGTCTGTGCTGAAAATGTTATTAAGTCTTTGGGGGAAATGTTCCTAATGAGATTGCAAAAGTATTTCTTCAACCTGTACTAAAATACATAATGATTTCTAGTTCAAATGACACTACAGTGTTGTTCCTCAGCTGACCCTGCTCCTCCTTCCAGCTGAAGGCTTAATAAACGTCACTGCACTTTTGCTGCAAAGGCGCACGAGTAATCATATGTGGGAAATTAGTTTTGAAAGACTTTTGATGGGTCTCACTGTCTCAGTGGATAAGTGTAATGGCCATCACACTATTGAATGGTCCATTGAGGTGGATGGCCAGGGGATTAACCAGGGTATCAGTGCTCTTAGTTCTTCTAGGTAGCAAAGTAACACACTAGATTGGATTAAAAAAATATATACTTAATTTTCTCCATGAAATACATTCTCTGCTATACCTTGGCCCTTTTTGCATATATGAAGGAATTTACACTCAAAAACTGACATTTCTGAAATCGATCTTAAATGGTTAGGTGCTGTAATCATTCACAGACTAAATTCTGTAACTACAAAGAGAAATACCCCTAATCTTTAAAATTGGTACTGTGGTTTAATCCCTCTCTGATCAGACACTAGAATCTGTCCTAAAATCTGTTTTTATTCAAAAATTAGCTAATTAGTTAGCTATTAAATTCCCATGCTACTTGACATTGTGTTACATGAGTGTTTTGAAATGCAACTGTGTATAAAATGCTTCGCCAGGTCTGTTAATTTATTCAGAACCAGTTCAGTTTATTACATCTTTTTTATAAGATTATAATGCTCAGACTGTCTTATTTTAGAGGAGTCAAAGGCGAGTCTTCTTTGTCTTCTAATGGCAATTTGTTGACATGTAGACATATTTTATTTTGTCTGCTGAAAAGCTAAAAAAAAAACAATCAAAGATAGATGGATGGATAAAAAGTTAAAGTTAATTAGGTCAAATTTATCATCATCACTTTCTCATGAAAGAGTGACTGATTGGGAAAATGGGCTCTGACAGCATATTAATGTGCTTTCTAAAAAAATTGACTTCAATGTTTCTGTCACTCTTGTAAAGTAAAATGTTGTTTATAGTGCCATATTTATTTATTAGAATCCCACTTCATAACAGCATGAAGTCTATTTTTGTTTCATCTTTTCTGCATTTCTCGCATTGCTTTATTTCCCCTACAGTCAAGAGCTGCCAAGAGTGGGTGGACACTCAGAAAAGACTTCTAACACAGCAGAAAGTTCATAGTTTGATACAACAGGGTGCCTTCCCTCCTTTCACCTGAGAATATGACTAAGAAACTCGGGTCATTTAAGTGAAACAGATGAAACATTTTTTCAATCAATTGAAGCACAGGGGATGAGTAACAAATGTAGAATAAAAGATGAAACAGGTCTTGCAAAGAGAAGTGCTTTCAAAAGTTCTTGCCCCAAGTGAATTTGCATAGTGCAGTATCTTTAGTTGTGAAGTTGCCTGCGTTGTGTTGTGTTTAAGGTTTCCTGACCTGGGAGCATTGGGACTTCCAATTTTCCATACTTCTTCCAAGACTAGCAGAAGAAATAAGATAGATGAAAGTGAATGATGATGGAGTCAGTTCATTTTTCACAGGCTTTTACACTGACCTTGAAGAGTTTGCTGCTGCGTTGGTGTCTTAGGGAAATATCTTATTTATTAGGGCATGGTCTAAAGGGGGCTTCAAGTTTAATTTTGATGTTTCACACATGACATGAAGAACTGTTATTTTCCTCTAAGAGGAAAGCGCAAAAATTGGTAATGCAGACCAAAACAAAAGATAATAAAGGGCCTTGTTTCGTTGTGCACCAGTGTGTTATTGATCTACCATGCCCTGCTCTGAAATAAACACTTATAAATGGATTGTGCATTTTAGAGGCTTCTATTGATCCACTAGCTGATGCTTATCTGCAACATCCTCCTCTTTGTCCACCCATACCTGATAACAGTCAGCTTGACACACAATCACACTTGGTCATCAGAGACCTAACACAGCAGCTCTATTCTAATGGAGATATGCAATGGAGAGCACTGAGTCGACAGAGGCTGCAAAATGGATGGACAAATTTACACATACAATATTTCATATATTTTTCTATGTCCTTATTTACTTTTGTGACCACAAAAGTTATAAAGAAACGTAAAGCACAAAGACATCCAGCATGGATGGAAAATCAGATTTATGTTTAGTTATGTATATGTATTTATGTTCTGTAAGCAGAGAGAGAGTGGTGGTTAGCAGTCGGATAGACTTTTACTGACCACTTGCATACTTAAAACAACCACTTGGCCGCAGTAGTGGACATTAAGCTACACATTGAGCGTAATGCTGTGTGAAACTCAAAAAGTTGTTAGTTACCCCACCTCTTAAGTGACAGAGGGTTGAGAATGTAATGGCTTTATTTTTTGGAGGGAGTGGTCAACATCCTTTTTGTACACTTGAAAATATGTCACCACGTGTTTCTACAGGAAGGAAGGAGGAGAGTTATCAAAGCAACATCTCCCGATTTTAAGATTTAGAATCCACTGCTAATTCCTTAACATGGTCATAGTGAGCTTATATTTATGTAACTAATAAGTTGAATGTGTTTGGATTGAATAAAGAGATCTACATGGGGCTAGGACCATATATTTGTATGTGAGAATCATTCTCTACAGGGATAACTATATTAATGTTCAAAACAGAGACATTACTCAATAGATGAGTCTTATCTTTCTCCCCAGGAAGATGTGGTCACATCAAGCAGTTTTTCTTTAGGCTCGTGTGTGTCTGTGTGTATAACTGCATTGGTCAATGGGGTCTTGGCCCCTCTTTTCTAAAACGCTCCATTGGACTGTAACGCTAACCCATGGGGACACTCCACATTGCAGTGACCCACACACATACACACTAGACATGCATGCGCGCACACACACACGCGCGCGCGCACACACATCACTTACACACATAAGCACGCACTACCTCATCCATCATACTCATACTGGGGTTTCAGCACTCTTGTATGCACCCTTGGATGTTACAGTGATCTTATTTCTAACATCAATGTAAAAATTATTTTTAAAAAAAGGAAAAATGCAGTCATAGAAAATTGGTGTCAGTGACTCAAAAATGAGGTTTGTCTCCAATAGATACTGCTTTCACATATGATACGTATTTGGTCATCATCGTCTGACTCAGACAATTCTCTTTGCCTATCTATCCGTCCTTTTTAAGGTCATGTAAATATTCATGATGAAATAATATCCATGATTGTCTAGAGACATTGACTTGATTGTAAAAGGGATTATTAAAAACAAGATCAATTGAATTGACAAGCCATCGTAAAAAAACACATTAAGAAAAGTTGCAAATTTGAAATTCCAGGAGATCTTGGGAGCCAACAAATGAGCATGACTGCAGGCATTGTTCCAAATTAATTACTGCATAGCTAGAAATCAAGTGTCATTCTGTTGGCTGGTGGTGTTTGTATAGTGTCTCACTGGATAAAAGGAAGTTGAGAAAAACAAATGACACAAAAACGAAATGTTAATGTGAAGAGATATGTGAGCCATTGAACAAAAGAGAAGTGAATGTGTGAGATCATAGGAATCCCTTAGGTAAAGACATTTTCTGCTTCTTTTTTTTTGATGCAGACTCAGCTCTGACACCTGTCACCACTCCTAATAAAACACAGCCTACAATCTTCTGTTCACCCTTTATCACTGTGTGATCTCTTCTGTTCAGTTTGTTTCATTGAAGATTCAACTTTATTGTTATTGCACATGTACAGGTACAGAGCAACAAAATGTAGTTTAGCATCTAACCAGAAGTGCAAAAAGGAGCAGCAAGTGCAGATACTTTACAATGATTCACAGGTTGTCGTGTGGACATATTTTACAAAAGGCAGCGCTTCTTACGGACATCCTCGATGGCTGGAATTGGGGTCCCTGTGATTCGTTGGGCAGTTTTCACCACCTGCTGCAGAGCCTTGCACTCAGTGATAGTACGGCTTCCATACCAGACTGTCATACAGTTTGTCAGGATGCTTTCTATCGCACAGTGATAAAAATTCGCCAGGACGGCTGAAGACGGGTGGTTCTTCCTCAGTGTCCTCAGGAAGAAGACGTGCTGGTGAGCTTTCTTGACCAGGCTGGAGGTATTTGTGGTCCAGGACAGGTCCTTCGAGATGTGGGTCCCCATAAACTTGAAGCTGGAGACACGCTCGGCGGCCATCCCGTTGATGTGAATGGGATCATGTGTGCCTATTATCACCTTCCTGAAGTCCACTGTGAGCTCCTTGGTCTTACTGGTGTTGAGGAGCAGGTTATTGTCAGCGCACCATGTGGTCAGGTGCTCTACCTCTTCTCTGTAGGCCATCTTGTTGGTGATGAGACCATTCACTGTGGTGCTGTCCACAAACGTGATGAAGAGTTGGATCCATGTACAGGTCTGCAGTTGTGGGTGAAGAGAGAGTAGAGGAATGGGCTCAGCACATAGCCTTGAAGCACACCGGTGCTGAGTGTGATGGTGGTGGAGCAGCTGTGGCCGGACCTAACTTGCTGTGGTCTGTTGGTCAGAAAGTCCGAAGTCCAGTTACAGAAGGAGGAGTTGGTGCCTAGGTCTCAAAGTTTGGTGATCAGTTTGGAGGGGACGACAGTGTGGAAAGCTGAGCTGAAGTCAGCAAACAGCAATCGTGAGTATGTGTTTGTGTTGTTCAGGTGTGTGAGCACAGAGTGCAGTGCTGTGAAAACTGCATCATCTAGGCTCCTGTTGCTGCGGTAGGCAGACTGGTGTGGGTTGAGTGTGGGTGGGAGGCAGTCCTTCAGGTGTGCCAGAACCAGCCACTCGAAGCACTTCATAATGATGGAGGTGAGTGCTACCGGACGGGAGTTGTTGAGGCATGTCAGCTTGGAATGTTTTGGTACTGGAACAATGGCTGTGGCCTTTAAGCATGTATGAACCACCGCGTGGGCCAGGGGAGAGGTCGAAGATGTTCGTAAAAATCCCGGCGAGCTGTTCTGTACATGCTCTGAGCACACGTCCAGGGATGCCATTAGGACCAGCAGCCTTGGGTAGGTTGATCCGGCTAAGGGCTGTGTAGAAAGAGAGTGTAAGGGGTTGACTGTCTGCTGGCAGTGGGGTCATGGTGGTAATGTCTTTACTGTTGCTGTCCTTCTCGAAATGAGCATAAGTTATTAAACTCATTCAGGAAGGTTGTGTCCATTGATGTGGGGGTGGAGTTGTTGGGTTTGTAGTCTGTAATAGCCTGGATGCCTTGCCACATACGCCAGGGGTCAGAGTTGGAAAAGTCACCCTCTATCTTGCGTTTATAGGTGTGCTTAGCCTTTTTGATGCCCCTCCTCAGCTTAGCCCTGGCTGCGCTGTAGGCCTGTGAGTCCCCTAATCTGAAGGCAGTGTTATGTGCCCTCAGCAGGTGACACACCTCCTTGCTCATCCATGGCTTCTGACTGGGGCACGTGGTGATGTGCTTCGTGGTTGTGATGCCGTCTATGGTGGTGGTGATGTGGTCCAGGAC